>NW_026606704.1:17500-365000 GCF_029890125.1 Rhinichthys klamathensis goyatoka | reverse complement strand
TCAGATGGTCCAGTCTATTGTGACTGGTCTGCTCTGATTGGTCAGATGGTCCAGTCTATTGTGATTGGTCTACTCTGCTCTGATTGGTCAGATGGCCCAGTCTGTTGTGATTGGTCTACTCTGCTCTGATTGGTCAGATGGTCCAGTCTATTGTGATTGGTCTACTCTGCTCTGATTGGTCAGATGGTCCAGTCTATTGTGATTGGTCTACTCTGCTCTGATTGGTCAGATGGTCCAGTCTATTGTGATTGGTCTACTCTGCTCTGATTGGTCAGATGGCCCAGTCTGTTGTGATTGGTCTACTCTGCTCTGATTGGTCAGATGGTCCAGTCTATTGTGATTGGTCTACTCTGCTCTGATTGGTCAGATGGCCCAGTCTGTTGTGATTGGTCTACTCTGCTCTGATTGGTCAGATGGTCCAGTCTATTGTGATTGGTCTACTCTGCTCTGATTGGTCAGATGGGCCAGTCTGTTGTGATTGGTCTACTCTGCTCTGATTGGTCAGATGGTCCAGTCTATTGTGATTGGTCTACTCTGCTCTGATTGGTCAGATGGCCCAGTCTGTTGTGATTGGTCTACTCTGCTCTGATTGGTCAGATGGCCCAGTCTGTTGTGATTGGTCTACTCTGCTCTGTTTGGTCAGATGGCCCAGTCTGTTGTGATTGGTCTACTCTGCTCTGATTGGTCAGATGGCCCAGTCTGTTGTGATTGGTCTACTCTGCTCTGTTTGGTCAGATGGCCCAGTCTGTTGTGATTGGTCGATAGCTTACAGTGCATGTTGGAAATCAAACACTCATTATCATATCTGAATTTTGGCTCTTCCTAAACACTTGATGCACAGTAATACGAACAGTAACGATGTTCATGTTCAGCCAATGAAGACCACAGGTTGGCATTATGAAAATTTGTTACAAACCTACGCAGGATCAGCGGGAAGTGAGACTGGAATCACTGACGACTCGTTTCAGGCCGTTCAAAATCGCTTCTTTCTTTTGGGAGATGAAAACTTCGAGATCTTGATCTTTGAGACTTTGCGACCTTTTATATTCACAAACAGCTCTATCACACGCTACATGAAGTGATTCAAAGCGCTGATGATACGTTGGATTCAAAATAGGGATGCTAACCGATGACCGTTTGACCGATGGTTGACCGTATCCACGTTAACCGATCAAAGTTGTCGGTAGTCGGTTAAAAAAAAAGTGATCTCTAAATTAGGCTATTATAGACCGTGGACTAAACCCTACTACAGTTAGCCATCTCATTCCAAGGTATTTTTGTGTGAAGTGAACAAATCCCTCACACTAAATTTTTCATAACTCGCCTGTTTGTACTTATTAAACCAATAAAAACATTTGGTGCGAGGTCACAGCGTTTGGGTTCGCGCGGTCACAAGGTTTGCGAAAAGTAAAGGCTTCAGTCTAAAACACTCGAGGTTAGAGCCAGGGCAGACGACAGGATGAAGCGTGCAAAGTAAAGTAGTGTGTGGGACCATTTCACCAAAAAGAATGACACAGATGTAAGTTGCAACTTGTGTAATACAGTGCTTAAATACAGCGGTAGCACATCTATGATGTATCACCTGAAAACGCGACACCCGCATTAGATTTGGAAATACATTACATCTACATTTCAGTGGTAACTGATAAGGTGATGATGATCATCATCTTTCTTTATTATTGTTAGCACTAACGTTACCTCAAACTAAATCGGCGTCTCTTCGGAGCTGTCATTTTCTCAAATGAGCCGCGCCAATATTTCAAATGAGCTTCTCTAACGCTAGACTAACGCCTTTATTTTCAATGCGATCACCTTGTACCCAAACCATTTCGAAACTAAGGAGCCATTTGTCCTCCGATTACGTAAGCTCCTCGGCGCCGCGTTTGCGGGACTCCTGTTTCGCGCTGTAGGGGAATTTAAAAAAAGTGACGTGAGTGGAAGGGCGGCGCTGGGGCAGTGTGTGTGTGTGTGTGTGTGTGTGTGTGTGTGTGTGTGTGTGTGTGTGTGTGTGTGTGTGTGTGTGTGTGTGTGAGCGAGAGGCAGAGAGATGCGACAAAGTTGCGAAATTGCAGGCGCGGCTCGAAATGGCTGTTATTTCAAATAGCATGGCATATTTTAAACTAATCGGTTAACCGGTTAATGAGGCTCGGTGGTCGGTCAAGAAAATTTTTAGGTTTCGCCATCCCTAATTCAAAAGTAGAAATGTGAATAAATTCTAGCCATTTCATTCTTAACCAACGAACAGTTGGAAAACAGAATAAAACACGAGCGTTTGAGCAACCGAACACACACTCCAACACATGTTGCTCTGTGTGTCTGTCAACGCTGGCGTTTATAGCACAGGGGGCGGAGCTTCAGATCCTAGAGAGCATTTGATTGGACAGAAGATGTGATGAGAAGCTGAAGTCCGCGATGATGTCATAAAAATCCCTGATCCATTTTAGCAGAAGTGAGAGACTAAGTTTTGAATGCTTATATCTCCTAAATGCGAATTTTGTCATTGTTTTGGAACACATCGCCTTATTCATAACCTTAAGCCTTTAACGAAACTGATTTGGAAATGTGGGTCAACTGTCTGAGATCAGAGTCATCGTTTTAGATCATCATGGGATGATTACTAATGTAGCTATTCAGAGCTTTTCAGATACTGATACAGTAAGTGTCCTACAGAAGCAATTCAGGGAAGAAAGACGTCACGGCTAGAGTGGATAACAGTAAATGAAGTGAGGCCATATAAATCAAACCCTGCTGATATCATAAGAGAAAACATCCCTCTATATATTGCAAACAAATGAGAGTGCATGAAAAACTGGATTGCAGCTGAAAGAGGAGAAAAAACACTTACTTTCCAATGTTGTCTGGAAGTGCTTGTAAAGAAATGTCATTGATGGAAAGGCATGTTAAATTCTGTAATTCCCAAAAACTTTCTGGCAACCTGAAACAAAAAACAAACAAACATAAAGCTCACAGTTCACAGCGGGAATGACTGATAAAGTGAATCCGCTCTGGTGGACAGACATGATCACTCAACTACTAACAAGAAAGGTCTGCCAGTAAACTAAGCCATATGGTGTAAAATTAACCATATGGTGTAAAATTAACCAGAGAATACAACAGGAGTCAAGCATTGTATAATCCAGCAAAATGGGGAACAAATTGGCAAACTGGGCCAAAGTGTGTCCAGTGCTAATGCATAACGCATGGTCTGTCAAGCACAGCTATTAGGATATCGTCAATACACCGTATTTGTGTGGAGAATTACACACGCAATTAAAGGGGAACTAGGCAACTATTTCATCTTAATAAAACCGTTTAGAAATCATTTGGATGGTTAAATAACCTGTTCTGGTGAAAATGTTGGCTTTCCCCGAGCCGAGCGTTCCCAGGCGGAAAACCATCCTTGCAACATGGGGACTAACGGAATCCAAGATGGCTGCGCCCTGTGTGACTTGTAAGTATGAATTGTTTTCATTGTTTTTGGACCGCTTTGGTTGTTTAAATGACGATTTTAATCACTCGTATTACTGCAATACCTTACTGCGTCCGTATCACTGCCTGTGGGTATGGGAATCGGTCTTGTTGTGAGTGCAATATTGAATGAAGCCTCGTTTCAAACGGGTGTTACTAACGTTGCTAACAGAAGATAAACTAAAACATGAAATAAAGTGAAAATTTTAGAAGTTTAAATGGCTGCGTTTTGATAAGCGCCTGGTACTCAGACTGTGGACGTGACGTCATATCCAAGGGCCGAGTCGGTTCGTTGACAATAATATAACGCACCATAACGTCCTGGTAAGTTGGAAATAGGAAGTCTTGTGAGAAGCGAGAACGAGCGAGAAACACAAACTGATTTACGGCAATTTGACTTAAACACACACACACCCCCCTCAATACCGGTTATTACCAGAGAAAGTCTAATATGGGGAGAACTCCCACTCTCAGTGAACTTCCGGCTCCTGAACTGGCTGCAGTTCCACTCCGGCTCCACATGGGGGCGCTCACAGGACGAGTGCAGAATGAATGGAGGTCTATAAAGATATACCCCTCAAAATACACTTTTCTCAGGATATAATTTTTTGTCTAGTAATTTGAATGTTGTATTCGAGACGAGATGCAAAGAAATTACACATTGTTGGGTGTTTGATTTTTTAGAGTCACTTATTTGCTTTAAAAAGTCTTTTAAAATGTCAATGACGTCATACACATCGTACGACCAGAGATACTGCTTTATGGCAATCCTTCAGTCACTGGTGCGTTCGCGCTCTGCACTTTCCTTTCTCTCGAGACAGCGGACACGGGTAATCACACGTGCTAGAAGAGTTTTTGTAAAACTAAAGTTCTTAACATTCTGGTCCGGATGCCACGATGCCATCAAGCGGTGTCTCTGGTCGTAATCAGTCCTTCACTGACCAACCAGCGTTCATTAGCAGAATGCTAGCGTGTTATAGGCAAGAACAACTCAACCTGTAAGAAATGGAAAGGACATGAGTACTCGTTCATTCAACTTTCGACCTGTAACCCATGTTGAACTTGCAAAACCTACAATCAAATCTGAGATTTCTCAACGGCAATCGGGTGAAAGAGACACATTTAGCCGTCTAGCTCCATAGACTCCCATTCATTCTGCACTCATGGGCGATCGCCCCCAGTGGAACTCTGGTGGAACTACAACCACAATTCGGTACAATAGGACTTAATAGGGAGTGGCCAGGCTCTCCGTAGACGGGCTCTGGTATTACCCACCTCGGTAGACGTAGCTCCACACGATAAAGTTGGCTGGCTCTGATAATAACAAATGCACATGAGCAGCGGTAGAAAGCGGGAGGAGGGCGCCGCAACGCAAGTGAGTTTTTTTTTACGACAGTGTTGTGAAATATACGGCCCACAGCTGTAGGGGGCGCTAGTCGAGAAAACATGCGACAACCAAAGTGAAAATCACCGAAGAAATGGCTAGAGTTGCCAAGTTCCCCTTTAAGACTCATTTAAAGAAGCACCCAGGCCCAATGCAGAAATAATATATTTTATAATATTTTATGCATAAAAAAACACCATATATTAGGCTTTTTTAAAATTATATGTCCATAGTTATGCAGAATCAGAATATGAAATGCACATCAATTACCTTGTCAAAGGATTTCCACTAAAATCTGCTACTTGGAGGGTTTTACAATATGAAATGCTTTCAGGGAGTTCCGTAATGTCTGTGAGGAAAAAGAGGGAACAGATTTAATCCACTTACAACAATAAAAACCGTGCAATATTTAAAACGAAAGCTTTGCACCGAGACCTCGAGAGCTGCCCATGTAGGCAGTGTTTTAAGGCATCATTGGTACACCTCCAACATGAAGGCAGAGATATCATTTCCCCATCTAGCTTAACATTATACATTTGTGTAGTTCGTAGAGCATTGTTGGCGATCTGTCACTGCATGACTTCAACCATCCTTGTGGATTTTTTTTTTTATCTAACTCAATTTAATCGACAAAGCCACATCTTGTAGAGTAACGTTAAATCGAGGATCAGGGGGCAACCCTATTAAATATATATATAGCGTATTTATGTTTATTGCGATCTATACATACACATATTTAAAGTCCCCCTGTAGTCAATAATTTTATCTTTTAAAACTAATCTTTGATCATTAAAATTACATATTTCAACATTTTTTCCTTAAGAAAAAAATTCTTCATGCCTTAAAATATCTTGAATGTAACTCGACACCCTCGCCTCATTTAGTATGCGCGGTTCTATGAATATGCAAATGAGCCCCGCCTCCACTCACTCACTCAGCTCAGAGATCCACTGGTTGACGATCACACGTTGATCTGATTGGTTACAAGGTCGTTTGTGACGTCAGAAACACCAGCGATTTCAAACCGTGTTTTTGAGACTGTCTTTGGTTCACTGCAGTTTTAAGGAGGAAATACTCAGCAATGCTGTCGACTTATGAACTTACACATGGTGTGTCTTAAAGCGTATTAAAAACACCACATAGACACATAAACAACATTAAAGAGCATTGGGAAACTGACTCTGTCATCCACAGTGCTTCAGTCCACTAAAAAACATTTCCTGCCAGCGTATTATTTCAATTGTTTTCAATGGGAGCGCCACATATTTAAAATACCAGCAGCATTTCACGCTCATCACTGTCACGGTTTACCCAGCCGTCCAATCACAGTGGAGGAGGGGCGGGACCAAAACCAAACCGGCCAACCGTCACATCCTGATCGAACAATGACAACAACGGAAAAAAACATTTAAAACAAAGGCTAGAGCAAGTACGTTACATTGTGTATTTTTCAGCATAACTTGTGTATTTCTGTAGCTTGAATTAAGTCTGTAGGTTTAATATAGAGAGCTATACGACTCTAGATCACCCTTTCTCTTTCAGTTTGCTCTGTTTTTTCAAACACCGAACTTCAAAACTCATCGACTTTTCATTCTTGAATTGAACTTTTGCCTGTTTGGTGATTACAGTAACCGCTTCAGACCGGTGTGTGACCACCCATTTTTAAGCATTAATTTTGTTAAAAGAAAGAGAAACGTGGAAAGATCAGGCGTTATTAAAGATCAAAGCGCTACAGATATTTTCTTGTAAAATGTTGTAATCTGAGTTTTCATCAGGAATTACTCTACTGAACATGATTAAATTAAACATTAGTTGAACTAATGTGGTCTGACAGCTTCAACATAAGCATATCCCATCGATGGACAACCTCGCAGGAGGTCTGTCTTTATACGTTTTATTCAAAGTCAAACGCCTATAGAGAAACTAATGGGATTTTAACTGGTGCGCTCTATTGGTTGCTGTGTGTGCAGTGGACAGCAAGGTAGCTCACAAGGGTTTGGAAAACAGCCAATATTTCAATAATTTATGTGCCTGCCATAAAAAGGTGCTGTAACTAAGAGAGATCAGAGTTCAACTAGAATATGATGTCAATTTATAAGCCAGCCACTTCCCAGTTAAGAGCATAAACTGTTCTTAAAGGGACAGTTCACCCAAAAATTATCAAAAAATTCTGTCGTCATTTATTCACGCTCATGTTATTCCAAATATATAATATAAATGAAATTTTTTTTATATTATATTTTATAATACAGTCAAACCAAAAATTATTGACACCAGATATAAGGTTTTATATTTTTTTTACTAGTGGGTGCAGGACAATATAGTTCATTTTTATATAAGTGAGGAGAGCAAAATAAAGTAAACTGTGACATTTTATACCCAGATATTCTTCATACAGTGACTACCAGTGACATTTATAAACATTTGGGAGCAAAAATGATTCCTCCACTTTGAGCTGATCATGTTTTCTTAAGTGTGTTTTCTGTAATTGCTAATGCTCTTTTTACACACAGACTGAACAACATGAAGCATTGCTTGGTCATTGGTTGAGCTAAACTGGTATTATCTAATTGTGTAGTTAAATTTAACAGCTGACAGATATTCAACATAATTCATGTGTGAGAGTCTAACAGAAGGACGGACAAAACCAGTCAAATATCCACTGATCTGATTCAGTTCTGCTCATATTGTATTACCATTTTCTAAAACTATAGCGATTAAACTGAGATAATGTGAGAAATGTTGAAGGTGTCTGAATACATTTTGGTTTGACTGTATATTTTAAACAACATTTGGACCCCATCGACTTTCATTGTATGAACCATAAAAACAACAATACATTTTTTGAAATATCCTCTTTGGTGTTCATATAAGAAAGTAAGTCATACAGGTTTAGAGAGGCATGAAGGAGAGTAAATGATGGCAGAATTATAAGCTTTTTATGAAATATCCCTTCAAATGCATTTAAAACCACGAGACACCACAAGTCCAGGCTAGTTTTAAAAAGGGCGCTTGAACAAATACAGTAAAAATAGCCGAAACGAAAACTAAATCTCGGGCGTGGATGCGCTGAATTACTATGACCGGCGCTGAAATGTGTGTAATTGCTGAGCACAGAAAACCAGCAGCTGAAATATGTTGGGCGTATGCTGGAAGCGTGTGGGAAGGGCAAGACACACACGAGGCCAAAGTCTCTCAGACACGGACAGTAATTAAACAGTGGGCTGATAAGGCAGAGAGCGTTTACCGTTGCGGGAGATGTCGAGCTCCACGAGCAGGTTGAGGTTCGCTATGTCCCCCGGCAGCCGCTGGATCTCATTGTCACTCAGGCCGAGCTTTCTCAGCTTCGTCAGGTTGAAGAATGGCTGAAACAGAGCAAGAAACAAGTTAATTGCTATTGCAGTTTGGATTAGCGACGCACAATCATCAATACACGGTGCAATATAGTCGTCAAGTCAAGTCAGCTTCATTTATACAGCGCTTTTTACAGTACTGAGTGTTTCAAAGCAGCTTTACAGAGATAACAGGAAAATAATTAAACAAAGTTTGTTTCTAGAAGAAAATAGTGTAAGTTCAATCAGTGATGGTTCATTTCTGTTGTAAAAAAGTTATTAATTTAGTTCATTTATATATCTAGCCGCTCTCAAACAGTGATGTCATTGTCCAGCTCAGTTCAGTTCTCATATAATGGTGTCAGTGCAGGAGATCAATAATATTGCTGAATATTAAATGTCCCCAACTAAGCCAGCAAGAAAACATCCCTACAACTTCTGGAAGTGAACATCAGTGTTTTACTGTCGCGTAAGAAGTGTTATTAACATCAGTGTAAAGCACAGGGTTCAGGTTATCCTACATTAGGGTTATTTAACAACAGAAACTGAATAATCAAACATAAAAATAACACACTTAGTTTTTTACTGTATGAATTAAATATATACAGATTCTTATTAAAGCGAGAAAAGTTATTCAGCCGAGAGCAGCGAGTGATTTTCTCTTTGTCTTTTGTTCATGATCAGTTATTGCAAGCCGTTGCGATATGCATATCGCGATTTATACATTTGCGATATTTCTATATATTGTGCAGCCCTAATGCATAGTAGTTAAAGAATCATAATATAAAGTAGGACCAATGTTGGTAACTAAACAATTTTGGTCAAAAAAAACAAAAGCGACAAAGGTGACAGTGGCAATGAACCAAAACTAACAAGTTGTGTTATATCTATCTATAAATTACAGGAACGTCTGTCTGTCTGTTAATCGCATATCTCTCGAACCGTTAGTCCGATGGATCTCAAACTTGACAGGTGTCTTGCTACGGGCACGAGTAAGTGCAGTGCCGAGTTTGACGTTGTTTGGATTAGAAATGCAAAAGATATCGCTAAAAGAAGCACACATTGGTTTTTGCCGCTCTAGCCGCTGGCCACTCCCCCTCTCACACCGCACACTGAGTGAGCACAGCGCAGGACCAGAGACAGAGGGACGAAGAAAGCAGATTTGCTCCCTGAATCGTTGCGCTTATTCATTTGTTAACTGAATCTGCAAGTCAGCTACGCTGTTTACTTCTTAATATTATATTTAATGCGTTCGCAGTCTCTTTCACGGCCATCATTTGTAGTAAATGCTATTAACGTTATGTGTCATGCGCGCTGAAGTTAGCATGTATATGTTAACTATGTGATGTTTAATATGCTATGGTATTTCCCTGGTATATATGGTATTGCCCTGCCTATTCAACAGTATATAGCAGGCTTTAACGAGCTTAACGAGTATAGTAATCCTCTTACCGATCGTGTGACAGCAAATCTATGAAGGTAAAATGATGACATCAAGAATCGCATGCACAGGGTAAGATTTGTAAAAGCGTACATAAGATTGCAAGCGTAAATTAAATTTGCATGTGCAAGAGAAGATTTGTAAAGGTGTAAATCGCCCGCAAAATAAATAGGATCTGTATTCTTCAAACTTTCATTTTTCCGCGCTTATACTTTTGGCACGGTTTTTGCGCACAAATGCGGCCAAAAGCACTGCAAGCCTGTGAACAGCAATTTGCAACCGAAAACAACAGAGGCAGGAACTGCAAAACAGATTAACTGCATAAAAGTTTAATATATTTCTTTAAACCTACGCTGTTTACTTCTTAAGATCTATCTATCTATAAATAGATATTAAGAAGTCAACAGCATAGCTGTTTTTACTTCTTAATATATCATTTAATTCTGGTGCGCTTAACATTTTCGCTATCTTTCACGGCCATGTAAATATGATACTGTCATGCTTAACATTACCGCTATCTTTCACGGGCATGTATCTGTATCCACTCTAAATATATCCTCCAATGCATCATTATGTCAGTATCAGTATGCTTTCTATGCACAATAGCTATGCAATTGCTAAAAACACACACAAAAAAATTATTTTACACGGGCATTTTGCACTAGTACTGTATGATTGCAGGACTAGTGTTTGTGTAATGCTGTGACCTTTAAAGGGTTAGATCTCCCAAAAATTAAAATTCTGTCATTTTCTCCCATTTATGTATTTCCAAACTGTATGACTTTTTTTTTTCCCATACAAAGAAATCAATGGTGACCAAAATTGTTTAGTTACCAACATTGGTCCTACTTTATATTATGATTCTTTAACTACTATGCATTAGGGCTGCACAATATATCAAAATTATCGAAATATCGCAAATGTATAAATCGCGATATGCATATCGCAACGGCTTGCAATAACTGATCATGAACAAAAGACAAAGAGAAAATCACTCGCTGCTCTCGGCTGAATAACTTTTCTCGCTTTAATAAGAAGCAGTATATATTTACTTCTTACAGTGAAAACTAAGCATTGTTTTATTTTTACATTTGATTATTCAGTTTCTGTTGTTAAATAACCCTAATGTAGGATAAGCTGAAGCCCTGAACCCCGTGCTTTACACTGATGTTAATAACACTTCTTACGCAGTAAAACACGTATTTAGCCTAGGTTATATCATTTTAAATATATTTTAAAGATAATTACGTTTATTTCACACACTTTAAGCATTATGGCATATCAAATATCGCATTATTTAATGAGTTATCGCATATCACATTTTTCTTCAATATCGCACAGCCCTACTATGCACTTATGTATAAAAAAAAGTCTTATTTGGTACAATGCTTACATTTGAAATACATATTGCAAAACAGTTTTGATGTGAATACGGGTACGGTTAGGACTGCTGGTATGGATAGGTTTAAGTGTGGGTTAATGGGTTACAACAGTGTAATTATAGTCAATATGTACACTTACAGTACAAAAAGGTTTTTTTTCACATTTAAGTACATTGTGAAAACATACACAATAATTGCGTTGTATCAAATTATTCATTAAACTGTTAGTAGATAGTAGTTAAATAAAACACATAACTAAAACACACGTGTCCCCACATTCTTCAAAATATGTTTTGTGTTCGGCAGAAGAAATGCATTCAGGTCTGGAATAACGAGGGTGAATAAATTATGCCATAATTTAAATATTTTGGCTGAACTATCCCCAGCTTATTGAAATTAAAAAAGATGATGGAAATGCCAAGATGCGCATAAAATCCACATAAAAGATGAAAACATGGGATGGAAATGGTGGAAACATGGGATGGATTTATTTAATATTACAATTTTCCACGCAAGTTTAATTGACAACTTTGGATGGAAACATGGAATAATACTAGATTATTACATAATGAATATTAGGCAGAACACACTGTTTAATACAGACTTTTTTAAATAATATTAATAATAAAGGGAATAAGTTGTCATTGTTGACTCATAACCATAACACTTAGCATGCAAATGTGCCGCTCATTTATCATCTCGCATAAATAATGACTTTACATTCCCTATTCAATATTGTGAAAAAAACATTGTAGGTCAAGTCGAGTGCAATGCATTGTGGGGTTCGCGCAGTTCGCTGCACATGTAGTGGGTTTTCTACGTTCACATTTCTACGCAGAAATAGTGAGTATGATATTCTAAACATTCCCTATGCAAAGTTTAGAGAGGATTATGGGTCATTCTGATGCTCTACTGACTCATATTTGAGTATTATTGATGTGCCGGTCTAGAAATGCCAGAAACTCCCCATGCATGAGGGGTAAAACCCAACCGAGTGTCCCACAATCAATGCACACAAAGACACAAAACTAGTTAAAAAGGTTAGCAAATGTCCAGTGGCCTGGCAAGAGCAGCTCAGTGTGTGGCTCTGATGTAATCTGCTATTCATGTCGCTCTGACCTACTTGTTGAGTTCCTCCCACCTCTCGCTGGCACCATGGAGCATGCTGGGAAAACTGCATATAAGCACCCCATAAAACAGCACAATCAGATGGAGGCCTTCACACACTAACAGTTCCTCTGCATGTGTTCAACTACACGACACAATGCAGAAGTGTAGAGCAGATCCGGGTGTGCAGTGGGTCTGGTTACGGCTTCAGTGGATACGCTCGCATTCAAAGCTTACAGACAAACTTTTGAATCCTTAATGGGAATCATTGGATTTAGATTTAGATTCAGGCATTAAGGTGGTTTATATAGTAGGCCTACCTATCTGACAGTTACCATTTAATTTATTTACTCTGGGAATTATCCAAGTTAACGTCGGTAAATTACGGAGTGCCACAAGGCTCTGTTTTAGGCCCTCTTCTATTTTTAATATACATGCTGTCCCTTGATAATATTATTAGAAAACATTGGATTTCTAATGCTATTGTGACGACCCTGAGTCTGCTGATGCAGGTCGTGGGAGTTCCTGATTGGTTTTCCTCATGCTAATTGCTAATTAGTTAGAGTATATAATGGCGCTTTATCATTAGGCCTTTTTAACATTTTAATGACAAATTCAATGTGTACCACTGTAGTTGAGGTCAAGAAAAATATTCATGACACAGTTATAATGGCCTCATGACAGCCAATGTCAAAACCAGCCACATGACAGTTTAATGTAATGTTAACCCATAAAGCTCAGTGCTTTCTTAAGTTTGATAATTAATCTGCTATGTCATGTTTATGACATATTTATGACAATTTATGTTGTCTTGTTAATGTCAAATTGTCATGACCAAGACACTGACAGGTTATGATGTATTGGTTTATGTCAAGGTGTCATAACAAAGACATCTAAAACAATGTCATATTTGCATTCAAAATGTCATAATTGAGCGAATGACACTTAATGACAGTTGTCATAAACATGCATAAAACCTCCTTCATACTCATGTGTCATGTCATGATTATGAAGGTGTCATGTCAGTCTTATGCACACCCCTTCAAGTAAAGTGTTACCGTAACATCAAATGTCTGTGTTATGTTGGCAATCGGCGTGTAAATGCATATAATGTCAACAACACAAACGTACAGAGAATCAAAGGCTATCCAGGGATAATGTGATGATGTATCGTGTGACTCGTTAGCTCCGCCCACGACCCGCCTCCAGGAGCTCTGCTGTTGTCGGGAAGAATCAGTACAGCATATCTGTCTTTGTCTACTCTATAGGTACTCAGCATTAACATGAGACTGGCAGAAACTGTGTGTTTCATGTGCCCTTTAATGAATCTTGTACTTTTTAACCTCTGTAATTAGTAGTAGCCGTGTTTCCATTCCCCTTCAAATTGCGCAAATTGAAATTGCGAATTAAAAATATACACCCAATGGAAACACATAAATTTCGCAAAAATTACCATATAATCGCAAAAAAGTTTACGCTCGCATGAGGGGGTTTTTCAGGCGATTCGAAAAAGGAATATTCCGCAAAACTGCCATGGAAACAGTTTTTGCGCATTTACAGTCACCTGACGTAGACGGCGCGGTGTGTTTGGACAGAAGACGAGACGCAGTTCTTTATTAAACGCATAAAAGACTAAAAGAATTACAGGAAAACTGGATTCTAAACCTCAAAGAAACGCCACAATCACGAGCTGGAAGCAGAAATGAGGAGAAACACAGCGAAACTCCTCATATGTGCCGCTCACAGTATAAGGGTCTTTCCCTGCCATTAATGCTTGGATAACACACACACACACACACACGTCTCCTTCAGTTAAAAATATGGCTAGTGCGATGGCTGTGATATATGTAAACTCATCCCAACATCGGTTGCCATAATTATTGGAATGACTGATCGCGAGAGGAAACAATTACGTTTCAGTCGCATAACAGTTACTGGAAACGCCGTCACTTCGCAATAGGTTTTTAACAACATTTAGAAAATATTGCAAAAGTTTTGCGCAAATCTGTAATGGAAACGTGTCACATGATAGACTGATATTTTGGGTTGATTATTCAGTTGATATTTGGACATTTTGAGCCAATAACTGCATCTGACCCTTCAGCCGGTTCCTCAGACAAACACACTCGCCGAATGTTTGGTTCCTGTGGTAATTCCCCGGTAGAGGAGCTTTCACACTGGAGAAACGGCTTTTTTTATAGTTTCTAGAACTAAGTTCCCACTTTTTGGTGTATTTGCACTGTATGAGCTTGGACAGATTTTTAGTTAAAGTAACGCTTTTTGGGGGAACTAAATGAGCTCCTACTTTTGCTTCCAGAGTAAGGTCCAACCCAGCCCAATAGTACCAGTGAAGTAGGTGTACAATGATTGGTCGAACATGTGCCATTCAAAACACCAGCACCTGCAATATTTAAAATGCTGAGTAAACACAGTGTATATACTTACTCCACGAACTAACATACAGAAAGCTTATGTTAACGGCATTTACCTGTCGCTTTTTCTTGTTCTTTTCTAGGGCTGGGATTTGATTCAGAAGTCCTGATTCGATTCAATTTCATGAATTTTCACTGGCCCCACCACAATTTTTTTAAAATAAATTAATAAAATAGTTATAGTTTTTGGTGACCCATGTATCCTTGCATTGTAATAAATAAAGTTAAGACACTCAATTTTAGATACCAGCGAAATTTAACAATTCTCGAATCCAGTTTTGATACCACAGCTAAAACTACTAACTAATATACATTTCAAGGATTATTAAAGACAAGTAAACAGTCATTAATAGAAAAAGAACAAATAATTAAACTACAGTAGTCACCGTTTAAAGTAGATCAAAAAAGTTCGTCAAAGTTGTCCTAAGACAAGAACGGGTGATGTTCAAAGTTCATGTATAACTTTGATGACAGGTTTTGATCCACTTCAAATGTTGACTACTGTACAAGCAATAGCACAAATAAATCAAATAAATACAAAAGAACAAAGATACAACTGAAATAATCAGTGCTTTTAAGGTTTTTCAGGTAGGTCTAACAGTAGTTTTCCGGGACAGAAACTGAATACAGTGATCAAATGTAAAATAACACTGCATATAATCTTGACTGTACAAATTTAATGAAGGTTAATCCTTATTAAACTTAGAAAAAAGTTGTTCAGTGAAGAGCAGAGAGGGATTTCTTTGTCTTTTGTTGTTTGATTAACATTCAAATACAGACAGCATCAGGAATATTAGGCTACTGTCACTTTAAGACTAATGCACAGATCCAATATACTGATACACATATTTCTCCACTGTTCACTTAAGCCATAGCCGACTATGTTTACTTGGATACTCGTAAAGGGCATTTTGGGATAAATGTGTGTGAATTTGTCCATTTAGGCGCAGGGGGACGTGAAAGAGAATTCATTTTTATTATTTGCACGCTGTCTTCGGCTGTCGCGCTCGCGCAAGGTAGATAAGAGGATGACCAATTATAGTATATATTAGTATAACTGTTATATTATTAACCAGTGTTGGGGAAAGTAACTTTTAAAAGTAATGCGTTACTCCCTAAAAAAAGTAACTCATTGATAAATCAATTACTTTATATGGATAGTAATGTTAAAAAAAAACAATAACGAAAGAGCCTCTTAGATATAATGTTGTAAATTTATAAGTAATGTGTTACATTAGTTACTTGAAAAAAGTAATCTGATTAGTGTTCACATTACTTGTAATGTGTTAGCCTAACACTGCTAATAACTATATTAGTAAATGTAACATTTAAATATCATTTATAAATGTAACATAGTATATCAAAACATTATGTTTTAGTAATGAGTACCTTAATTAAAATACCTTTAGATTAAAGGTGGATTGCTCCAATATGTATGTCTTATTGTCTGATGAAGAGCTGCTTGAAACATCACACTGTAATGTTCTGCTGAGCCCAATCACTTTGTTGTTGATGGAGCAACAAGCTGACTTTGTATTGTATTGTTTTGTCCTGTTGTAAAGTTTCATGTTTTGCATAACCTCTTCTTGTTTGAGTCCATTCTGCTTCACAATAAAAGGACCTGCTTTTGCACAGTCCATATAGAGTGCATTAGTGCCCAATACCCATCCACTTTTGCAGCGTTGGATCCGGAAGTGTTTTTTTTTTTTCCCATAGGGATTTTTTTTTAAAAAAGGTCTTCACTAAAGTGGTAGAAGCATAAACCAAAACAAACAGCTTAGAGGTGAACCACAGCAAAAAAAAAGGTACAAGACTATGCACTTAAACTGCTTTAATGAGGGAAAGAACTACAATCCCATGAAGCATTGCGAATCAAACATTGTTGAAAACAATGGAGAGATTTAAAACTATTCTTTTAAAGTTGTTGAGCATATCTATTGAAACGATATATTTTAAGTTTATTGCAAAATATGCACGTATATATACAAAAGGTTTGATTATGATTGGGGACATTTTCTGTATAGCATCATGGGTAATGTAGTTTTTCACCACAAATGAATGTGATTATTTTTTTAAATAAGTTAAAAAAAAATGTGGGCTGATGGCAAAAACCACCAAATAAACTTGGATTGAAGAGAATTTATTTTTTATTTTTTATTATTCAGGTAAGCTTTACAACTCCGTTGGACAACCAGCAGAGAACGGTGTGAAATTGACTTCAAAAACTGACTGCTCTTTGAGTTCCATGCAATAAATGAAAAATGCATTGCGTTTCACAGAGCATTTCAAACACAGTCTGGCAAAGCATCTGAAGACCTTCATGGGGATTTACAGGAAGCCACAACAAAGGGGAGCAATTTTGGACATCATGGTGTCAAAAAAAATAATAATAATGCAAATAATTTCATATGCCTCAACTTGCATGGACAGTTTTGAGATTTATAGAAATGGATCTCTTAAAAATAAAAAAAATTAAGTCTTTTTTATTCCACTTATGCCGTTCCAACTCTGACCTGTACTATTTATTTTTCTTCCATGAAACACAAAGAAGAATATCAAAGCTTCTCATTTCAATAAAACAAAACTGGATGGTGATTTACACTGCCAAGCACTTTGAAGTTATACAATTGCTTTGTGTGAGGAACAGCACAAAATGTAAGTTTTGTGCCGATAATCATCATCTCTGCTACAGATCAGATCATTTACTGACATCTAAATTACACTGGTATTCAGGTACAGGCATTAAGGTGGTTTATATAATACCTATCTAATAGTTACCATTTTATTTATTTACTCAGGGAATTATCCAAGTTTACGTCGGTAAATTACGGAGTGCCACAAGGCTCGGTTTTAGGCCCTCTTCTATTTTCAATATACATGCTGTCCCTTGATAATATTATTAGAAAACATGTTAGCTAGTTTTCACTTTTAGTTGCCACTGTTATCCTGAAAATACTCAGATAATTTAGAGATTTCATCTGGTAATGATGAAATATAATAAATGGACTGCAAAAATGGTAAATGGACTGCATTTATATAGCGCTTTCACAGACCCAATGGCCACCAAAGCGCTTTACATTTGCCTCACATTCACCCATTCACACACTCATTCATACACCGACGGGCGACGGCAGCCATGCAAGGCGCCATCCAGCTCGTCGGGAGCAGCTGGGGTTAGGTGTCTTGCTCATGGACACCTCGACACTTGGTCAGGTGGAACCGAGGATTGAACCACCAACCTTCCGGTTTGTAGACAACCCACATGAACCACTGAGCCACTGCCGCCCTCCATATAATAAGTTGACAGAGTGTGTTAAAGATATATAAATTTAAAAAAATTGAATGACCAGTCATTTTCTTCTATAAATGCAGATAAGACTTATATTATTTATTGGACCAAAAACCTGTAGAATACAATTTGCATAGAAGGATTTACTGTTACTTCATCCTCTACAGTTAAAGACCTGGATGTTATATTACACAGCAACTCATCTTTCATATGTTACAAAAAACAGCTTTCCACCTCAGAAACATCGCTAAGCTAGAGAACATGTTATCTATTTCTGATGCACAAAAGATAGTACATGTATTCATGACCTCTAGACTAGATTACTGTAATGCATTACTAGCTGATTGTCCAGCATCCTCAATAAACAAGCTACAGCTAGTCAGAAATTCAGCTGCTCGAGGGACATATTGTTTACAAGATACTTTACTGACGTCTTTCCGCGATTAAAACACAGATTGAGCGATTACATGAGACGATTCATTTCAGCAAGTTGTACTGTATCTTTCAACATTCCTTTAGATGTCATTTTTGTGATTTATTGAATGGGAGAGGCGTAACATATAATGTTTGGTGAGATTTTGTTCATGTATCATCTGAAAACAGCACAGACAGATAGAAAGATTTTGAGGAAAACATTCCAGGATGTTTCTCCATATAGTGACTTCAATGGGGTCCAACGGGTCGAAGGTCCAGATGTGAGTTTCAGTGCAGCTTCAAAGTCTCGACACGATCCAGCCGAGGAATAAGAGTCTGATCTAGACAAACCAGCGGACATTTTTAACAAAAATAAACATTTATATACTTTTTAACCACTAATGCTTGTCTTGCACTAGCTGTGATGCGACACACATTACGTAATCACGTTGAAAGGTCACGCGTGTTCCGGTTCAGAAATGTAGAGTAGGGCGAAAAACTCCCTCTCATTTTCTCCTCCAACTTCAAAATCGTCCGACATCGTTGTTTTACCTTTTACTTATTTTAATTTTTTTTGTAAATGGCGTTTGGCTTAGACTTTGCAGGTTCGCTTTGTAAACACTTCCGCCTACGTCACGCTTGACCTTTCATCGTGATTACGCATCACAGCTAGTCCAAGACAAGCATTAAGTGGTTAAAAAGTATATACATTTTTATTTTTGTTATAAATTGGCCGATGGTTTGTCTAGATCAGACTCTTATTCCTCGGCTGGATCGTGTCGAGACTTTGAAGCTGCACTGAAACTCACATCTGGACCTTCGACCCGTTGGACCCCATTGAAGTCACTATATGGAGAACAATCCTGGAATGTTTTCCTCAAACACCTTAATTTCTTTTCGACTGAAGAAAGAAAGAAAGACATGAACATCTTGGATGACGTGGGGGTGAGTAAATAATCAGAAAATTTTAATTCTGAATCAATCGAATCAACATCAATCGAGAAATCAATATTTTCAAACCAGTTTTGTATTTTTGTATGATAATATTCCAACATAAAAACTGGAGAAACAGCAAGAAATCAATGTGAGACGCATGTGTGCACAGACACAGACATCCTCGAAAAGACAAAATGATTCATTCAACTGCACTTGACCTCCTAATCTCACCTTCAGAAAGCTGACTAACCCAGCGACCAATGAAATGAAACAACCAGAACCACAAACAGGCCATTATCAAAAAGAGAAGAACAGAAATGCTACTCTTCTTGTTTTCTGGTCCCTCTTCTCTCTCTGTAATAAACACATCAGGGTTGCGCAGGAAGAAAACATCGTCTACACAATAGACACACAGAGAACCCTCCCAGACTGACACAGGTACGGCACACAATAGAGCTCTTAGACTCGGAAGTTCACACCGCAACACTTCCGTAACGATGGCTGCTATTGTTTATAAAAGGTAAGGAATGAAACCAGCAATCCATGAGAGAGGACAAAAGCATCAAGTGGTGTTGGCGTGTTATTGGGCGGATACATTGACAAACCGGCCGCTGAAGCGTAAAACTGAACCCGTTCTTCCAGTTCATGAAGCCTTCGCCCCTCCTCCAGCCTTCAGCCTGCTAATACACGTTTACATTACCCTTTTTAAACCCCTCTGTCAATATTTGAAGCCTGATTGGAATCAAACACAGTTAGACACAAAGCTAACAATGATAACCTTCCGAACCCAAGAAGATACACATCAGGCAACATATGTTTAATACAAATGAAGAAAAAAAAATGTATTTGCTATGTGAGTGCCAAATTCTACTACGTTTTTTTATCTCTTATCATTCTGAAGAATTTCTCATATCATTTTGACCCATTTACCACAATAAAACAATGCAGCGGTCGACTGGCCATCTATCCGAATCTGCCTATTTAAGCACACGATTGGTTTTAGTCGGGGTGTAACAATATATATCGTGACACAATATAATACAAAAATTCAACAACATGTATCGTGGACAGTGACAATATGTATTGTGTCTAGTTCACCCAAAATAAAAATTACTGTGTGTGTAAAAATTCAAGTTTTCAGAGTTTTAGTGTCAGTCCTACATTAAACTACTATATATGATGTTGAATATTATGTATAATAATGCAATGGGGGGATATTTCTGTGTCCTGATAACGCCAGATGTCTGATGTTACCAGTAAAAGTGGCCGACATTATTATAAATATATCTAGTCAATGACAGAGAAAGCATATTCGTCTAAAATAATTCTGTATTTTCATCTTCAGAATCATGAATATTGTTATTCTGGTGTCTCTATTGTCCTGTGCTTTGGGTTTCCAGCACCAAGTCCAAGTCTATTCATTTACACTGTAATATCAAATTTAGCACTACAATAGCAGTACTTTTTTTGTAACCTTTTATCAAAGTGTCGCAATAATATCGTATCGCGACGTGAGTTCAGTATCGTGATATGTATCGAATCGTGACATGAGGCTATCGTTACACCCTTAGTTTTTAGTTTTATATTGGCTGACCTCTATTTCCGGACTTGCAAGCAAACTGCAGCGAATGCTTCGAGTGTGTGTTTGAAATCGGGAATGGTGAGAGAACATTGTGCTTTGTACATTTTTCCTCTTCAAACCAAAGTTGGGTCTTCAGCCGACAAAGTTTAAACCCCGTCTGGCTACCGCTCTTCCCATAATGCCACGCATCAGGTCAGTAGACGGTCACGAGCGCCGTCTACGCTATGAAGCAATCCAGTCGAGTGTGTTTGACTACCTCTGGAAGTGGTGGAAAGTGGAGCAGCTCAACACGTTTTAGACCCTGTTTACACCTGTATTTTGCGTCGTCCACTTGTGATCCGATCGACCAAAACGCATCTTATTACCAGGTGTAAACAGGGCCTTAGGAATACTAACACACACTGTTTAATGCAGCTCAGAGGTGGCATCATTTACACTCCAATTGCATAAATAATGCTGTGAGAATAATGTTAATATTGAAATAAATGATGCTTTAAAACGAGTCATTCATGCAACCAATTCGTTCGAACGGCTGATTCATACGGGAACAATGCTAGTGACTCCCTGTGTCTAACTCTCACATATCTAAGTACAAAAATGCACAAAGAAAGTATGTGAAAAGTCCCCGATGACCAACTACTTCCACCCAGATTCTGAAAAATGCGAATCTGATGGACATTTCTCTACGCATTACAAGTCTGCTGTGGTTTTGTTTGACAAATGGACAATATTGTGTCTAAAAAATATTAATTTCTTGTTTGTTTAACTGCTGTATAAAAGCAATATTAGATATCACATTCGCAATCATGCTGATTTTCCGGAAAAGCGGCCTTCTTGCACGTGTGATATTGCTTCATCATCAATGATATAAAATTATTTTTGCCCGCATGTTTTGAATTTTCAGGGCATTCTAGCTCCATTCTAATAGGCTTTATGTGTTTGTTTTTACAAAGTGAGTGGCATAATGTCAGCTCACACACTGGAAACCATTACAACATTATCACAGATGATATATCTCACATACTCAGCCCTACTCTAACCCCGTATTCAACATAACAAAGGATTAGCAGAGCTTTCTGAGAGCGCAGTGATGCCGACTAGCACCAGACCCAGTCTGTATCTGACTGGGCAACAGGCACTGGTTTCCTCCACACACACATCTTTCGTCACGATTAACTCTCCTCACAGCATTCCTCACATTTCAGGCCAAACAACAAGTCTCGGATTCCAGGAAATCTGCACGATAAGAGCATTCGCATATAAACCGACAACAAACAGGCTTTAAGACATGGTTTTCCAGCTCTTCCCAAGCCCATCTTTAACCTCAGAAAGAGAAAGACTAAACTCTACGCTTTCGGGTTTGTTTTGGACTCTTGACTAAACGCACTACGGTCGCTTTGGGCCCACATGGTGCAAAGGAGAGTGAAATGTCCAACCATTAACTCAATTCTCTCTCAGTATCCACTACTGAGATGTTTATGTGTCTCCGGAGAGAAAACTATTGCTTGCTCTCACAACAAAAGTCCTACTTTATTGACTTTGCCAAACAAACGGAGATGTCAAACAGGTTGAGAGCACATTTTACAGGAATGGCAATCATTCAGAGTATTCAGAGGTTGTGTTCTGGTTAAAACATACACTTACACCCTCAGATAGAGTATTTTAAGAAGAAAAATGGCTAAGCTTCAAAAAAGACATTATTCCAATATATTATTGACATTTTGTCGTTAATTCACTGACAAATTCAATCTTCACAAACCACTGAACTTTAGTGAAGTAGATCAATTCATTTCATAAAAGATACAACTCTAAACAGAATAAATCATTAACCAATAGGATTTTGCTAATTTCCTCAGGAACTGGATGAACATGTCAAAATAATAAGTGAACAATTTCTCACACAAAACTATTGTATACTTTCAGATACTTTTCATGATACTTTCATGGTGCTTCAGTAAAAGCTTCATTTATTATATATACGCATGCAAAAAAGCATCCAGAACATTATTCAAAGTTCTTCCTTGTGGGAACAACACAACGGCAAGTAAATGTAGACAGAAATGACATGATCTGTGCACAATAAAAGTTACACTTCACTCTCACTAAAAGTTTCCAAAAGGGTTTTTCACAGCAATGCCTCTCAGTAAGTTCCTAAAAGAACTATTTTAATAATCTAAAGAATCTTTCTCCGCTATAAACCTTTCGAGGAATGGAAAGGTTCAATAGATGTTAAAGTCCCCCTGTAGTCAATAATTGTATCCCTTAAAACTCATCTTTGATCACCAAAATGACATATTTAAAGTTTTTTCCTTGAAAAAAAAAGTCTTCATGCCTTAAAATATCTTGAATGTAACTCGACACCCTCGCCTCATTTAGTATACGCGGTTCTATGAATATGCAAATGTGCCCCGCCTCCACTCACTCACTCAGCTCAGAGATCCACTGGTTGACGATCACACGTTGATCTGATTGGTTACAAGGTCGTTTGTGACGTCAGAAACACCAGCGATTTCAAACCGTGTTTTTGAGACTGTCTTTGGTTCACTGCAGTTTTAAGGAGGAAATACTCAGCAATGCTGTCGACTTATGAATTTATACTTTATTTATAATTTATACTTATGTCTTAAAGCGTATTAAAAACACCACACAGACACATAAACAACATTAAAAACTTAATTTTCACCACAGGGGGACTTTTAAAAGAACCATTTCCATAGATGTTAAAGGTTCTTCATGGAAACATCAATGCCAAAAAATAACCTTTATTTTTAAGAGTGTAACAGCAGTTCCCTTAAAAGTATTAATTGGACAGTATACTTCAGAGCCACTGGAAATCAAGGTAAACATGTTCAGACATGAATAAGTGATATCTGAATTCAATGGTTCAAGCAGCTTCAACAATAAATGGTTAAAAGCCGGAATGCATTCAGTTCAAACACTCGGTCCTTAAAGGGAAAGTCTGACACGCAGCCAATTTACTGGCGTTTCATGTTTCCACATGTCTCTAATAAAACACAGCTTCAATGTTTTTATCCCAGCAATGATACGGTGGAGACCAATAACAGCTATTAATTAGACAAAAATCACAGCTAATTAGACAAAACCCCATATCTGTGAGCCGCAGAAGTGGTTCTCTTTTCTCATGCTGGCTTTAGCGTGAAAGAGACTTTATCCTGCATGAAACCGGCTCAAAGACTATCAAACACACTTGCGAGGGAAATACCCTGGAATTCCCTAAAACAAGATTATCCCTTCAAGAGAGCCCACACAGATAAGCTCAAGACAGACTGACACGATAGTCTTCAATGTTTTATTGCCTTTGAAGAAGAAGCGCAAAGCATTTCATTGATCTGGGAGATTTAATTCATTACATGGTAAAGAATCACAGCGAGCGATGCTATCAGTACCGCTTTAGAGCAAAGCAAACGTGTGCTTTTACAACCTCGCTTACCGCATCCTAGAAGTGAGATTCAAGTAAACGAGAGGGGAAAAGCTTTTTGAGTTGATGTACCAATGAGACGTGAAGGGAGTTCATCATGGTTAGGAGCCTTTAAAGGGTTAGTTCACCCAAACATGTAAACTCTGTCAGTAATGACTCTCCCTCATGTTGTTCAACCCCGTAAGACTTTCGTTCATCTTCGGGACACAAATGAAGATATTTGTGATTAAATCTGAGAGCTGTCTCACTCCTCCATAGGCTTCTAAGGGATCGAAACTGGCCGGCCCAGAAAAGTTATTAAAGACATCGTTAAAATAGTCTGAGTGACTACAGCGGCTCAACCTTAAGTTTATCAAGCGACGAGAATACTTTTTGTGCGCAAAAAAACAAACAAAAATAACGACTTTATTCCACTATTCATTTCCTTCTCTGTGGGCCTCGAGTGAGTTCTCGTAGTGTAACAGCGCAGCGCTTCTGGGTTGTACGCAAGCGTGCCGCACAAGCCCTGAAAGGTGAAGCCAAAGCGCCTCGATCGCCCCCCGGTGGCCGGTCCTAGTATAGCTCATAAGCCCCGCCTCCCCGTGTTATTCAACGGCACGTGAGACCAACTAAACAATTAAATTACACTTCAAATATAGTTTTTTCCAAATATGGCTTCTGTCATTTACTGTAGTTTTTATCACGCTGATGTAATTTCAAGTGTTTGTTTTTAAATAAGTTTGTTTTTAGTTAGTTATTTGATGCGGTGGTGGTGACATCATGATTGACAGCTGTGATTGACAGGTTCTCTGTCACTGAAGCACCAACAGACTTTTTTTCAGGATCTTCGGAGGACTGAGGAGATTGGAGCTTTAAATTTAAAGTCCCTGTAAAGGCAATTTCAAAAAAAAATTCTAAACACTTTATAAATGTTAGAAATGTATTGCTAAAACATATTACAAAGACTGTGAACTGTGAAGTACTGAATTGTGGAGTTAGACCGTTAAACAGTTTTTCACCATTGCTATTTTCCGGATTTTCTGGGCGGGGCTAAAACGGGGCTCGATGACGCACTGGAGCCCTTGAGCTCCTGGACACGCCCCTACTTGATGACGCACTGGAGCCCCTGAGGCTGGCCGCTCCTAACAATATTATAGAGCACATTCACATCAGTTTGCCGCTCAATCGCGAGTTACTGTCAGTACTATTATTAGTAACACAGCCTACAGATTGCTAGCTAGCTATGCCTTCATCACGGAAATGCGTGCTACCTGGATGCGATCACCGGATCAGTACAAAACAGATCGGTGTCCTTGTTTAAATTTCCGAAAAACGATTACATCAAGAAGAAGTGGATTAATTTTGTGAAGAGTCAACCTTGATGGAGAGCTGAGGATCACTGCCAAAACCCGCCTCTGTAAGTGATCATTTTACACGGGATAGTTTTATAAATTTTCGTCGGAGATAACTGTCTGGGATTCACTGATAATCCGCTGTTACTGGTGAATGGGGCCGAACCGACTCCCGCCTCAGCCTTCATCCTCCCGTCACGCCGACAACTGGTGCCATCATCGGCAGTGCGTGCCCACCGTGCGAGCATCCATTCCGGCTGTAGTTGAGTGTGGCGAGTCGACGGCAGCTTTCCTGCGAGTGGGCGTGGTTTCAGCGCAGCCAGTGGACACGCCCCCAGCGTTTGAGAGCAGCTCATTTTTTCAAGATTTTGATAGCTTATTTTATGTACTTGCTGACTTTTTTTATCATTCAAATTTGGCTGGGTGACTAATAACAAATTTTTCTGTGGTGTGACAAACTCAAAACACATACTTAATTTTGACTTTACAGGGACTTTAATATCTAAACTACAATTAATTTTTAAAAAGTGCCGGAGCGTGTGCTCGCGATTGATTCTGCGAGATTGAGGGCGGGGCCTTGATTTCAGGGCTTTACTTCCGGCTCACGACTGCGCAGGTCTGGTCCCGAGATCGCTTCTGCGCAGACTCAAGTACAAGATGTCAGCGCCATATCAGGACACTGGCGGCTTCAGTTCTGACCAATGGAAGAGAGCGAAGGGGCGTCGTCCATCTTTTTTTACAGTCTATGGTTGTACGTCACACGCATCACACACATGACCAGCGTCGGCCAATAGTGAGCCTGTGTGTGACGTACAACACAGAAGCGCTGCGCTGTTACACTACGTGAACTCACTCGAGGCCCACAGAGAAGGAAATCAATAGTTAAATAAAGTAAGTCGTTATTTTTGTTTGTTTTTTGCGCACAAAAGGTATTCTCGTCGCTCTAGGAACTACCAGTGATGTAAGTGTACGCTGATTGGCCGAACGCATGCCAAACGAAACACCGGCACTCGGTACTCCACGAACATCAACGACAAAGGCTAATGTTAACGGCAGTTACCCGTCACGTTGGGTTCATTTCTCAGCCTTGATTATATGTAGTATTGCAAGTTGCCTTCCTTTTTGCTCTTTAAATTGCATAACTTGTACGTAAGGTTGGGAATCGAAAATTACTTGAGGTCAGGAATCGGATACTTGTTATAAAATTTAAATTTCGATTCCTCTCATTCCTCTTTAAACAAGCGTTAGACTCTGTTTTCTGTTCACGTGTGTATCAGTGTATCGGATCTTAAAGGGACAGCACTAATATTCCTGCCGTCTCTATAATAACACTAATCACACAACACAAGACGGAGAGAAAATTCACTCGTTCTTCACTGAATAACTTTAGTAATGTATATTTTATTTATAAACTGCAGTGTTATTTTACATTTGATTACAGTTTCTGTACCTGAAAACCTGAAAATCTTCAAACACTGTTTATTTCAATCGTTTCTTTGTTCAGTTGTATCAATTTATTGCGATTGCTATTTTTTATTTGTTCTTTTTTAATTACCGAGTGTTTACTTGTCTTTAATAATGCTTGAAATGTATATTAGTTAGGCTAGCTGCAATTAAATGTTTTCCAATAAGACTATATTTGAATGATATCTACGTTGTTGTTTTTTTTAACCTTATTAGAATCGAAATTTGGGATCAATAAGCAGAATCGAAATTCAAACGATAGCCCTACTAGTTCCTTGTGGGGTCTGAGCTTAAAGCCTTTGAGTTTTCTGCCAGGATATTTCCCCACGCCATCACTGTGCAGAGCAGGGAGAGTTCACTGGGAACACACACTGATATTTCAGGCCCCACAATGTTTTTCTCAACCACATTTTGCTGAGTTGTAGTGTTCTCTGCCGTCTGCACAATGACAGTGGTCGAGTTTCAAAGCCTCGTGATCTACCTAACTAGACAGCACTTTAGAGAGTCATAGGTGCGTTCATAAAATATAGCATTTTGGGCATCAAAGAGGTGTTACTCGTACATCATTTGAAACATGTATCTGATGCCCAAAAATGCTGCTGACTCAAATTATGTCTATGATTCCAACAATGCTGACTGACTCTCAATGTGTGTGATAGTCAAACCTGCTGCTGATTTGTACACACCTGATGCCCAAAAGTACAGCCCACACACTACCAGTCAAAGGTTTACAATGTTTAAAGTCCCCCTGTGGCGAAAATCCAGCTTTTAATGTTGTTTATGTGTCTATGTGGTGTTTTTAATACACTTTAAGACAAACAATGTGTAAATTCATAAGTCGACAGCATTGCTGAGTATTTTCTCCTTAAAAAAACAAAGACAGTTAGAAATCGCTGGTGTTTCTGACGTCACAAACAACCTTGTAACCAATCAGATCAACGCGTGATCGTCTGAGCTGAGCGAGTGAGTGGCGGGGCTCATTTGCATATTCATGGTTGAGTTTTAAGTGATACCATTATTGACTACAGGGGGACTTTAAAATTAAAGTTTTTGAAAACACTAATATTGTTGCCTATAACAATTCATACGTTTTTTTTATTCTAGTTGGCTAAATTTTGAAATGCAATTTGGTGATCAAAGCTGAATTTTTTTCAGCATCATTACTCCAGTCTTCAGTGTCACATGATCCTTCAGAAATTATTCTAATGTGATGATTATGTATGTTGTTGCCAAGAAACCTGCAGCTACTGACTATAACTCGACTATGAAACTGAAGCGCCACTTTTGATGCCCAAAACTGCATTGTGACTCGGAACATAACTCGCCCATAACTCATAAACTGCTGATGCCTCTCACACACACACACACACACCTGCCGACTCCGAGCGCACCTTTGCTGTGTAAACACACAGCTTGTAGTGTTTTGAGACACGGCCCACAAATGCTTCTCATTCATTTAAGAAGAGTGTCAGCCAGGACAGATCTCTTACCTTGGGAAGATCCCGGAGCTGGTTCGCGTCCAGCAGGAGCTCCTCCAAACTCGCTCGGTATCGATAGATCTCATCCGGGACGAAGAGGAGCGAGCAGTGGCGCTTATCGATCGACTCGATGTGACGGTTACACCGCCACAGGGGGATACAGTGAAACATCACGAGCAAAACCCTGGAGAAATGAACCCCGAATGCTGGAAAAGTTAAAAAATATATAATAAAAAAACCGGGAACGGCGAGAGCGCGCCGGAGCAACTAGTGTCGATCACAATCTATCGATCTCACGCGCACAAACATGCAATAATAAACACGTCGCGCTCCACTTCTGCAGTTTTCTTTCCGCTTTTTTCACCTTTCTCGCCACATCTTTAACAGGAAGGCTGAGGAGAGTCCCGTATGTTTCTTTGTAAGCGGTTACATGTCTGTTTAGCTGCGTTTATTCCGTATTTTTTCTTATCCCGGAGTTTATTTCCTCTTAGTCCAGTTTCTGACCCGGAACATTCACTCCCTCATTCCAGGTCGACGTCACGAATCCCATCGGCTCCTCCCTTCTTTCTTTCTGTCGCTCAATCCCTCCCTCCCTGCACACACACACACACACACACACACACACACACCACCGTCAGCTGAACTACATGAACTACACTTCCCATAACACACCTGCTGTCCCTGAAGTGTGATGTGACATTCAACAAGTTATATCATTATTCCAAAAAAATATCTATCTATCTGTCTGTCTGTCTGTCTGTCTGTCTGTCTGTCTGTCTGTCTGTCTATCTATCTATCTATCTATCTATCTATCTATCTATCTATCTATCTATATATCTATCTATCTATCTATCTATCTATCTATCTATCTTTTTATCTATCTATCTATCTATCTATCTATCTATCTATCTATCTATCTATCTATCTTTTTATCTATCTATCTATCTATCTATCTATCTATCTATCTATCTATCTATCTATCTATCTATCTATCTATCTGTCTGTCTATCTATCTATCTGTATATCTGTCTATCTATCTGTCTGTCTGTCTATCTATCTTTTTATCTATCTATCTATCTATCTATCTATCTATCTATCTATCTATCTATCTATCTATCTATCTTTTTATCTATCTATCTATCTATCTATCTATCTATCTATCTATCTATCTATCTGTATGTCTGTCTGGTTGTCTATCTATCTATCTATCTATCTATCTATCTATCTATCTATCTATCTGTGTGTATGTCTATCTATCTATCTATCTATCTTTTTATCTATCTATCTATCTATCTATCTATCTATCTATCTTTTTATCCATCTATCTATCTATCTTTTTATTTATCTATCTGTCTTTTTATTTATCTATCTATCTTTTTATCTATCTATCTATCTATCTATCTATCTATCTATCTATCTATCTATCTATCTATCTATCTATCTATCTATCTATCTATCTATCTATCTATCTGTATTTCTGTCTGGTTGTCTATCTATTTATCTATCTGTATGTATATCTATCTATCTATCTATCTTTTTATCTATCTATCTTTTTATCTATCTATCTTTTTATCTATCTATCTATCTATCTATCTATCTATCTATCTATCTATCTATCTGTCTGGTTGTCTATCTTTTTATCTATCTATCTATCTATCTATCTATCTATCTATCTGTATATCTATCTATCTATCTATCTATCTATCTATCTATCTATCTATCTATCTATCTATCTATCTATCTATCTATCTGTATATCTATCTGTATATGTATGTCTATCTATCTATCTATCCATGTTATGATTTGAGAATAATCACTGTGTTTGCGTCAGTAAATGTAGAAATCCTAAGAATGTCAGTGTGTAATGTGGTCACTGTCACATTTCAGCTTATTTGATTTTATTTTTTAATATTTCTAATGCATTTACACCATACACTGTTTACACTCTGTTCAAAAAACATCTAAAAAACTGGTTCATAACACATCAGACATGTCAGCATTAATATCTTCCCTCAACCCAACTGTGCTGCCACTCGTGTCTATGTGTCAATGTGTAGTTTAATTTTTATAAATTAGTATCAATTTTAACAATGTCTATTATAGCAAACGTGTACACTGTGTTTATCAAGATTGAAGAATTATATCTGTTTTACTGCTTTTTATATTTGTATTGTTCATTGTAATCTTTAATTGTTGTTTTATTGTTTTTCTTTTTAGGTAGACAATTTTAAGATCTGTCCAGGGACTACAGATGAAAAATAGCCTTTTGGCTAATTCTGGTGCATTTACAGTAATGTCAGTTAATGTGTGCACTGTCCCTGTCTAATAAATATAAATATAAAATACATAGCTTTTCTTTTTTCTTACATTTTTCAAAATGCTAAATCTCTCCTTATTTCCAGGTTTAAATGAGAAAGATCAAACTCTTAAGTCTTTAGTGCAACAGATTGTGCTACGGTTATTCCTTCATATTTAGATTTTTCTGTTTTCTTATAAAAACGAGATTTTAAAATATATATATTTTACAGTTTTTCTCAAACGCCTTTGGCACATTTTCACAGTCTTAACATTCTCTAAATTGTGAACTGAATTGTCACAACTGTTTGCTGGAGCATCATAACTCTACATCACGTCTGCAACAGAGTAACTCATGCCGAGTAAGACCTGATCCTGGATCAACATTCCTGTCCCAAAATGTAGTCCTTACCCAATCCCTAATCCCTAAACCTAACCCTACCCATAACTTTTCCCTAAAATCAGAGGGTAATGATCGGTGAGTAACACTGATGTTTAAGTACTTCACTCTGGTTCTAAGCCTAAACTTGACATAAACTGTAAACTTGTCCCTCAAATCTGATTGGTTGATTGGAAAGTTGATCCAGCAACATGTGGTACTTGGTGAAATCACGTTCACCTTCTAACTATAGTGTCAGTACACTGGCCAATGCAGCAATATAACAAGTGTTTATCATCATGAGAGCCATGTTCAAAATACTTAATGGTTTTTCACCATGGAAATATTAGTTATAACAAATTTAATGTTTTTTTTTCTTTTTTGTTGACTAACTGCTTTCTATACTGTACAAGAATGTCAAGAATGTAAACACAGGTTCAGAGAGTATGTAAAAATTGACTGAGAAAAGTCAATACTGTAGTACACAAAAAGAATATAAACATTTGTATTTTTTAAATACAGTACATTTATTTTTGCAGCAATGTGTCACATGTGAACGGAAAATTCTCAATTGCTTGTTCATTCTCTATTATATCTTTCTCTAACACATACAGCACGAAATATCTTCTTATTACATATCTTCCTATTATTGAGAATGTTTAGATTACATGTAACATTTCAAGAACAAAATGTACTTTAAAAATACAAATGTATTTCTCCAGTACTGATGTAGTTGCTGCTGTTCAGATGATTGTCCTGTCAGCAAACTCCTTATATATTGTATATATATAAATATATATAGTTTCCGATTGGTAAGATTGTGATTTCTATTCATTAGAACTGCAGGTCATTTGCCAATTTAGCAAACATTACACACATTCCATGTCATAAATATTTATGTAACAGCAGTAGCGGAGATAGCGTGGGTGCTTGGGTGCGGTCGCCCCAGGACCCCGCGCCAATTAGGGGCCCCTCAAACGCCGCCGATCTTGCGTAACTGGACAGGAACGGGGCCCTCGCCAGCAGTGATGCCGGTAACTTATAATAACGCGTTACTATTTCCAAACCAGTAATCAGATTAAAATTACTGATCCAAATTACTGCGCGTTACTATTTTTGTCATTTTCTTTAGAAATGATGGCTGATATGCGATATGAAACCGAAATGTGTGTGAGAAGGCAGAATCGCGACACACTCCAACTCCCAGCGTTATCCTTCCCGTCCAGATCCAATGCTACCACATCTTTAAATTACTATTAGTAGGCAATTGTTTGAAGTTAACATTATAAAATACGTAGACCTACATTACAAAACTAGTTGAGGATAATTTCTTTAAAATTGGGCAATTCCAGCGTTATGGACGTGACATGTGAGGTAAAAAACTTGAAATGTAAATTCTCAGAAAATGCATTTAATACCAATATATTGAAACGTCTGTTTATCCATTCTCCTTAATAAAGGAGTCCAGACTCCAGACATTAGAAAAATATCAGTCTACACATGCGTTTTATGTTTAATATGAGGGAAATACACGGACGTGACACAAAAAAACTTTAACTTTTAGGTGGCAAAAGTACAAAAAGTAATACCCACCGGATGAAGAAGGGTTGGCTCTCCACAGAACAAAATACTCATTTTGTCTTATTTTTCGTGTTCGCATTTATGAGGGAAAAACAATGTTACGAGACAGTTCCCCGTTACGGACGTGAGTGCTCTGAAAGCGGCACTGAAAGACTGCTTTAAAACTTTCCCAGAGACATCAAACATAAAGTACAAAGCCATTCATTAAGGCGAATTTCGTTTTGTATTAATTGTATCTTAATTTTAATTCATCAACCAATTGCCTGGATTTAATCAAAAAGAAGTAAATATAGCAGACAATAGATAATCACGACACGGAGGCGCCGGCGCGTGAACTGGAGTTCGTCTCATTAATGAACCGAAACTCAGCGTATAAGGTAGCCTACTTGCCTCACACACCTGAGAAATATATCTATAGAAAGCTCGAAATGTGTACTTTTACAGAACAATTCAAAACAAAAGAAAACAGACTGTTCTCTGAAAAGAACGAGATAGCCTTTGTGTTTTATTTAACATATAAGCTTACTTGGCTCAACAAGTGACACATTATTACATATGCATTCATCAGATATTTTACTTTTTTTTTAAGGTTTTAATTTTAAAATGACTTGGTAGCAGAGGGCCCCATGATGAAGCTCCGCCCCCACTGTACTGAGAGTCTAGCTCCGCCCCTGTGTAATAGGCTATAACATGCTCTGAAAGTTAGTCTGGCAAAGAGCTCATTCAAGCCCATTTCCAATCCGCCGAAATCGAGGCACCAATCAGAAACGTTGGGGCGGGCTTTACACGATGACGACAGCGCTGGGATTTTGAAGCAGATTTTGTAGCCTACATTACAGAGATGGATGCCGCCGTCGAACATCACTCGTTCCAATCAGCTATCGCGTCTGTTTTAAGGCATTTGAACGTTTCCTTTTAGTTAAAAACCGAGTAAAGAACAACACTCGGAGATGTGTCTCCGCCGCTCTGCATACGTCATCTCCTTCATCGCTCTGATTGGGTTTAGGTCTATCCGCGACGGCCGTTGGTGACGCCCCTCTGGAAATGATTTGTCTATGACGCTTTGCCAGACCATAACTCAGTTACAACTGAGAACGCTCTGGTTTTAACCAGGCTAAACATTTTAGACAATTATACTAAAATTGTACTAAAACACACTTGTGCCAAAACACACGCAATTCACTTAAAACATAAGAAATTCAAACCTGATGTGAACAAGAAACTAATTGTTCAGAGAAAAAAAAGTCTCATTTGAGAATTGAGCTAAAGCGAATGAGGAAAAACTATTACATTTTAACTATATCGTCATGTGAATGTCATATATCCTATTCTATCTCAACCAAATTCATAACCCAATACATATCCCACATCCTTATTCTTACCCTTTTTATTCAGATATGCTATTAATTCCTTTCTATCCTCACTGTAACTTTTACAGTAATATATTACCGGTTTTATCGTTTCTTTCTCATCACAGTATCACATAAATCATTCTCATAAAAGCACAATGATGCGTTCAGTTCAGTCCTCTTATTTTAGTATCTGTTTTTTATCTATATTTTAAATTCCTTGCCATTCTTTTAATATTCCTCTTAATAATGGTTTTAACTTAAAGGTACATATGTATTTCCTTTTTTCAAAGCATTTTTAGCCAATTCATATCCATATTAATTGCCAATTAGCAACTTCATATCTCGTCTTCCTTTCTCTATACAAGTCCCAATATGATAGTGAATATTCAGATTAACATCTGAATTATCAATATATGCTGTGGAAATGGTTGGTATATCCATGTGGAGTATTCCCACTCCTGCCACCGCTTCATTGGGGTCCTTTGATCAATCTGTATTTGATTGCTTGCATAAAATCTATCATATATATGTCCATTTACAACCTCTTACAGTTTTTGCAGTAGCTCTGAAATTGTATTTGGCATCGCTGTCAAAGAGTGAGTACTGGGATTTACTGATTGTTGAGATATCATGAGCACTGTAAGGTTTAAAGCAGAAATCATAACTAATGTCAATAATTAATTAATTAATAAATCCATAAGATCCCTTCATGCTGTGGAAATACAAACCGGAAGACCGAACACAGCGAGCTGAAGAGGGGCAGAGCTACAGGTGATCTAGAACACAGCGAGCTAAAGAGGGCGGAGCTACAGGTGATCTAGAACACAGCGAGCTGAAGAGGGGCGGAGCTACAGGTGATCTAGAACACAGCGAGCTAAAGAGGGCGGAGCTACAGGTGATCTAGAACACAGCGAGCTGAAGAGGGGCGGAGCAACAGGTGATCTAAAACACAGCGAGCTGAAGAGGGGCGGAGCTACAGGTGATCTAAAACACAGCGAGCTGAAGAGGGGCGGAGCTACAGGTGATCTAGAACACAGCGAGCTGAAGAGGGGCGGAGCTACAGGTGATCTAGAACACAGCGAGCTGAAGAGGGGCGGAGCTACAGGTGATCTAGAACACAGCGAGCTGAAGAGGGGCGGAGCTACAGGTGATCTAGAACACAGCGAGCTGAAGAGGGGCGGAGCTACAGGTGATCTAGAACACAGCGAGCTAAAGAGGGCGGAGCTACAGGTGATCTAGAACACAGCGAGCTGAAGAGGGGCGGAGCTACAGGTGATCTAAAACACAGCGAGCTGAAGAGGGGCGGAGCTACAGGAGATCTAGAACACAGCGAGCTGAAGAGGGGCGGAGCTACAGGAGATCTAGAACACAGCGAGCTGAAGAGGGGAGCTACAGGTGATCTAGAACACAGCGAGCTGAAGAGGGGCGGAGCTACAGGAGATCTAGAACACAGCGAGCTGAAGAGGGGCGGAGCTACAGGTGATCTAGAACACAGCGAGCTGAAGAGGGGAGCTACAGGTGATCTAGAACACAGCGAGCTGAAGAGGGACGGAGCTACAGGAGATCTAGAACACAGCGAGCTGAAGAGGGGCGGAGCTACAGGTGATCTAGAACACAGCGAGCTAAAGAGGGCAGAGCTACAGGTGATCTAGAACACAGCGAGCTGAAGAGGGGCGGAGCTACAGGAGATCTAGAACACAGCGAGCTGAAGAGGGGAGCTACAGGAGATCTAGAACACAGCGAGCTGAAGAGGGGAGCTACAGGTGATCTAGAACACAACGAGCTGAAGAGGGGCGGAGCTACAGGAGATCTAGAACACAGCGAGCTGAAGAGGGGCGGAGCTACAGGTGATCTAGAACACAGCGAGCTAAAGAGGGCAGAGCTACAGGTGATCTAGAACACAGCGAGCTGAAGAGGGGCGGAGCTACAGGTGATCTAGAACACAGCGAGCTAAAGAGGGCAGAGCTACAGGTGATCTAGAACACAGCGAGCTGAAGAGGGGCGGAGCTACAGGTGATCTAGAACACAGCGAGCTAAAGAGGGCAGAGCTACAGGTGATCTAGAACACAGCGAGCTGAAGAGGGGCGGAGCTACAGGAGATCTAGAACACAGCGAGCTGAAGAGGGGCGGAGCTACAGGTGATCTAGAACACAGCGAGCTAAAGAGGGCGGAGCTACAGGTGATCTAGAACACAGCGAGCTGAAGAGGGGCGGAGCAACAGGTGATCTAGAACACAGCGAGCTGAAGAGGGGCGGAGCTACATGTGATCTAGAACACAGCGAGCTGAAGAGGGGCGGAGCTACAGGAGATCTAGAACACAGCGAGCTGAAGAGGGGCGGAGCTACAGGTGATCTAGAACACAGCGAGCTGAAGAGGGGCGGAGCTACAGGAGATCTAGAACACAGCGAGCTGAAGAGGGGCGGAGCTACAGGTGATCTAGAACACAGCGAGCTGAAGAGGGGCGGAGCTACAGGTGATCTAGAACACAGCGAGCTGAAGAGGGGCGGAGCTACAGGTGATCTAGAACACAGCGAGCTGAAGAGGGGAGCTACAGGAGATCTAGAACACAGCGAGCTGAAGAGGGCGGAGCTACAGGAGATCTAGAACACAGCGAGCTGAAGAGGGGCGGAGCTACAGGTGATCTAGAACACAGCGAGCTAAAGAGGGCGGAGCTACAGGTGATCTAGAACACAGCAGACTGAAGGGGGCGGAGCTACAGGTGATCTAGAACATAGCGAGCTGAAGAGGGCAGAGCTACAGCTGATCTAGAACACAGCGAGCTAAAGAGGGCGGAGCTACAGGTGATCTAGAACACAGCGAGCTGAAGAGGGTGGAGCTACAGGTGATCTAGAACACAGCGAGCTGAAGAGGGGCGGAGCTACAGGAGATCTAGAACACAGCGAGCGGAAGAGGGGCGGAGCTACAGGTGATCTAGAACATTAGAACACATTAGAACACAGCGAGCTAAAGAGGGCGGAGCTACAGGTGATCTAGAACACAGCGAGCTGAAGAGGGGCGGAGCTACAGGTGATCTAGAACACAGCGAGCTAAAGAGGGCAGAGCTACAGGTGATCTAGAACACAGCGAGCTGAAGAGGGGCGGAGCTACAGGTGATCTAGAACACAGCGAGCTAAAGAGGGCAGAGCTACAGGTGATCTAGAACACAGCGAGCTGAAGAGGGGCGGAGCTACAGGTGATCTAGAACACAGCGAGCTAAAGAGGGCAGAGCTACAGGTGATCTAGAACACAGCGAGCTGAAGAGGGGCGGAGCTACAGGTGATCTAGAACACAGCGAGCTGAAGAGGGGCGGAGCTACAGGTGATCTAGAACACAGCGAGCTGAAGAGGGCGGAGCTACAGGAGATCTAGAACACAGCGAGCTGAAGAGGGGCGGAGCTACAGGTGATCTAGAACACAGCGAGCTGAAGAGGGGCGGAGCTACAGGTGATCTAGAACACAGCGAGCTGAGGGGCGGAGCTACAGGAGATCTAGAACACAGCGAGCTGAAGAGGGGCGGAGCTACAGGTGATCTAGAACACAGCGAGCTAAAGAGGGCGGAGCTACAGGTGATCTAGAACACAGCGAGCTGAAGAGGGGCGGAGCTACAGGAGATCTAGAACACAGCGAGCTGAAGAGGGGCGGAGCTACAGGTGATCTAGAACACAGCGAGCTGAAGAGGGCGGAGCTACAGGTGATCTAGAACACAGCGAGCTGAAGAGGGGCGGAGCTACAGGTGATCTAGAACACAGCGAGCTAAAGAGGGCAGAGCTACAGGTGATCTAGAACACAGCGAGCTGAAGAGGGGCGGAGCTACAGGTGATCTAGAACACAGCGAGCTAAAGAGGGCAGAGCTACAGGTGATCTAGAACACAGCGAGCTGAAGAGGGGCGGAGCTACAGGAGATCTAGAACACAGCGAGCTGAAGAGGGGCGGAGCTACAGGTGATCTAGAACACAGCGAGCTGAAGAGGGCGGAGCTACAGGAGATCTAGAACACAGCGAGCTGAAGAGGGGCGGAGCTACAGGAGATCTAGAACACAGCGAGCTGAAGAGGGGCGGAGCTACAGGTGATCTAGAACACAGCGAGCTAAAGAGGGCAGAGCTACAGGTGATCTAGAACACAGCGAGCTGAAGAGGGGCGGAGCTACAGGAGATCTAGAACACAGCGAGCTGAAGAGGGGCGGAGCTACAGGAGATCTAGAACACAGCGAGCGGAAGAGGGGCGGAGCTACAGGTGATCTAGAACATTAGAACACATTAGAACACAGCGAGCTAAAGAGGGCGGAGCTACAGGTGATCTAGAACACAGCGAGCTGAAGAGGGGCGGAGCTACAGGTGATCTAGAACACAGCGAGCTAAAGAGGGCAGAGCTACAGGTGATCTAGAACACAGCGAGCTGAAGAGGGGCGGAGCTACAGGTGATCTAGAACACAGCGAGCTAAAGAGGGCAGAGCTACAGGTGATCTAGAACACAGCGAGCTGAAGAGGGGCGGAGCTACAGGTGATCTAGAACACAGCGAGCTAAAGAGGGCAGAGCTACAGGTGATCTAGAACACAGCGAGCTGAAGAGGGGCGGAGCTACAGGAGATCTAGAACACAGCGAGCTGAAGAGGGGCGGAGCTACAGGTGATCTAGAACACAGCGAGCTGAAGAGGGCGGAGCTACAGGAGATCTAGAACACAGCGAGCTGAAGAGGGGCGGAGCTACAGGTGATCTAGAACACAGCGAGCTGAAGAGGGGCGGAGCTACAGGTGATCTAGAACACAGCGAGCTGAGGGGCGGAGCTACAGGAGATCTAGAACACAGCGAGCTGAAGAGGGGCGGAGCTACAGGTGATCTAGAACACAGCGAGCTAAAGAGGGCGGAGCTACAGGTGATCTAGAACACAGCGAGCTGAAGAGGGGCGGAGCTACAGGAGATCTAGAACACAGCGAGCTGAAGAGGGGCGGAGCTACAGGTGATCTAGAACACAGCGAGCTGAAGAGGGCGGAGCTACAGGTGATCTAGAACACAGCGAGCTAAAGAGGGCAGAGCTACAGGTGATCTAGAACACAGCGAGCTGAAGAGGGGCGGAGCTACAGGAGATCTAGAACACAACGAGCTGAAGAGGGGCGGAGCTACAGGAGATCTAGAACACAGCGAGCTGAAGAGGGGAGCTACAGGTGATCTAGAACACAACGAGCTGAAGAGGGGCGGAGCTACAGGAGATCTAGAACACAGCGAGCTGAAGAGGGGCGGAGCTACAGGTGATCTAGAACACAGCGAGCTGAAGAGGGCGGAGCTACAGGTGATCTAGAACACAGCGAGCTGAAGAGGGGCGGAGCTACAGGTGATCTAAAAAAAAGTTCTTTAGATTATAGTTATTCACAACTGAGTGGTTCTCTAAAGCAGTTTACTGAAAGGTTTCAATGGCATTACTGTGAAAACCTTTATTTTTAAGAGTAAAAGTGAATCATCTTAATCGTTTCTTTGACATTTTAGCCAACATTGTTATCTAATTTAGTTCATTTTACGGCAGATCGTTTTGCCTTAGGATGTTCTAAACCAAACCGAACCTCAACTGGTTTCCACAAAATCTGTGCATGTAGAAAAACTGTAACCATTCTAACAGTTTAGAAATATTGCATTAGTGTTAATCAGATTACCAACATTAATTTGCACCAAAAAACAAAGAAAACACTTTGACTTCAATAACAACAATTGAACAATCTGATATGGTAATTTATTTATTTCCTATCCTAACTACTGCATGCGTGATTATATGCTTAGTTTGGCCCTTTTATTATTTGCAATTGGCATATTTCCCTGAGGAGAAGCGGATCAGAACTAAAGTAAACACGGGCCACATCCACTAGATGGAGACAAACACACTTCAACCGCACGGAGACAACACAGACTGTCTGGTTATTATACTTTTAATTTCAGAATTTAAATTGTGTCTGTCATGATAGAAAAAAAATCAATACAAAGACATCGATTGATTTCAAAGTGCAATTATTGTTTGTACAAATAAGTACTAATGTTCCTGTGAAATTACAAATAATATTGAAAAAAAAAATATTTCCAAACTATTTGGCCGATAAGTGTGTAACAGGGAATGCATATCTCAGTAATATCCAGAATAATGTCGGTTCATCTGCGGCTGATCTGCTTTCTGAAGGCCTTCAGGGATTTGGCCATCATGGGCGCCACTCCTGTCAACACACACACTAGTCACGACACTGAGAAACACACACACTGCTCCAGGAAAGCTCTTCCTTCCACATGGGCCTTATTCATGCAGGATGTGTTCAATAAACACACTACCAGTCAAAGTTGAGATCAGTAAGATTTTTTATGTTTTAAAAATAAGTCTCTTCTGCTCACCAATGCTGCATTTATTTGATTAAAAATACAATAACAAAAATAAAAACAGTATTGTGAAATATTATTAGAATGTAAATCAGCTGTTTTCTATGTGAATATCTAGTCAAATGTCATTTATTCCTGTCAGCATCATTACTCCAGTCTTCAGTGTCACATGATCCTTCATAAATCATTATAATATGATGCTCAAGAAACATTTATGATTATTATCAATGCTGAAGTAGGTAAAAAAAAAAAAAAAAAAAAAAAAAAAAAATCAAGATGCATTTATAATGTTACAAAAGATTCTATTTTAAATCTTTCTATTCATCAAATAATCCTGAGAAGAAAAAATAATTTCAACAAAAATATTTAGTAGCAAAAATGGTTTTCAAGACTGATAATAAATAAGAGCCATTATAAATAATTGAGAACCAATAATAATTGAGCTTCAAACCATCATATTAGAATATTTCTGAAGGATCATGTGACACTGAATATTCAGCTTTGATCACAGGAATAAATCATATTTTACTAAATATTCACACAGAAATAAAATCAGTTACATTAAATAGTAACATTTCACAATATTGATGTTTTTACTATATTTTGTATGAAATAAATGAAGCCTTGATGAGCAGAAGACTTTTCAAAAACATTTAAAGAAATAAATTATTCCACACTTTACCAATAATGCACAAATTACTGCAATAAAAAAAAATTAATAATTCTTAGTGTTTTTTTATATTGTTTCCAGTCCAAATATCTAAATATTAAATCAAGATGCCTTTACTAGATGAGTAAAATAGTAAGATATTATGTCTTGTTTTCTGAATAAACAAACAAGCAAAATGATCTACAAATTGTGTAAGAAAAATAATCTGGTTTCTGTTTGAATTAAGATTATTTTCATTTAAAACCCCTTTTTTCCCCCAGAAAACAAAACAATATCTAATACTATTTTACTCATCTACAGGTGAAACTCGAAAAACTAGAATATCGTGCAAAAGTTCATTTATTTCAGTAATTCAACTTAAAAAGGTGAAACTAATATATTATATAGACTCATTACATGCAAAGTGAGATATTTCAAGCCTTTATTTGTTATAATTGTGACGATTATGGCTTACAGCTTATGAAAACCCCAAATTCAAAATTAGAATATTGTGAAAAGGTTTTCATAAGCTGTAAGCCATAATCATCAAAATTATAACAAATAAAGGCTTGAAATATCTCACTTTGCATGTAATGAGTCTATATAATATATTAGTTTCACCTGTAGTAAATGCATCTCGAGATGTTTGGCCTGGAAACGGGACACACACACACACACACACACACACACACACACACACACACACACAGCGCTGTTCTGCAGTGTGTGAGGCGTGAGCTGCGTGTGAAACTCACGCTTGATCTTGCGCGGGTCTTGGGCCGGACCGGAGCCGGAGCTGGAGTTAGCCGAGGGTTTCACAGCCTCACTGAAGCCGGATCTGCCCCGGATCTCAACGGGCTTCACACTGCTGAGGGACGAAGAGACACTGGGTGACATGAATCTGTCGGTGACGAGCATCACACACACTGGGGAAAACCCTCCGCTCACACATGACTGAAATCTCCTTCCCGTGTTCATCAAGCTTCTCGAACTGCCATTCAGTCGTAAGTGCTGAGAACTCAGGAGACTTACTCCTACTTTCAAACTTAAGTATAAAAGCAAGTTATCAAATGTCTTAAAGGGATAGTTCACCCCAAAATGTAAACTCTGTCAGTAATTACTCTCCCTCATGTTGTTCACCGTAAGACTTTCGTTCATCTTCAGAACACAAATTAAGATATTTTTGATTAAATCTGAGAGCTGTCTCACTCCTCCATAGGCTTCTAAAGGCTCGTACACACCGGGACGAATATCGGCGCCCGTTTTTCGACACGTTTTTTGTGTTCACACTCAAGCGATTTTCGCTGACGATGAGCCGAGTGAACATGCAAATTCATTCCCTGACATTAGATGCCGCCCATTTGCTCTGCAATACCACTCCATAACAGTTCTCTTTTATCAAGATTGTTGTAGTCGCTGTCGCGTTTGTCATATAGTTCTTCATGTTCCGACACTGAGACCAGCAGCTCTACATTCATCTGGCCTCGCGTCTTCCTCGTCTTATTTCTCCTCGGCAGTGTTGACGCTACTTGGCGTATATCTTCTTCGCCGTTACGTGTGTGTGCTCGGCAAGACCGTTTTGTGTTTGAGCGCCCCCAAGGTGTGTTTTACTGTAACTTCAGAAGCTCCAGACACGTGAGCAAAAGCGCCAATCTCATTGGTCGGATTTTGACGCGGCGCGTCAAACCAAAAAAACGAACCCGAGGCGTTTTTAAAAAAATGACGCTTTTACGCGTGGCGTTTTCCGCGTCGGTGTGCACACTCACATTGGCGGCCTTTGTTTAGTCACGAGGCGTTAAACGTCGGCGAATATCGCGCGCGAAATTCATCCCGGTGTGAACAGGCCTTAAGGGATCGAAACTTGCCGGCCCAAAAGTTATTAAAGACATCGTTGAAATAGTCCGAGTGACTACAGTGGCTCAATCTTAAGTTTATCAAGCGACGAGAATACTTTTTGTGCAAAAGCATATTAGAAAAATTACAAAGACATATAAACTCATTAAAAGCTGGATGTTCACCACAGGGGGACTTCAAATAATATCATAAATGTGCAACTAGTCAACTAATGGTTTAAAGAATGACTACCCATCGACTAGAAATCCTCTCCCTATGGAGGATCCCTTTCCCACTCTACAGATAAAGCGTTGTGAATTCCGGCTCGCGTACCCCGAAGTGATAAAATAAAACAAAATTCTGTATCAAAATTTATAGGCAAGAAAAGTAGTTTGTTTAGGCTGGGTTGTATGAATTACAAACCTGCGCACATATTTTAAAAAGCACATAACTATAGAATTCTGAATGAGCATGTGAACGCCGTCAGCGTTAATCACAGGTTCGCGTTTAAAGTCTGATCATTTCGACGGAGGTGAATCAATCAAAGTTAACTTTAGCTGGAAGTAACATTATTCAAGAACCGCTATAACGCCAAAACAATCTGTTACCTTAAATTATATGTTTATCTCTGTAAAGCTGCTTTGAAACAATCCATTGTTAAAAGCGCTATATAAATGAAGATGACTTGACTTGACTAGAAATATCTTTGGTCGTGGACAACCCTAGTAATATTCATAATAACAGGAATTACATTCAAGGTGGGATTAAAACTGTCAACAATGGGCAAAAGTTCACTTCATGCTTCCTGAGGATTTCCCCCAATAGTTGGAAAAACGGTGTCGGGCCGCTCCAACAAAAAGAGTAATGTTTTGAGTAGTGTTGTCAAAAGCTCTGACTTCGGTACCAAGTCGTACTGAAATTTAAAAACTGTGATCTGAGCGCTGTTGAGCAGAATCATAAACACCTCTGATTGGCCATTGTGTTCACAAGCTCATCGGATATGTCTGTGATTGGCTACAATGATCAGCGCACAGAAGTGTTTGAGAGTGTTTGGAAGCACAAGCCGGCGTCTATCAGCGGACCGGTCCTGCTTTCAAACACTCCCGTGTGTGTCTGTGTAAGCGCTCAGTGAAGTGTGTCATTGATGTATATTTACAACATGTTTTTAAAGCGCTGATCATTGTAGCCAATCACAGACCTATTTGATGAGCGTGTGAACACAATGGCCAATCAGAGGTGTTTATGCTTCTGCTCAACAGCGCTCAGAGTCACATTTGTTAAATTTCAGTGCCAACTTGGTACCGAAGTCAGTACTTTTGACAACACTAGTTTTGATAGCGCCACAGCGTTACACTTTCAGGGACATCAATCTGCAAATGTCTAAACAAAAAACAAAAATAACGACTTTGTTCCACTATTCATTTCCTTCTCTGTGGGCCTCGAGTGAGTTCACGTAGTGTAACAGCGCAGCGCTTCTGTGTTGTACGTCACACGCAGGCTCACTATTAGGGGTGGTTAATCTGTCTGATTTCCCGATTCGATTCGATTACGATTATTGAAGTCCCGATTCCATTACAGTCGATTTTCGATTATTAACGATTCCCGATTAGCGATTATTGATTTTCCATTTCACAACAGTAAACTAAAATACACTAGACCAACATATGATTATATTAGCAGCAACATTTTGGTATTAATTGCACTTTTTATTTGTTTGATATTCAATGAAAATGTATTGATGGTTAGTGAGGACATGCAAACATGCTTGTTGTCTACTTCTTAGGCAACCCATTATAAATAAATACATTTTTTAAAGCAATTGTGTTGCATTATAATGCAAAGGCACCTGGTTCTATTAATTGACAGCATTAAAAGGCATTCTGTGATTTCCTTCAATTGAAAATCTTTGAAGCAAGTTTGGGGGACTCTAGGGCACCCAATTCAGAGAATCACCCAGAAATTCAAAAGAACAGCATTTATCTGAAATAGAAAGCTTTTGTAATATTAAACAATACCGTTCAAAAGTTTGGAGTCGGTAAGAATTTTTATTTAATTTTTTGGGCGAAAGAAAAAAGAAATCATTACTTTTATTCATTCAAATCGATTATCTGAATCTTTTGTGTGTGTGTGTGACTATAATAAATACGTTGCTTTAAAAGTAAATGACCCATAAAGATTTAACGTACAATATATATTTTATTAACATTGCAAAGAACCAACAGGAAAATAAATGTGTGCCTCAACTAGGAGCATACTTGTAGTAAATTCTTTCCTCTGACTGGAAACGTGTCAAATGGCTTCTCATATTTGTCGTGTTTCCGTCGTTAGTTTTATTCTACAAAGCTTACAACTAGTGTGGCTCTTGTCCTACTGTGTCGGGCCGGGCTTGATTTTTTGGGCCCAATCTAAGCTCTAATTTGTAGCCTACTTATCATTTTGATACTAGGGGGCTAATAAAGCTAATATAACACTTACAGCATGTGTTGCCTTCATTATAAGGCTTATATAAAGCTTTTAATTTTTTGCGGCTCCAGACAGAAATTTTATTTTTTTTGGTCCAATATGGCTCTTTCAACATTTTGGGTTGCCGACCCCTGCTCTAGGCTGTATGAGTGCACACCGGTCTAAAATGTGTAATGGTGGAAAGAATATTCTTAGATAAGGAAATCTATTCAGGGATTGGTCCATGCCTATATGTCCCGTTTGTGGCACAGCACAGTGAATCATCTCTAAGAATGACACTTAAGATTTAGTCCTACACTTCACTTAAACGGGACATATGAAAATCGGACTTTTCCCGTGTGTAAGTGCTATACTCGGGTGCTTCTACCAATACAGAAAACGTGAGGAGTGAAACCCAGTAACTTAGTTTTAGTGAGGCTTTCTCTGCAAGCATGTCAGAAAATAAGCTGATCAGATTTCGCTCTCCTTCTGGCGTATGAAGAGGATCTTATTATAATATTCCCGGCCCTTAATCTGCACGTTTACACACACCAGCGACATTGGGTTCGGCGAGCGCCGACAGAGACCAGTTCTAACGCACTGGAGAAGATCCAGCAAAGCCTGAAACTGTTCTGTGGTCGAGCACAGACGACACTGAACACTATTGACCAGAACATGTCAGCGCTGTCTTATAAACACCTCAGGAACTGTGGACACTTGTGGAAGAGTTCAACACGATGAGGAGATGATCAGTGTAACTCCACAACAACTACAGAAATGTCCCCGCTAACATTCAGAAACGTGTAAAAGTGAAGCTGAGTCTCTCCGTAAGGCTGCACTCGCTGCTGGTTACTCCTGATTCTGGATCAGTGAGAATGGCCTGTGTTGTTATTGCCGGAGTCTCTGCAGCTCGTGTAAAGACCCCGCCCTCTTCAGAAAGGGGGCGGAGCTGCAGCTCATTTGCATTTAAAGGGACATACACTTGCATTTTTTTCCTCACACCCAAAAAGGGGCAAATATGACAAGCTGTAATAAATGATCTGGAGGGAATTTTGAGCTGAAATTTCACAGACACATTCTGGGGACGCCATAGATGTATATTACATCTTGTGAAAAGGGGCGTAATATGTCACCTTTAAATGACGACTGAGATGCTTGGCAACTAACTTTTAAGAGTTTTAAAGGGATACTCCACTTTTTTTGGAAATAGGCTCATTTTACAACTCCCCCAGAGTTAAACTGTTGAGTTTTACCGTTTTTGAATCCATTCAGCCGATCTCCGGTTCTGGCGGTACCACTTTTAGCATAGCTTAGCATGCATCATTGAAGTGTACAAGACCATTAGCATTTCTAAAAAAAAATGACCAAAGAGTTTCGATATTTTTCCTATTTAATACTTGACTCTTCTGTAGTTACATCGTGCACTAAGACCGACGGAAAATGTAAGGTTGCGATTTTCTAGGCTGATATGGCTAGGAACTATACTCTCATTCCTGCGTAATAATCAAGAAACTTTACTGCCGTACCATGAGTGCAGCAGGCGTAATGATATGACGCAGCGCCTGAAAATAGTTCCGTTGTGTTGACGGAAGGTGGCCTATTTTCAGGCGCTGCGTCATATCATTACGCCTGCTGCACTCATGGTACGCCAGTGAAGTTTCTTGATTATTACGTTTTTTAAGTTTTAAATAGGAAAAATATCGAAACTCTTTGGTCATTTTTTTTTTTAGAAATGCTAATGGTCTTGTCCACTTCAATGATGTATGCTAAGCTATGCTAAAAGTGGTACCAGCCAGAACTGGAGATCGGCTGAATGGATTCAAAAACGGTAAAACTCAACAGTTTAACTCTGGGGAGTTGTAAATGAGCCTATTTCCAAAAAAGTGGAGTATCCCTTTAAGAGTAACTTTTTACGCTTCAGTTTGTAGTGTTCTTGCGAGTGATTCTCTGAACGGACCTGGATCTGTCTGTCGGGTGAGCTTGTGTCACGGTGCCGGCCGTGCCGTGAATCTCCTGCTGGATACGCACGTTTCGAGGAGGCTTAGCAGCCGAGTGAATAAACGCCATCTTCACCTGCCTTCCTGAGAGAGAGAGAGAGAGAGAGAGAGAGAGAGAGAGAGAGAGAGAGAGAGAGAGAGAGAGAGAGAGAGAGAGAGGAGAGAGAGAGAGAGAGAGAAGAGAGAGAGAGAGAGGAGAGAGAGAGAGAGAGAGAGAGAGAGAGAGAGAGAGAGAGAGAGAGAGAGAGAGAGAGAGAGAGAGAGAGAGAGAGAGAGAGAGAGAGAGAGAGAGAGAGAGAGAGAGAGAGGAGACGAGAGAGAGAGAGAGAGAGAGAGAGAGAGAGAGAGAGAGAGAGAGAGAGAGAGAGAGAGAGAGTAGAGAGAGAGAGAGAGAGAGAGAGAGAGAGATATGAGTTGATTCAAACATGTGACCGCAGCGTTAAAGCCATTATAATGGCCGTCACAAAATGTGTCCTAAATTTGAACTGGATGCAAAGCTAAGGAAGCTTGTTTCCAACATGGAATACAAAATAAAAAGGATAACTGGGACTTTTTGATCTTGAAAATACAGACTTTATGCTCTACTCGCAATTGCGAGTTCACAATTCTGAGGAAAAGTGAGATGTGGCCATGACCCAAGATGGCTGCCGTGACCCCACATATGCAGAATCATTGAGCAAAGCATCAATGTGCCAAAACAGCCCTTTTTAGTTAACGTAGATCCTAAAGAAAGATTGAAGGCATTATTCATTATTAAATGTAAGAATTTTGTAATAAAATATCCAAAAATCACTTGCACAGTGTGATATATTTCCTGCAGTTGTGTACTTACGATATCCCAAAAGTCTCCAAAGATTTTTTATTTTCAGAGAAATTCCAATTTTAAATAAGTGGCCGTCCCGGAAAAAAAGTCGCCAGTCAAATGACGCAATATCCGCGTTATCCTTGGTTTCCGCTCGTACTGCCGTAGCCATGGCGTAACCATGGCGACAGACGTGGACAACTGCGTAGTGCGTAACGTTTAGCGGCACGCGGTTCTTGTTTCTTTTCAAACAGACCATGGCAAGCAGACTCCGGGACAAACAAGGAGAACTAAAATGAGGATCAACATCAGCGTGGCGTTTTCGAGATGCCGAGAGCTAGCGTCCGCGGCTAACTTGACTCGGCAGAGCTTCACGAGTCACGACTTGACAGCTTTATTAGACAGGTGAGCAAATCAATGTTATATAACGTTAGCTCAAGATCATCCGGGGACTTCTGACACACACTCTTCAGCACACTGTGCTTTGGGACACACTTATTCTAACCTCACACACTGTTGAGGAGGATAGCATGGACACGGAGACGCAGAGTTCTTGTTTCTTGAATAAATGTTTCTCTAACCTCTTGAATAAATGATTCAATGAGAAATACTTGTTTAACAGTCACTCATCTCCAACGATGTTATTGACAATCTTTACTGAAGCGGCAAGTTACTTTCAAAAGGTGATTTGCTCTATTTTGATTAAATCAGAACTTTAAAATTGTATCCCAGTACTTCTGTCATACTAGAAATAATGATTGTGTGCGTTTAAGAAGCGGTTTCATATCCATTCATGACAGCGCTCTCTGGATTCACTGTGATCAGACTTATCAAAGGTTAAATAGAGAGTAGTTTAGGAAATAAGATCGTGTGTGTGTGTGTGTGTGTGTTTGAACCGAGATCACGATCGGTTAACGATTAATCGAGCGGCTCCAGTATCTATCACTCTGGGTTTCGCCATTAACCCCAAACTCACAGTTGCTCTCTAAGTCTATCTATAGTCTGAGCCGACAGATGGTCAACCCGCATTTATGAGCCATCACACACACTCCAAGAGAAGGCTTACACATTACACTTACACATTATCCCCAACAGTTAGTGAACGTCGGCCTGTTAGCGCTGAATTAGATCGTAGCATTAGATCTCAGCGGACAGTCTACAAACCAGCTAGCATGACGGCTTTGTAGAGCAATCGAGCCTCATTTATAGACCCATTCAGTGTTTGCAAACAGCGATGACGCCTTTTGTGGGCGATTTTAAGTAGAAATCTGTGGAAGCCACGGAAAGAAAAGAACAAAGAAAAGTTTATATCTCATTGACAAATTTGAGAACTAGAATTATACTCGTTACTCTGACTTTTTTCCTCAGAATTGTACGTTTTTATCCCGCAATTCTGACTTTTTTCCCTTCAGAATTGTGATATAAACTCACAATTGCGAGTTATAAAGCCCGAACTGGGAAATATAAACACGCAAATGCAAGAAAAAGTCAAGAATTGTGAGATAAAAATGTAAAAATAAAATATAAAAATAAGATAAATTATCGGCCATGTTTAAATGTTATAAGTTTAAATATAATTTCATGCTGTAACTGCTATGCATGAACTGCACATGTGAAAATTACCTAGACTTACGGTTTACATCAAATTCATGCTTTATTAGCAGACTAAGTTTCATCAGTCCTGTCTGAGTCGCAACACAAACGCCAGTGTTTGGCTTCACAGTAGCTAGTTTACATTAACGTTCAAATTGCGCAATTTGAAATTGCGAATTGAAAATACGCACGATGGAAACACGTCAATTTCGCAAAAACTCCCGTTTATCGCAAAAGTTTACGCTCGCATGAGGGGGTTTTTCAGGCGATTCGAAAAAGGAATATTTCGCAAAACTGCAATGGAAACAGTTTTTGCGCATTTACAGGCACCTGACGTAGACGGCGCGGTGTGTTTGGACAGAAGACGAGATGCAGTTCTTTATTAAACGCATAAAAGAAAAAAGAATTACAGGAAAACTGGATTCTAAACCTCAAAGAAACGCCACAATCACGAGCTGGAAGCAGAAATGAGGAGAAACACAGCGAAACTCCTCATATGTGCCGCTCACAGTATAAGGGTCTTTCCCTGCCATTAATGCTTGGATAACACACACACGTCTCCTTCCATTAATAATAATAATGATGATAATGTCTAGTGCAGTGGCTGTGATATAGGCTATAAACCTACCAACGTCCGTCGCCATGATTGTTGGAATGACTTATCGCGAGAGGAAAAAAATGACGTTTTAATCGCATAACATCGGTTAATGGAAACGCCGTCATTTCGCAATAGTTTTTTATCGATAAAAAAAAAAAAAAAAAAAAAAAAATCCATAAAGTTTTGCGCAAATCTGTAATGGAAACGTGCCTGGTGTGTGTCTTCAACGACGGAATTAAATGAAGACTGTATTTTTTGCACAGCAATTCCGACATTTTCCTCTTATTCTGTGGATTTTGCCCATTTTCCTCCACTAGTTACCGCTATTTTCCTGCCAGCACTATGAGCACGCGCAGCTGAGAGTTATGGAAAGCCAAACCTGACATAATAATAAATAAATACAAATAAATATACGGAGAAAAATAAGTATAAATACTTTTATTTTTTACATATGTATAAAGGCCCTTGCAAACTGACTACGAAATTCGTGACTGAAATTTTACGATAAATACGAGTTCACGTTATGTCGATCACGCGTGCACACTGCCTCCGAAACTCTCGTCCGTCATAAAAAAAAATCGGATCGGGTTCGATTTTCTGCGTTTTTCGCATCCGTAGCAAGCCGTTCGAGAGGTGTTTGGATAATTCAGAGACACCGAATCACAAATACGAAAAAACACATTCGAAAATTTCGGACTCAGTGTTCAAGGGCCTTAATTGTATTTTTTCCCACTTTTTTTCCCATTTATTTATTTCCACTTTTATTTATTTTCACATTTATTCCACATTTATTTATGTCTACATTTGTTCCTCTGTATGCTAATGAGGGGGGCGTGTTTTAACTCAGGCATAGCAACTCTACAATGCCAGTAAATCACTCGCATATGCGACCAAATCTTCAATCCTGGCGACTAATGTCTATCATTAGCTATTGGCTAATAAATTCTTAGATTTTACTCGCCAGTGTGTTTGTTAGAGGTTTATATTTTGACTCGCTGAACCTGACTGAGCGCTTGAGAGTTTCGCACTCTGTCAGGTGATCTGGTCTATTTCTATTCACTCAATGGACGTGTGCAGCGTCTGTGTTTGACGCACCGTACTCTAGTGTGAAGGCGCACGACTCACGGTCGATTGGGTTTCTCACACACACGCAAAGAGAAAGAGCGAGAGCCTTACACACCACCCAGAATCGACGCGCTACATGTAAACGATTTTCTTTGTTGTATTCTCCTGTGTGTCAAAATAACAGTTCATTTTGAATTATTCAGCTTTTAAGACCAGGCGGAAGATATGCCGGTTTGTCCGGGAGTGGGCGGGACTAATGCGCACACGGCGATCTCATTGGCTGGGGCTCATCCCAGTTTTGATTTCAGCAAATCAGTTTGAGCCAACGCTGACAATGTGATTAATATTCATAAACCCAGCAGCTCATCAATCCTTAGTGCGCGGTGTGTATTGTTATTAGTAGTAGAATTCGTAGTAGTAGCCTACTATTATCTTTTAATAATAATTTATATTATCTATTACTAACATCTTTTTTTTTTTACAGTAACTACATGACCAACAATATCTTAAGCATCACCAGTCCTTAGTTGAGTTAAAATGACAAATATGCATTCATACATGTTTACCAAGTTTTACTTCTAATTACTAAAGTTCTATCATTAAATAGTGCTTGATTATCATAATATAATGTTTGATTGACATATTAAGAGTGTATGTTCAGATATTTAAAAACATAAGCTGATTTGGTGAAATCATATAGCCTATGTGTGTGTGTGTGTGTATATATCCACACTCCATATATATCAAATCAGCTTATGTTTTAAAAAATCTGAACATACACTCTGTGTGTGTGTGTGTGTGTGTGTGTGTGTGTGTGTGTGTGTGTGTGTGTGTGTGTGTGTGATATATATATATATATATATATATATATATGGCCTCTTTTTTTTTTTACCAAAAATGTGTGTTAGGAGGACAGATCAACACAGCACACAGAACATGTAGGATGCTGGGAAATAACAATGTCTTTTCTGTTCACCAAATACTTTATAATATTCACTATTGCTTCAATGCAAGTGAACGAGCGCGCCGATATCTGTTGCTCAGTGACGTGTGTGTTCAAGTAAGCCAGAAATGAGCAGATTCTGCAATACACTGTATTTAATATATCATGAGGATCATGAGTTGCGTATTTGCGCTAAATCCGCGCAGATTTGTCTCACACGAACTTCCCCAGCGAAGACAGTGAGTAAACACAGAGACACGCCAGATCGGCTCGTGATTTGACAGCGTTTCCCGCCAAAGTTCATTTGTACGCGCGTTTGGCGAGTCGAGGGAGTTAATCTCAATCCCTGAATGTTGCGCTCCTGTTTGTCATTGTGCTGAAACTTCACGCTAGTAAATCATCAGGAATATTGCTGACTTGTGCGTCTCAAGCCTCTTTACGCTCGTCCTAATGCCTGTTAGGTGTCCGTGGATTTGCCTGTATTTGCTGTTGAAAATGGAAACATCTTTAGATGGAAAATCGATTCAATGAACACTTGTGTCTCGAAAATCGAACAGGATTTTTTCAGTAAAGTGACAGCCCTAATGCGGACGCCACTACCTTTGGGCTTGCCGGAGTGAGCGGAGACGATGCTCTTGGTGAGCAGCTGCAGCTTCCTCTCCCGCTCCTCGGACATGCGCAGGTACATCTCTCTCCAGGACTCGTACTCCTCCAGCCGCGCGTTTCGGAAGTCCTTCACACAGTGCCTCTCCCACAGGTGGTCCGTCTCCCCAACATACACCTGCGGGAGAACATCTCATTTCAGGATACACCACTCACAAGTCTGGGCACACACACACACACAGGTGAAACTCGACAAATTAGAACATCGTGCAAAAGTTCATTTATTTCAGTAATTCAACTTAAAAGGTGAAACTAATATATTATATAGACTCATTACATGCAAAGTGAGATATTTCAAGCATTTATTTGTTATGTTTGTGATGATTATGGCTTACAGCTTATGAAAGCCCAAAATTCAAAATTAGAATATTGTAAAAAGGTTTTCATAAGCTGTAAGCCATAATCTATGGAAGCTTGTTTCCGCCACTGAATAAAAATAAAATAATAGTGACTTTTTATCACACAATTGCGACTTTATATAACGCAATTCTGACTTTATATCACGCAATTGCGACTTTATATAACGCAATTCTGACTTTATATCACACAATTGCGACTTTATATCACACAATTCTGACTTTATATCACACAATTCTGACTTTATATCTCGCAATTCTGACTATCACACAATTCTGACTTTATATCACACAATTCTGACTTTATATCTCGCAATTCTGACTATCACACAATTCTGACTTTATATCACACAATTCTGACTTTACATTTTGCAATTGTGACTTTATATCACAATTCTGACTATCACACAATTCTGACTTTATATCTCGCAATTCTGACTTTACATCTCGCAATTGCGACTTTATATAACGCAATTCTGACTTTATATCACACAATTGCGACTTTATATCACACAATTGCGACTTTATATAACGCAATTCTGACTTTATATCACGCAATTGCGACTTTATATCACACAATTGCGACTTTATATAACGCAATTCTGACTTTATATCTCGCAATTCTGACTATCACACAATTCTGACTTTACATTTTGCAATTGTGACTTTATATCACAATTCTGACTATCACACAATTCTGACTTTACATCTCGCAATTGCGACTTTATATAACGCAATTCTGACTTTATATCACACAATTCTGACTTTATATCACACAATTGCGACTTTATATCACACAATTGCGACTTTATATCACACAATTGCGACTTTATATCACACAATTGCGACTTTATATCACACAATTGCGACTTTATATCACACAATTGCGACTTTATATAACGCAATTCTGACTTTATATCACGCAATTGCGACTTTATTTCACACAATTGCGACTTTATATAACGCAATTCTGACTTTATATCACGCAATTGCGACTTTATATCTCGCAATTCTGACTTTATATCACGCAATTGCGACTTTATATCACACAATTGCGACTTTATATCACGCAATTCTGACTTTATATCACACAATTGCGACTTTATATAACGCAATTCTGACTTTATATCACACAATTGCGACTATATCACGCATTTCTGACTTTATATCTCGCAATTCTGACTTTATATCACGCAATTCTGACTTTATATCTCGCAATTCTGACTTTACATCTCGCAATTCTGACTTTACATCTCGCAATTGTGACTTTATATCTCGCAATTGTGACTTTACATCTCGCAATTGTGACTTTATATCTCGCAATTGTGACTTTACATCACACAATTGCGACTTTATATCACGCAATTGCGACTTTATATCACGCAATTCTGACTTTATATCACACAATTCTGACTTTATATCTCGTAATTCTGACTTTATATCTCGCAATTGTGAGATAAAAAGTCGCAATTACCTTTTTTATTTTTCATTCTGTGGTGGAAACAAGCTTCCATAATAATCATCATAACAAATAAAGGCTTGAAATATCTCACTTTGCATGTAATGAGTCTATATAATATATTAGTTTCACTTTTTAAGTTGAATTACTGAAATAAATGAACTTTTGCACGATGTTCTAATTTTTTGAGTTTCACCTGTACATTCTAAAAAAAGTAGTAACATTTAAATAAATGTTAGATGAACGTCCAAATTAAATGTTTGAGAAAAAGCTTCCACAAACCATGTATCAATGTTTTTGTGCTCGTGTTTTGAGAACAGTATTAAACACCAGATAAATTATGTATGTTGCTGGAATCACATTTGTTCATAACTTTGAAAGAGCCTAACCAGAATGTTAGCTAAAGTGTTGAGTTTATGAGTTAGCTGGTTTATTAGCATGGTAGGATTAAAATAAAATTGGGTTTAAACTAAATTAAACCTTTGGAAACCCCATAACGACACTTAATTATCTGTATATTTCTCATGATCTTTTTGAACTAAAGGCTTACACTTATGCTTATAATTTGTTTTATAGGCAAATAATTGTGCCTACACATTTTTCTTACCAAAATGAAAAATGGGGGATGAATAAAAAAAAAAAAAAAAAAAAAAAGGTAAAGTATTTGAAAACTTTAATTTGGTGTTCACTAGATAAATAGCTCTATTTGGAAATAATCATTCTAGAACAGATTTGAGTAAATCTGCATAGAAAATAATAAATTAACAAGCATAGATAATACAATAAAACAAATTAAATAAACAGTGGTTTATGTATTTCAGAAATGGAGTAATCAAATGTACAATAACACGGCATAGACTTCACTGTATGAGTTTAATATACCGGTAATCTATGTTACAGCCACAGAAGTGACTTTGGTTGTTGGAGTAACACTGATGACAGGAATATTAGGCTGCTGTCACTTTAAGACTGAATGCACAGATCCAATATAATGATACACATCTAATTTCTTTCTCAATTGTTTGCATTGTTTGACACGATTGTTGACATGAAAATGTGTGTGAGTCGGTCTGTGTGTGTGTGTGACATCGCTCAGCTGCACATCACAGTATCGATGCTAAAGCGCTATCGTGCAGCCGTACTTGACACGCTCACGTTTATTTTTGAACATTTTAGGAGTAAAATGTACATCCGTGGGTTTACAACCATATGTGTTTACACTTGTCCAGTTTAATCATGAATGCGTCTCGGACCTCCTCCTGAAGTGTTTGAGCGATAAGGGTTTGTAAGAGTTTCAGAGCGCATTAACATTGGTCTTTCACGATCAGATAAAACACATGAAGAGACCAGGTGTAAACAGGCTCATAAACCATGCAAAATCCAGATTGAAATCCATGAAACCGATTTCCAGAAATGCGCTTTGAATAGGATTTTAAACCACATATGAATGTAACTCGATTTGTAATTTTGCTGTTCACACCTGCTAAATATGATTGGATTCCTATCAGATACTGTATATGCACAAAAAGTGGATTTGGACTGGCAGTCTGAACACAAAATATACAGTAGTCAACATCTGAAGCAGATCAAAACCTTTCATCAAAGTTTTACATCCATTATATATCCATTTTATTGTGAACAGCGTGATTTTTTGTTTTGTAAGATAAAACCAGAGATTGATTTGGTAAATATGGATGATGCTCAAAGATTAAGATGGCTGTTCACATATGAAACATAAATTATCCAACTATCTGGGAGAAGCCTAAGCCTAAAGCCTGGGAGAAGAGGAAAAAAGCTCTTTATCGAGATGATTTGTAGATGAGGATTTGTTTGTATATGCTGTGTGTGTGTGTACGTATTTATTTGTACTCATGTATTTCTACGAATGATTTGTATATGTGACCGGAAGATGTTTGTAAATTAAGTTTGTGGTGTCTTGTAATCCCATGTGGGATGGGCCAAATGTTTGGCATGACACACAAATAAAAAATTGAACTATACATGAATTTTGAACACCCGTTCTCGTCTCAGGACAACTTTGATTAACTTGATAATTGTGTGTGTGTGTGTGTGAGTGAGTGAGTGAGAGTATGTGTGTGTGTGTGTGTGTGAGAGTGAGAGTGAGTGAGAGTATGTGTGTGTGTGTGTGTGTGTGTGAGAGTGAGTGAGAGTATGTGTGTGTGTGAGAGTGAGTGAGAGTATGTGTGTGTGTGTGAGTGAGTGAGAGTATATGTGTGTGTGAGTGAGTGAGAGTATATGTGTGTGTGAGTGAGTGAGAGTATATGTGTGAGTGAGTGAGTGAGTGAGTGAGTGAGTGAGTGAGTGAGTGAGTGAGTGAGTGAGTGAGTGAGTGAGTGAGTGAGTGAGATATAACTTTTTTGATCCACTTCAAATGTTGACTACTGTATATAAATAAAACTAAAGTTACAAAAAAAAGTTGCACCCAAAAGCTCAGTGTACATTTATTTCTCATGATCTTTCCGAATTAAAGGCTTACACTTGTGCTAGCACTTTGTTTTGTAGACAAATGAACTGTGCTTACACACATTTTACATTACAAAATTAAAATATTAGACCCTTTAAATTTCTTGGTAATTATATGATTCAAACACTTTCATTGCTGTTATTTCATAGATTTGATGACATTACAGCAATCTCAAAGTGCTACAGAGCATATAGTAATATAATTCAAAATTAATAAGTCCTTCGATGGAGAAAATTAAATCTGCCTGGGAAGAGGAACTTGCAGTAGAAATTCCTATAGAAATGTGGAAACGCAAGACATTGTCTTATTCAGTTAAAAGTGCTTCATAGGCTTCAATATTCCAAGTGTAAACTGAACAGAATATTTCCAGAAGTGTCTCCATTATGTGACAAATGTTAAATTTCAGATGCCAGCCTGTCTCATTGCTATGTAATTTGTCCAAAATCACAAAGTTTCTGGAATAAGACTTTTTCAGACATAGGTCGTGAGACAGAGGGTTGATTGGTACCATTTTGAGGGATTAAACCGCATGGTGATTTTTGTGTAGGTATATGACTCTGTATTTGAAAAATGTGTGATAGCATTAGATTCAAGGTAGTTTTTGGTTACGGAGGACGATTTTCAAACATATGTCAAGAAAAAGGATAAATTAATTTATCTTTAAATAAATTTAAAATTTTATAATAAAAAAAATTTAAAAAAAATTTAATACATTTTTTTAAATTATAAAAGGATACATTTTTCTCTCTTGTAGTCACTGAACACCCTACCTTGAGGTAGGATGATATAAGTGTTGATTTCTAATGAAAGCTACCATGGATCGGATGCTATCACACATTTTCCAACACTAGAGATGTGTACCTTCATGAAAATCAAAAAGAAATTTAATCCCTCAAAATGGTACCGGTAGCCTAAATTTGGGGTGCCGTCTCATGGCCTAATACATAATAACCAGATCCTATATTAATTGTATTTGGAGTTTCTGAAGAGTTTGAGACTTACACTGGTACAACAACATTTTGTTTCATATGGTTTCATTTTTGCTAAAAAAACGTATTCTTTTGATTTGGAATAAAAAGGAAGTTCCAACGCTTAAACTATGGCTGACAGAGTTGACTAGTACACTACATTTAGAAAGAATTAGGTGTGCTCTAAAAAACAAGATTTTGTTATTTGAAAAAAATTTGGTCACCTTTTATTTCTTTTCTGCAAGCTAGTGATTAATGTTTACTATGCCTTCATCGCCTGCTTTTACCACTGGATAGCACTTGAGTTTGGGTGGGGTTGGATTTTATTTTGTATTGTTTTGTGTTATTTTGTTTGTATAAAAAAATAAAAAAGGTAGTTACAAATGATCTTCTGCTGAAATACCAAATAAAACCATTTAAACAAAATTAATAAATAAAGTATTTTTTAGTTTAATAGTTAAGTTTATATTTTAAACTTTTTTCAGTGGAAAGCTTTTTTAAAAAGATATGTTTTTAGGTTTTGTTTAAACACATCTGGAGTCTGTGGGGTCTTGTACAGAAGCGTATTGCATTCACTTCTGCATTCACAAAAATCTACTCTGTTTTTCTGAATTAACGAGTTAATTATCTCAGAATTATGAGAGACATTTTTCTTGAAAAATATTTTTTTCACTCTGTTTTTATGAATTAATGAGTTACTCATAATTTTGAGATAATTAACTCGTTAATTCAGAAAAACAGTAGATTTTTTTTCCTCAAGTGAATGCAATACGCTTCCGTAGACTTGCCTACCATTAAAATTCTAATGAATAAAAATGAAATAAAAGCGTTGGCGCACACACACAGTTTTCCCAGCATCCTCCTCACTATGAAAGACTTCTTACTGGATTGAACTCCTCGATGCGCAGAAGTTGCTCCGGCTTGCACCGCTCCAGCACCGGCTCCAGGATCTCAAACGGCACTCCTCCGATTTCATAGAGCGCTGCGAAACACACACCGGCTTTACAAGCAAGCTCGCCTCCCCGTGCAGGAGTAACGTCAGGATGGTACCGTACCGTCGATGTTGTTCTGCAGCGCTCGGATACACTGCTGGTACAGCGTCATCATCGACGGCAGAAACATCATCTTGCTGCCGGAATACACTTGCATCTTATTCTTCAGCCGCTGGCCGATGAAGAGCGGAGCCTCTTCACACACTTCACTCGGCTTTCTGTCAGCTGGATGCAGTGTATAAGGGACAAACACACACACACACACACACACACAATGTGGGGACATCCAGGTATTAGGGGTGTAACCAGGGCTTGACATTAACGTGTTTGCTCACCAGCCACTGTGGCTAGTGGGTTTCCAGCCAATCGGCATTTTATATAGCAGCCAATAGCATCTCATAATTTGGCAATATAATTTTAATATATTAGGCTACTGTCACTTTAAGACCTGACGCACAGCCAATACTGTTTTATATAGCCAATATACTTTATGTGCATGCACTTTGGGTGTGAGCATAAACTCTGCGGGAATGAGTAAAATTGTGCTCAATACGCGCAATCCCTCGCCAGAATCAAGCCCTGAACCACCAACAATATTCATCCGGAGCAAATGAAACGAGTGAGTAAAGGGTTGGTGTGTCGACTCGCTGTCGGAGAGATTAGAAAGCGAGAACACACAGCTGGTGTCTTTGAAATATCTGAAACTCTTCCGCAGAATAGATACAGTCTCAATATGTATCGAAAAATCAATATTACTGCCAACACTAGATTGCACTTGGTTTATTATTTTAGATGCCTTTTTAAAAGACTACAATTGAATTGAAAGATGTATATTATATAAAATTCAACCCACCAAAGTGGCTAGACAGCAGTGACTGCGTTACACGCCAACGCTGAAATACACACGCATTTGGCGGTTTGGCGGGTGTAACGGTTCACAAAATTCACGGTTCGGTTCGATACAGTGGTGTCACGGTTCGGTATGTGTTCGATACAGCAAAAACAAAGAAATGCCAGAGAAATTTCCTTGATTTTAAAATGTATTTATTTATTAAAACTAATATCAAAAAGTGATTTTTTATTTTATTAAAGGAGTCATAATGTAGTATTAACTTTGATACCCACGCTCTATTATAGTCATTTCATGCCCTTCTAAAAAAGAAAAATTGGAAAAAAATAAACACAGAGCTCGTTTGACCCTTATTTCTGAATGCATTATTGTCTCGCGAGATCTGATGCGAGGTTTTGGCTGTCGTGGACGGTCATTTTAATAATGCAAATGAGGGGCGCGTTGATTGGTGGCAGGAAGGAGGGGGCTTGACACCGCAGGTAACTTCAGCATATCATTCCAAAAAGAGATCATGGCGCAAGTTGTTAATGAACCCGACCCGGCCGCGACCTACGGGATTCAACCGTATATGTTTGAGCCAGACTCTGAACCAGAGCTGGAAACGGAAGAGGAACAACAGTCAATTGAAGGACGTCTACATCAACATGTCTCTGAATGGTAAAGACAATTTTTTTGACTGAGACATACATTAACATCAGTAACGAGCTAAAACGTTTTTTTGCTATTTTCTCCCACATAAGTTTAGCTTTAATTTAATGTAGATTACATTAACGGAGATGTAGTCTACTTTATTTTCAGCTTACAGTGGTTATAGAGATTAACGTTTGCTATAATGTGTTGTTTTTGCCTTTTTTGACGTTGTGGTTTTTAAGATATTTCATAAATTTCATCTGCAGACATGTAACGTTATGTTTTTCTTTATGTTTATTAACTCTTGACTGTTTTTTAAATGTATCTATCCTTATCTATTATATAAAAAAAATCAATACAATGATATGTTGTCATTGTTATATTATATACGATTATATTAAATAATAGCTGTATCATTTTCTAGTCTGTTTATCACTGAGGGAAAACTTCATAATTGCCAACTTCGCCTGATATTGCCCTAAATTTGTAAAAGATTCTTTTGTGAAATGTTTAGCGCAGACACCTAACGTTGAGCAAGTTGAGATGGTTGTTGGAACAGCGTCATTAAAAATACATTTCATCCACTTGTCCCTTGTAGTTTGGTCAGTTTTGGGTAAAGAAAAAACATTAGAATGTGGATTATGACAGTCAACCACAGAGCAACTCACGTGTGCACTACGTTCTTGCATCTTTCTTGACTGAATAATATGATGGGGAGAGGGGCAGGGCGGGCCTCCCCTGCGGTGTCCATATATGGTATATCCGGCCCCGTCTTGACGTCAAGTCGGGGGAGAAATTGAAATCTCGTATTTGAGTGCGCGTGCACGTTGGCTAGTTTAAGAACCCTGGGGTAAACAAACGCTTCACTTTTGAATATCGGCATCCCGGCCAATGTATAATCGTTAGTCAATCATAACATACATTGATTCTCATGGAAAAGTGAAAATTGCACATTATGACTCCTTTAATAACTAACATCATAAAGAATCTTTTTTATATTTGAACAATTTCCCTGACTTCTTAGCAGCATATAAAACAAAAACAGCTCCTTATAAAAAAAAATGAAATGTAATATTGTAGTAGTTATAGGCTAAACAAAGGTTATTTTATTTCAGGTTTATTTTAAGTTTGCAAGGCTCCAGATTAACATTTGAGGGCAGCAATTTTATTCATAATGTCGAAATAATAACAGAGAAATGTGAATGCTTCTCACTAGATCTCGCAGCGATGTTATTACTTCTGTGGCGAGCACGAATGCTTTCTTCACTGGATCTCTCAGCGCTGTGTAGTGACAGTGTCGCTTGATCAAGATCGGCTCGCGCTGCACTGACATCGGTCCAAACTCTTAACGGTCCGTTAAAAGGAACACTCCACCGGTTTTTCATATTAAACTATGTTATTCCCTTAAAGGGGTGCTATAATGCCCTTTTCACAAGATGTAAAATAAGTCTCTGATGTCCCCAGAGTGTGTATGTGAAGTTTTAGCTAAAAATACCCCACAGATATTTTTATATCGCATGTTAAAATTGTCACTTTTTGAGGGTGAGCAAAAACGCACCGTTTTGTGTCTGGCCCTTTAAATGCAAATGAGCTGCTGCTCCCGGCACAGTGGGCGGAGCTTCAAGAGTGTGTGTTAGCAGCTCCGATTACCTCACGCAGACACACGCTAAAACTGTTCTGCCTTTTATGTTTAAACCGGAGTCAGACAAAGATAGACTAAGAGATGTGACAACATGTAGAGCAACAGGACATCTCTGAATGGTTAGTTGATGAATTTATGTTGCTGATGTGGAGTTAGCTATCCTCAATTAGCATATTCTGTCAGGATAATCTATAAATCACTTGTATAGGAACTGTTGTGAGATGCACACAGAGTGACTTTCTATTGCATGTGAAAAGACGGATGCTACAGTTTGAGCTTGAACTCATAAATGTGCTCTTCTACAACAGCTCTTCCTCTTCTCAACATGGACTGCGTGTTCAGGGGGCGGGGTTTATGTAAATTTTAGGGTTAGTGATGTCACTAACCCAGGAGGAAGCTCGTGTAGTTCCTACCAGCCGTTTGTTGTAGTCCTTAAAGTCCCACTCCGATCATATTTTGAGCTATTTTTAAACATTCCCAGTGGTCTTTAAATTATGATTATGGCATTTTTTGCCAAAATGACAAAACCTGTGCCGTTTTCTGGGACTTCGCTTCAGCAGAGCGGCAGTAGCTCATTAGCAATTCGCCTCTGCGTTGTGGGCGGAGCCGTTGGCACGGAGACGCCCCTCCCCCTGCCCGTTGCTGAGAGCTCTGTCTCTCCCGCTAGCTTACACCCCCAATACCGGTGGGGCAACAGTATTATATACACGTTAATTATTATTATCCGAAGTTAATCAAAGTTATCACCGATCACCGATCATTATTTCACTCCAAGACGTCGCGTGTGGAGACGCCCAGTGGAGTTACTACGTCACAACTCCAGTCTATTTTAGCCGGCATTTTAGCGTCTGCTACTGATTCACAGCCATTTGAATGTAGAAATACTCAGAAATACAACTTTGAGCTGATTTTTCTCAAGATATGTCCTCTAACATCAGAAAAATGCCACAAGAACATGTTAACACCTAGAAAAACATTATTTTCATCGGAGTGGGTCTTTAAACGATTTTTTTAAAAGCAAATATCTCCCTTTGCTCTGAACTTTGAGAGTCGTAACTTTGCAGATGTTGTTTACGCTCAAACAGCAACATTACACACTAACTACAGTTAGAAAAGTTAAATCATAATCAACCACTCCTTTAACTAGTAGTTACACGAACAAGTATGGAGCACTTCGACTCTGCGCAGTAATATCATCACTCCTGATGATGAGAGGATTTTTCTATTCCGCCATATAGTTATACATTTTAACCGCTTAGAAAAGCGCCACGTTTTATTTTGTGTCACCATACTCGGTCGTGTAACTACTCGTGTAATTATGTAAACGTGGAGGTGTTTGGTCGCTTCTAACTTCATCTCTGTTTGGATCCTAATGAATGAACTGGGCTAAGCTAAGTATCAAAGTTTCTCCGTGCGCCAGAGCGATCGAGGTATGAGGTATGACGAGAGAGGTATGCATCAACTTGTCTTAGTTAAGGGAATAACATAGTTTAATATGAAATAACAGTGGAGTGTTCCTTTAAAGGGATACTCCACCGTTTTATTTTGTGTCACCATTCTTGGTCAAGTTATACAAGGGAAAACGTGGAGGTGTTTGGTCGCTTCTCTGGTTGGATCCTAATGAATGAACTGGGCTAAGCTAAGTGCTATCAAAGTGTCGCCGCACGCACTGAGACGAGAGAGGTATGCATCAACTCGTCTCAGTTAAGGGAATAACAGTTTAATATGAAAGAACGGTGGAGTGTTCCTTTATGCACAAATGAGTTGCGCAGTTTCGTTCCGCTTTCATCACGTTTGCCATTTGATGTTGGGCAACGCCAGCGCCAATGCTAACAAAATATTGGTCGGCAGGAAAAATGGTCCAACGAATCGTTCGGTTTGAAATGCGTACCGAACCGAAAGCCTCGTACCGAACGGTTCAATACGAATACGTGTACCGTTACACCCCTACCAGGTATAGAGCGAAACCGCAGTGTAGATGCAAAGCTTTGACCCACCTTTCTTTTCACTGAAGTACTGATACTGAGAAACATCCTCACACTCGGGAAAACTCGCCGGCAAAGGAACGTTTAACAAGTCCATCACTGACCGCTCAGGAGCCTGGAGTCAAAGGGAGAGTTCACGCAAATAACTCATTTAAACCTGTATGTGGGATATAAAGCTCTAATATGACAAAGCTGTTGATCTCAAATATAGGCCCTGTTCCACAGACAGGGTTTAGATTAAGCCAGGGTTAGCTCAATTAGGACATTTAAGTAGCTTTTATAAACGTGCCTTAGAAAAACACATTACAGGTGATGTGATGTGTCTTCCTACATGCTTGTTTAAGAAATGAAAAGCTACACACTCCATTAATGAGGGTTAGAATAACTGTTGCCAAACATATAACATGATAGAAACATAATATTCACTGCAATAATGATCCAATAATTGACTCTTCAGCATTTTACTATCGAAATCCAAACTTTGGATGGCCGGGCAGCGAGTCATGAGATCATGTATGCATTATAAGGTGCATTTCAAGGCATAATTATTGCATTAAAAATACTTAAATGCATATATATATATATATATTAGGGCTGTCAAATGATTAATCGTGATTAATCACATCCAAAATAAAAGTTTTTTTTACATGATATATGTGGGTGCACTGTGTATAATTATTTTATATATATATATATATATATATATATATATATATATATATATATATATATATATATATATATATATATATATATATATATATATATATATAAATACACACACATGTTTGTATATATTTAAGAAATATTTTCATGTATATACTGTATATAGATTTATATATAATTTATATTATAAATAAATATTTTATATATAAATATTTTTTTCTTAAATATACATGCATGTGTGTGTATTTATATATATATATATACAAAATAATTATACACAGTGCACCCACATATATCATGTAAAAAAAACTTTTATTTTGGATGTGATTAATCACGATTAATCATTTGACAGCCCTAATATATATATATATATATATATATGTATATTACACACACACACACACAGGTGAAACTCGAAAAATTAGAATATAGTGCAAAAGTTCATTTCAGTAATTCAACTTAAAAGGTGAAACTAATATATTATATAGACTCATATGCAAAGTGAGATTTTCAAGCCTTTATTTGTTATAATTTTGATGATTATGGCTTACAGCTTATGAAAACCTTTTCACAATATTCTAATTTTGAATTTGGGGTTTTCATAAGCTGTAAGCTATAATCATCACAATTATAACAAATTCTGATAGAGGCTTATAAGGTCAGGTCAGGTTATACCTGCCAATGGTAACCATGTAACCCGGTGCCACCTGCCTCATGCAGAGAAGGAAAACTCTGTCAAAAACCTCCGCTGCCTTGCGGCTATATCTCTTCCTAAGAAAGGCTTCAGGAGTAAACCTTGAGGAAAAATCTGGAGCTGGAGTCCCATAGGCAGCGTGTGGTTGAACGCAATCTCACTCTGGCAACTTCTGCGACGGCGCTGGTCCCAAACTGTAGCGGTACTGCCGCTCCGTTGGATCAATCATTGCCGTGGAGAAGGGGGGACCCGCTACTTGGGCAACAGCTGGTCTTCCATATTACCTTGCCCTGGCTTGCGCCCTGGAGAAGACACTCCAGCTTCAATCACAGCGTCGAAACACGGGAAGCAGCAGTCTACCGGTTATAAGCTACAGTGCTCGTTTGGCGTAGAGTGTGGCGCCAGGGGTTGCTTCCGACGGTGGGAGAGATCTTTGTATCTCATTGGACAGCTACCGCCCGCCTCAAGCTGGGCAGTCCCCAGCCAGTAAGGTGCTGTCCCGCCACGGTCTGCCTTCCTCATTGGGTGCATGGGAATAAGGAAATCCGACAAGCAGACCGAAATTTCTGCACCAAGCAATTACAAAAGAAAAAAATAGAGACCAGTCCTTAATCTGGGATGTTGGAATGTTTGCACCATGACAACTGGACTTGATGACCTCTTGAACATCAGTGACGTAAGAAAGACAGCGATCATTAACAACGAGCTACTGAGACTGAAGGTAGATATAGCCGCTCTGCAAGAAACACGTCTGGCTGAATCAGGATCTTTGAAGGAAAAGGATTGCACCTTCTTATGGCAAGGAAAGAGCGCCGAGGAACGCAGAGAGCACGGAGTAGGGTTTGCAGTGAGGAACCACTTGCTGGAGATGGTTGAACCAACTGACAAGGTGTCAGAACGCATGCTGACTCTTCGCCTCCATACATCTGAGGGACCAGTTACACTCATTAGCGCCTATGCCCCAACCTGGACTTCCACACCCGAGTCAAAAGACGAGTTCTACACCAACCTAAATGACGCCATCAAGAATACCTACAGCAGCGAACACCTCGTCCTCCCTGGCGACTTCAACGCCAGAGTAGGTGCAGACCATAATTCTTGGCCTTCCTGCTTGGGTTCCTTTGGAGACTGGCAAGATTAACGAGAACGGGCAGCGCCTGTTGGAGCTTTGCTCTTATCATGGTCCTCTTGTCTGCAGGCTACCCATGCAACACCGCATCCGCATCATGGAACCTCCTGTGTGAGGCAATTCAGAAATCAGCTCTTGCTACCTATGGGAGAAAGACCTTCAAGAACTGCGACTGGTTTGATGCCAAGTCTGCGGAGTTGACCCCTGTTATTGAAGCAAAGCGTGCTGCCCTTGCTGAATATAAGCGCTCACCAGGTGGGAAAAACCTTCAAGCACTTAGATCAGCCAGGAGCAAAGTACAGCAGACAGCAAGAAGATGCGCCAACGAGTACTGGCAGGAGCTCAGTCACGTCATTCAGAAGGCAGCAGCAACAGGTAACATCAGGGGCATGTACGAGGGCATCAAGAAAGCTCTCGGACCAACTCAGAGCAAAACTGTATCCCTGAAAACCAGCTGCGGAAAGGTGATCACCGACAAAACCAAGCAGATGGAGAGATGGGTGGAATACCATTCAGAGCTCTACTCCAGAGAGAACATTGTTGTCACCTCAGCACTAGACGCCATCAATCCTCTGCCCACCATGGAGGAGTTAGATGCTGAACCAACACTGGCAGAACTCAGCAAGGCCATCAACAGCTTAGTCTGCGGCAAAGCCCCTGGGAATGATGGCATCCCCCCAGACCTGATCAGGCACTGAAAGACCACCCTTTTGCAGCCTCTATTTAACATCCTTTGTCAGTGTTGGAGTGAAGGTGGTGTTCCACAAGACATGAGACACCAAAATCGTCACCCTTTACAAAAACAAAAGGCGCTAGGAGTGACTGCAACTACAGAGGCATCTCCCTCTTGTGCATTGTAGGCAAACTGTATGCTAGAGTGCTGTAAGTGCGACTTCAACAGCTGGCAGAATGCGTCTACCCCGAGTCGCAATGTGACTTTCGAGCAGATCGTTCTACAGCGGACATGATCTTCTCCCTTCGCCAACTACAGGAGAAGTGTAGGGAACAGCAGAAGCCCCTTGACGTCTAGCCGGGATGGGCTCTTCAACATCCTCCTGAAGATTGGATGCCCCCCGAAGCTTCATAGCATGATCAGATCTTTTCACGACGGTATGAAGGCAACCATCCAGTACGACGGCAGCATGTCTGAACCATTTGACATCAAAAGTCCTTGCCCCAACCCTCTTCGAAATCCTCTTCTCCCTTCTCCTTAAACATGCTTTTGTTAATTCAACTGAAGGGGTGTACATGCACACAAGATCAGACGGCAGACTCTACAACATCGCAAGACTCAAGAGCAAAAACCAAGGTGCGTGAGATCATCATTAGAGACATGCTCTTTGCCGATGACGCAGCAGTCAGCTCTCACACTGAACAAGATCTACAGTGTCTGATGGACAGATTCTCCAGGGCCTGTAAAGAATTCGGTTTATCCATCAACCTGAAGACGACGAACGTGCTGGGCCAAGATGTGGACACACCACCTATCATTACCATCGACAATTACGAACTTGAAGTGGTCCACCTACCTGGGTTCCACCATCAGCGACAACTTGTCCTTAGATGCCGAAATCAACAAACGCATCGGCAATGCTACAACAACTCTAGAACGACTGACCACTCGCGTCTGGGAAAACCCCAAGCTGACCACCCAAACCAAGATGGCAGTGTACAAAGCCTGCATAGTCAGCACCCTCCTGTACGGGAGTGAATCCTGGACAACATATGCCAAGCAAGAGCAAAAGCTGAACAGCTACCACATGCGATCTCTTCGCCGCATCCTTGGTATCAGCTGGAACGACAAAAAGTGCCCAACACCCAGGTGCTTGCCCGTGCCGGCCTCCCCACCATGTACACGCTGCTCAGACAACGCAGCCTGCGCTGGCTTGGCCACATGCGCCGTATGGAAGGAGGGCGGATCCCTAAGGACATCCTCTATGGTGAACTCGCATACAGCAAAAGACCCAAAGGTCGCCCCCAGTTGAGATGCAAAGATGTCTGCGAGACATGAAAGCCCTGGACATCAATACAGATATCTGGGAGGACATTGCAGCTAACCGCAGCAGCTGGCGCTGTATGCTCAAGAAACAGCTAAATACAGGTGAGAAGATCTTGAAGCTAGCAGAGGAGAGGAGAACTAGTCGGAAGACACGCGCACGAGGACATCCACCCAGCAGAGACTGTCACTCCCGCATTGGACTCACCAGCCACCGACGATGCGATTTTAGTCGCAACACTACGAACTCTTAGGGCGCAATACCCATGGTCGACAAACGACCGAAGGAGGCCAACTACTACTACTATAACAAATAAAGGCTTGAAATATCTCACTTTGCATGTAATGAGTCTATATAATATATTAGTTTCACCTTTTAAGTTGATTTACTGAACATTTGCACGACATTCATATATATATATACAGTAGTCAACATTTGAAGTGGATCAAAACCTTTCATCAAAGTTATACGTGAATTTTAAACATTGCGCGTTTCGTGTTAGGACAACTTTGATGAACTTTTTTGATCCACTTCAAATGTTGACTACTGTATATATATATATATATATATATATATATATATATATATATATATATATATATATATATATATATATATATATATATATATATATATATATATATATATATATATATATATGACTTGAAGTAAAGTGTTTGGGAGAACTATACTTTTAAAGAACAAAACAAAAGGCCAGTTTTGTTTGTCGTACCGCTTTGATTGGCTGTTCCCCCGCAGTCGTGCTGGCCTTCAGAGACGCACGGGACTGGTCTGAGTGTGCAGGCTTGAGTCTCTCGGTGTGTGTAGGCTTGAGTCTCTCTGAGTGTGCAGGCTTGAGTCTCTCGGTGTGTGTAGGCTTGAGTCTCTTCCTCGGGCTCTTGGCGGCGCTGAAGGCTCTCCTGCGTTTGCTGGTCTGCAGGTCGTAGCTCAGGTACGCTTCGAACGACATGGAGGGCGTCTCAAGGCCTTCGCCCGTGGGTTTCTCGCCCTCCCTCGAGGCGGATCTGTCTTTGGCCTTCTCGCGCTTCTCCTTCTTGTGCTCTCCACTCTTCTCTCTCTGCGTTTGAAATGCTTTCAAAGGTTTTTCCAGTTTTGTGTCCTGCTGTTTCTTTGCTATGCCAGAAAGCTTCTTTGTCTTCTCCTTGCCGTGGCCCGAGTCCTGATTCACACTCGAATCTTGGCGGATCTCATCCTTCTTTTCACCATTCACGTAGAGTTTGGATTTACTGGGCTTAATATTGTCTTTTTTGTCAACATTATGTGATATTTTCTTCTCTGCACTGGAATTCTCCATCTTTGGTCTTTTTCTAGAGTTGGTGCTCTCTGAAAGACGGCTGTTTTCCTGAACTTCTCCACCGAACGGCTCATTTTGGCTTTCATCAGGCTTTCCTCTCGAACTGCAATACAAAACCAAAACAAGAGAAAAGACTAAGAGTGCAACATGCTAACGGGAAAAAGTCACTTAAATAAAAAAGGGGTCGATTACAGATTTTTAAGACCTTAAAGAGTCTTTTGGAACAAGCGTTTTCCAGCGATTCACCAATACTTTCGCCAGCTTTCCCGCATCATCGTGCTTCCGGAAGGAGTTGACGACTTTTCCAATTCCAGTTTCCTGAAGTATAAGAATTGAAGGTGCAGACAAGATCAGACACAGCTAAAAAAAAAAAAAAAAAGATATTTAATAATAAAAATACATTAACCACTTACAGAGAGGATTTCAAGAGTAATGTCCAATGCTTCAAGTTTCTTCAAGATTTTCAGCAGCTGAAATGATAGAAATAGGTCAATTAAACAAAGCAAGACAAAGAATTAGCTGATTTTGGGCAAAACTTTGCCTATTTTTCAATTCATGAGCTGGAATTTCAATTCCAACAAGCTGGTGAATTAGACTTCAGATAATGGAGGAGAAGAACTGATTCAATCAATTTAATGTTGGTGTGGTAGCAGTTGTTTCAACAGAATTGGCCAGAACGAAACTTCTTGGTAGTTCTGGTTAGGATTACCAGCTTGCAAAACTATCTATGTTGTTTGGCTCCATTTTTGTAAACCAAGTAAATCAGAGCATTCTGGGAAATTAAGTGTTCCTCCACCTTGGTCCGTAAAATTAAAGTTAAAGACATGTAAATTAAATGGCGTTTCATACATTATGGTATACTCCATGCTGTGAATATGATAACCTGTTTGTCAATGTTTATGTACACTAGTGTTTAAATGTTTGAGATCGGACTGATTTTTTAAAAGGTTTTTGAAAGAAGTCTTTTCTGCGCACCAAAGCTGCATTTACTTGATCAAAAAATACAATTAAAACTGTGAAATATTATAACAGTTTAAAATAATTGTTTTCTATGTGAATATATAGTAAAGTGTAATTTATTCCTGTGATCAAAGCTGAATTGTCAGCATCATTACTCCTTTATCCATTACTACGGTCTTCAGTGTCCCATGATCCTTCAGAAATCACTCTAATATGATGATCAGATGCTTAAGAAACATTTATCATTATCATCAACAGCATTTATCTGAAATACAATCTTTTGGAAAATTATAAATGTCTTTACTGTCACTTTAATGCATCATTGCTCAATAAAAGTATTAATTTCTTTCAAATAAACAAATCTTATTGACCCCCAATTAGTGTATAACGTTACAGAAGCTTTCAATTTACAACAAAAAAAAATGCAGTTCTTTTCAACATTTTATTCATCAAAAAAAAAAAAAAAAAAAATGTTTCTTGATCATTAAGTCATCAATTTAAGAGTGATTTCTGAAGGATCATGTGACACTGAAGACTGGAGTAATGATGCTGGCAATTTAGCTTTGATCACAGGAATAAATTACACTTTACTATTATTCACATAGAAAACAGTTACTTTAAGTAGTAATATCACAATATTACGGTTTTTATTGTATTTTTGATCAAATAGATACAGCCATGGTGAGCAGAAAAGACTTTTTTCAAATATATATATAAAAAAAATCTTACTGATGTACAACTTTTAAAAGGTAGCATACATACATAAACATGATTTCTGAAGGATCATGTGACTCTGAAGAGGTCATAAATGATGTTACTGTATCAATCAAACAGAAATTAGACAGTCTAAACATGGTAAAAGAAGTCCCACCCATTTCCACATGGCCGTCTGATAACCTGAATGTGCTGAGCGAGTGCTTTCTGGTCAGGCAAAGCTATGTATGGAGAAACCTCAGCCAAGGCACTATAAATGGGCCATGCAATAACAGCTATAACACACACACAATATTCACATCATGGCTGTGAAACATGCGCATGTGCAACTGAAGGCTCGATGAACTGTGCAATCACATTAAACAAAAACTAGTCTCGTTTTACATATTAAACAAGTACTTTAATGATGCACTATAAAAGTCACCAAAATGTTGCATGGCAAGTTGTTTAAACAGAATAAGCAGCCGCACATTGGCCAAACTGACAGACAGTGACCATGAGAGACAACTGCAGGATTATTATTAGAAACACCCTCACACACACACACACACACACACACACACACCTCCCTCTCTCAGCAGCTGCTGTCATCCCCCTTTCTTCCATTCACAGGTCACCTTTACTGTTTATTTCACTCCATTTCTGTGCAAATACAGTAGTCAACATTTGAAGTGGATCGAAATAGTTCATCAAAGTTGTCCAGGTATTGTTCAAAATTCATGTATAGCTTTGATGAAAGGTTTTGATCCACTTTAAATGTTGACTACAGCCTTAAAAACAGCAAAAAGGATCACAAAGACTATAAAAAGTTGACTAAAAAAATGATTATTGTTGCATCTGGGTTCTTTGCTTTCTTAAAGCAGACACTGCAAAGGCACTTAAAACAATGTTTTCAATAATTAATCAAGCTTTATGCTCAACTGGGCTAGTTGTCATACTTGCATTACTGATATTATAGGTTATGTATTTGGTTTACGGTGAAATTTTAAACAAAAAAAGCAAACATGGAAAAGGTAACATGAGACACGTGACTAAATCGCCCAAACCTCACATATGAAAAACACTCCTGAGCAGTTAAAAAATTAACCTTCATTATATAGTAGACTTGTTTAAATGCGTCCCAGTCGTCACCAGCTATCAAACCCCTAACGTTATACTGATATATTAGTTCAGTCTTCATTAAGGTGTTCGTTAATGAGGTGATTTGCTTAAACGCAGGCCTACAGTTCCTGAGATCAAGCCTGAGTGACAACTTGCCCCGGAGGCTTTATCTTTCAGCCTGTTTGCATTGAGCAAAGCGATTCAAACTGTGTGTGTTGACGACAGACAGGATCCTACCGTGTGTCCTTCACAGGATTCTTTCAGCTGATGCTTTAATTGCAAAACCTTTTTCACATCAGCTTCGGCCATGTCAGATCCTCCTCACACGCATGCGCACTTCATGCACTTATTAAAGTCTCGCCATAATTCTCTCGTCACCTTTATATGGGCGGAGACGATATGAGAGTGGATGTAGGGTTTCACCTTGTTGGAAAAAGCCTATTCTATAGATTCTATAATCCGTACACGAGCTTTCGGATAAATAAAGCGCTAAGATCCTATACACTCCACAAACACCATCAATCACACTTTTAAACACTAGTCACTGAATGGAAGCGATTATTTACACCTTTGATCAAATTTGCAGTGCACTGAAAAAACTAAAACATTTGCATTTAATTGTTTGTGGTGTCATTTGTGCACATGCGTCCGACGCGTCGCGTCACGCGGTTAGACTCGTCATCTGACCCTTCGAAACACCCATAGGCTAATATTGGCAATTAGTTGGGTTTCAGATCATAATTTCCAGGAAACAATTTGGATGAAGTAGCTTGCATGAATAAAGAAGTAAAAATAAAATAAAAAAAAACGTTTAGGTAGCCTAGGCTATAAAGGTAGTAACATTATACAAAACTGCACTAGGTTAATTTATTAATGGGTACTTCCATTAATAAAAACATTGATTTTTAAACGTCGGCTATTAGCTACTAAACGTTTGCATGTGAATTTGTTTTTAAACGATTTAATGATGCTTCAGTTCATAGGCTATAACACAAAGAAATTCAAACATTATGAGTATTTTATAGTTGATCTTTTACTGTTACTTTATGCAGCTGTTAGTGTAGGCTATACGTTAGAACGTTCCATAGAACGTCACCCTAAAGTTCCAATTTGGTTATTTTTTGCGGGAACCAAATAAGTAGCTACTATTCAATACTGAAATATAGTATGTGTGTTTTTTTTTTAATGTTTTGGTGTGTTCATATTAGTTTGGTGTGTCAAGTTAAAAAGTAAATTAACCTTCTGCAGAAAAGGTAGAGAACGCTTCTGGAGGCGCCTGTTCTGTTCCGTTCATCCACAAATACACACGTCTTGCTTTTTCTTTTTTGGTGTGTTTTAATGTTTATCCTTCTTGTAGTATAACCTGCCTGACAGAACCCGAGTCCACCAAACGCTCTTCACGCCTTTATGTTTGTGTAATTCTGACCTGTCCTGTTGCTGAAATAACGGAGCACATTTACGATCAATATAGAGGAGGAGTTACTGTGTATTCCTCTGACGGGACACCTCTCTCTATCTTTCTCTCTCTCTCCTGCACACCAACTTAGGGGTGCAAGTCTGTCCTTCTCCTGCACCTACTTCATCTCGACATCGGTAAGTTCATTATTGTCTTTATACTAAACGTTTTCGGTGGATCTTTGCAGCAACATGGTTTCAACAAAGAGCATCTTCTTCACAAGCTTGGCTTTGTGGGGTTCTTGAGTTGATGGTTCCTGTGAGTTGCGTTATGGGTGTCAGATCAGAGTGTTCTAGGTTATTTAAAGTAATTAAAGTAACACACACACATATATATATATGCATGTGTGTGCGAACATAGCCTAGCCTACAAAGACAGCACTTATAGATCCTACTAGTATAAATTATTTAACTTGTACACAGATAAAAAATAAAAGAAAAAAGTGTTGGTGCTGAAAGGACAGATGGGTTCCAGTGACTTCGAGTCTATTAAAGGAACAGCAATGATACACAGTCTTTCTATTCTTGGCCATAGTTGTGATAACTTGTGACAGATGCAAAGAGAGCAATGCCGAGGTGATATGCTGCGATAACAACTCTTAAGAGTTCATTAGGCTAAAGCTTTACACTTCTTAGATGACTTTTGGTTTACCTACTTTTCTGTTTGTTTGTTTTTTCGCTTCTTGCTAGAGTGACTCTAATTGTAAAAGGGATAGTTCATCCAAAAAATAAAATGCTGACATTATTTACTCACCCTTATGGTTTTCCACACCTGTATGAATTTCTTTCTAATGGTGAACATAAATTTTAATAAATATTTTAAAGAATATGTGCAACCAAAGATGTATTGGACCCCATTGACTTCCATAATAAGAAAAAAAGAAAAAATACTATGGAAGTCTATGGGGACCATCAACTTGCTTAGTTTCATTTTTGGGTGAACTATCCAACATGAGAAAAGTGTCCGACTGGTTCAGTATGAGAATGTTGAGAAGTTATTTTTTTATTGATAAATTGTAAAATGGGCTTAAAAATTAATTCTAATGCTTTTGCATTCTCTCGCAAATGTGTTGCGCTCCCCCACAACTTTGCATTTGCAGTGAACGCAAAGTTTCTCTGAAGCTCAAAAGCTGTGGAATATATAATTTTTCTCCCATCTTATATTTTTTTCCATCACAATGTCCCTTTAGTGCGTCCGTATAGGGTCTGATTGTTTAAAGGGAATAAAAAATAGAAGGGGATGTTTGTTTGTTCATGTGGTTTTCTTTCTCTTCAAATAAAGCCCTTAAAGTGACCCTACGTGGACTACTCTAGCTGTTGTTCTTTACATTGCTGGTAGCCTACATTGTGAAATGTGAAATGTGTGAAATGGAGCACTGGGAATCTGAAAAAGTGTGTATTTGGATCAGGGTGATCCAATCCAATGTTGCTTTAAAAAAACAGCACAAAAGTAAGATTGGTTACCTGATCCTGGATAGCAAACCTTGGGATTTCCAAATCTATAAATCATTCTGATCCAAATTAAGGGTACGTTTACACGACAACGATACGCTTAAAACGGAGAAGTTTTTCCTTTGCGTTTTCTGCGCACAGGCGACACCTTCGTCAAAACGATCCCCGTTCACACGGATCCACGAAAACGACTAAAAGCGCTGTATTCTGCTGCCAGGCCAGGAGATGGCGATGAAACCCTGTGTAGACTGAACACGTGATACGCATGTGCATGACGTCATCGTCTTCAGAGATTCAAGTTTTTGTTGTTAACATGGAGACCGTTTTCAAAAACTTGCACTTTAAAACCCATTTTCAAAAGTTTGCATTTTCAGGCGCCCAAAACGCCTTTGTCGTGTACACGAACGGCCAAAACGCATAAAAAGTTTTACGTTTTTTGGTTGAAAATGGCGTCGTGTAAACAGCCCCTAAATTTGGGCCCAGTCTGCAACCACTATGCACATTTAGGTGGACACATCCTAACCTACTATGTTTATATGGTCAGTGATTAAGGCTTTTTCAAAAATCGATTCTTGAGCTATTACGTTTGGTCTTGGGTATTGGTTAAAATCCTTTTTTATAGGAGAACTACTTTATATAAATGGTAAAAATGTGCTCTCCTTTTGTCAAAATTAGGTCTTGGCTGTGACCCATCACTACAGTCATGGCACCCAAAAAGAACAAGACCGCTAAGAAGAACAAAGCTGATATCAATGAAATGACAATTATGGTAGAGGACAGTCCCACCAACAAAATCAATGGGCTCAACACTCTCCTGGAATGTGGAAATGGCTTTAGTTGTATCTCAACGGAGGTCACCGACCCCGTCTATGCACCAAATCTCTTGGAGGGTCTTGGCCACATGAGGCAAGACAGCTTTCTCTGCGATCTGACTGTCGCAACCAAGTCCAAGTCTTTTGAAGTTCACAAGGTTGTGATGGCTTCTTGCAGCGAGTACATCCAAGCAATGCTCAGGAAGGATCCATCCCTCAAGAAGATCGAGCTCAGTGAATTGTCCCCGGTTGGTCTGGCTACAGTCATCACATATGCCTATTCTGGAAAACTCACCTTGTCGCTCTACACAATTGGTAGCACCATCTCAGCAGCCTTGCTGTTGCAAATCCATACTTTGGTGAAGATGTGCAGCGATTTCTTAATGCGGGAGACTAGCGTGGAAAACTGCATGTATGTTGTGAACATCGCCGATACTTACAATCTGAAAGAGACGAAAGAAGCGGCTCAGAAGTTCATGCGGGAGAACTTTATTGAGTTCTCCGAAATGGAACAGTTCCTAAAACTCACCTACGAGCAAATCAGCGAATTTCTCACGGACGACTCCCTTCAATTGCCTTCTGAGCTCACGGCTTTCCAGATCGCGATCAAGTGGCTGGACTTCGATGAGAAGAGGCTGAAGTACTCTCCCGATCTCCTGTCCAACATTCGCTTTGGAACGATCTTACCTCAGGACCTTGTCAGTCACGTACAAAACGTTCCCAGGATGATGCAAGATTCTGAGTGCCACCGTCTTTTGGTGGATGCCATGAATTACCACCTGCTGCCATTCCAGCAGAACATCTTGCAATCCCGAAGAACCAAGGTCCGCGGAGGCCTACGAGTTCTGCTCACGGTGGGTGGACGGCCTGCGCTTACCGAGAAATCCCTCAGCAAGGACATTCTCTACAGAGATGAAGACAATGTCTGGAACAAGCTCACGGAGATGCCCGCGAAGAGCTTCAATCAGTGCGTGGCTGTTTTGGATGGGTTCCTTTACGTGGCCGGTGGAGAAGACCAGAACGATGCAAGGAACCAAGCAAAACATGCCGTCAGCAATTTCAGCAGGTACGATTTTACATCATTTTTAGTAGGGCTGCACGATTACTCGAAATGAAACCGCACGCGATTTGGTGGAAATAATAAGGCTGTCATTATTTAATGCGCAGTTTGTCAGTGCAGCGGCTGATCGGTAGTAAATGCTGCTCCGTCTGAACACCAGAGTCTCTCTCACACACACACACACACACACCACATATCCCTCTGAACACCAGAGTCTCTCACACACACACACACACACACACACACACACACACACACACACACACACACACACACACACACACACACACACCACATATCCCTCTGAACACCAGAGGGCGTCTCACACACACACACCACATATCCCTTTGAACACCAGGGGGCGTCACACACACATACACACCACATATCCCTCTGAACACCAGGGGGCGTCACACACACATACACACCACATATCCCTCTAAACACCACAGGGCATCTCACACACAAACACCACATATCCCTTTGAACACCAGGGGGCGTCACACACACATACACACCACATATCCCTCTGAACACCAGGGGGCGTCACACACCACATATCCCTCTGAACACCAGAGGGCGTCTCACACACACACACCACATATCCCTTTGAACACCAGGGGGCGTCACACACACATACACACCACATATCCCTCTGAACACCACAGGGCGTCTCACACACAAACACCACATATCCCTTTGAACACCAGGGGGCGTCACACACACACACACACCACATATCCCTCTGAACACCAGAGGGCGTCACACACACACACACACCACATATACCTCTGAACACCACAGGGCGTCTCACACACAAACACCACATATCCCTTTGAACACCAGGGGGCGTCACACACACATACACACCACATATCCCTCTGAACACCAGGGGGCGTCACACACCACATATCCCTCTGAACACCAGGGGGCGTCACACACCACATATCCCTCTGAACACCACAGGGCGTCTCACACACAAACACCACATATCCCTCTGAACACCAGGGGGCGTCACACACCACATATCCCTCTGAACACCAGAGGGCGTGTCACACACACACGCCAAATATGCCCCGCCGCTGAAGTTCGATAACACACATCACTCCAGGAAATCCCTGTGGGCATCACACTTTCTGTATCTCAATAAACAGAAGATTGAAACGCTTTGATTGATTAAACATGACTAATAAGCACACGACTGCCTTATTCTGTGTAAGAAGTGAGCCGCGTTTTCTATGGATCACTGAGCCGTCCGTCACTGACAAGCTGCGCATTATAAAATAATCGCAGCCTTTGCGATTTCATAATCGACATTCATCCAAATCAATTGATCGCACAGCCCTAATTTTATTACAAAGGCTTTATTGTCAACTGATACAAAATATAATTGAGCTGAGATGCATGACAAAAAAGTATCGATGTCCGCACTCTGAACTTAATCTCTGGGAAAGTTTATTTAAAAAACTTGTTACACTTCTAGAGCTAAATACATTTCTAGAGCTTAAAGTCAGCATGAAACGGAAGTTGCGCTCGTCTTTTCTTCCCTATTGTGACGTATATCTGAGTGAAACGTCTTCTCGAACAAGAACAAATGTAAAGCGGGTCTTGATTGAATGGTTGTGGTTTGCTCGCTAAACACGATTGAATGGTTGTGGTTTGCTCTTCCTACGAGTCCACACTTAACACTTCGCGATATAACGCTTTAGAGCTTAAAGTCAGCATGAAACGGAAGTTGCGCTCGTCTTTTCTTCCCTATTGTGACGTATATCTGAGTGAAACGTCTTCTCGAACAAGAACAAATGTAAAGCGGGTCTTGATTGAATGGTTGTGGTTTGCTCGCTAAACACGATTGAATGGTTGTGGTTTGCTCTTCCTACGAGTCCACACTTAACACTTCGCGATATAACGCCGCTTTGACAGCCGGGAAGAAGTCTTCAGAAAGTGCACATCGAGGGCGCTCACGAGCACCCTTCTGAAACCTAAAATGACAAGTGAGACCCCCTACGGTCTTACAATTCCTGCCGCGTGAGTGTGATCGTGAAGTCCACGAGACGTCCCAAATTGCACCCTAAGCTCTTGCGATCTTCCTACGAGTCCGCACTTTCGTGACGTAATGCCACTTTGGCTGTCTGGAAGAAGTCTTCAAAAGTGCGCATCGACCGCAAAGGGGGCGCTCGCAGGCACCCTTCTGAAACCTGAAATGACAAATGAGACGGTCTTGTGGCCTTAACGTACACGAGCATGCGGCAGCTATTGTAAGTCCACAAGACCGCAAGTGCACGTGAAGTGTGCCATTTGGGAAAGGGGCTGATGGGTAGAAGTCTTCTGCGAGCACCCTTCTGAAACCTAAAATGACTAATGGGACACCCTACAGTCTCATGGACTTAACGGAAACGCTCATGCAGAGGGCATTGTAAGTCCACAAGACTGTAAGGCCCTGTCCCAAATGGAACCGCTCTTGCGATCTTCCTCCGAGTCCACACTTTTGTGACATAATGCCACTTTGGTCCTGTCCCAAATTGCACCCTAAGCACTCGCAGTCTTCCTACGAGTCCGCACTTTCATGACGTAACTCCGCTTTGACTGTCAGGAAGAAGTCTTCAAAAGTGCGCATCGAGGGCGAATATCGACCGCGAAGGGGGCGCTCGTGAGCACCCTTCTGAAACCTGAAATGACAAATGAGACACCCGTAGGGCAATGGTCTCAAATTCAATTCCTGAAAGGGCCACAGCTCTGCACAGTTTTGCTCCAACCCTAATCAAACACACCTGAACCAGCTTATCAAGGTCTTCAGGATTACTAGAAACGTCCAACCAGGTGTGAGTTGGAGCTAAACTGTGCAGAGCTGTGGCCATTGAGTTTGAGATCACTGTCCTTTGGTCTTGTGGACTTACAATAGCGTGTCCATTAAGTCCACCAGACCGTAGGGTGTCTCATTTGTCATTTTGTCATTTTCACAAGACCCCATGTGCACATGAAGATGTGCCATTTGGGACAGGACCGATATCGCTGCAAGATAGAGGGGAAGTTATTTTGATCGAAGATTCAACATAGAGGGAACATAAATAAAAAAAGAATGATGTGCACAGATAAATCCTTTGTAACAAACACTGCAATAGTCCATAAAAATAAGAATTGTCCATGGCTTTATCTCATGTCCATGCATCACTTACGAGTATTTCTCTCCTCAGATATGACCCCCGATTCAACACGTGGATCCACCTGGCTAACATGATTCAGAAGCGCACTCATTTCAGCCTCAACACCTTCAACGGCCTCCTGTTCGCTGTAGGGGGACGCAATTCTGAGGGCTGTCAGGCGTCCGTCGAGTGCTACGTTCCCTCATCGAACCAATGGCAAATGAAAGCTTCAATGGAAGTCCCTAGATGTTGCCATGGCAGCACAGTTATCGACGGCAAGATCTTGGTTAGCGGCGGTTACATTAACAACGCCTACTCTCGCGCCGTGTGTTCTTACGACCCGTCCACCGATAGTTGGCAGGATAAGAATAGCCTGAGCAGCCCGAGAGGATGGCATTGCTCGGTGACCGTCGGAGATCGCGCTTACGTTATCGGCGGAAGCCAACTCGGCGCGCGTGGCGAACGGGTAGATGTCTTACCGGTTGAGTGCTACAACCCTCACTCGGGCCAGTGGAGCTACGTCGCCCCCTTGCTGACGGGAGTGAGCACAGCAGGTGCTGCCACCTTGAATAGCAAGATTTACCTCCTGGGTGGATGGAACGAGATTGAGAAGAAGTATAAAAAATGCATTCAGGTGTTTAACCCCAATCTTAACGATTGGACTGAGGATGATGAATTGCCCGAGGCTACGGTCGGTATCTCATGTTGCGTTGTCACCATCCCCACACGCAAAACACGAGAGTCGAGGGCCAGCTCTGTTTCATCCGCACCGATTAGTATATAAGCTGCGAGAGAGAGCAGTGGGGAAATGTTGCGAGTTGTAATTGAGTATGATTTTTTTATTACTATTTGTTAAAGGTCAGCCTTTCTCACAGATGCCAAGATTGTCAGTTCATAGGAATCTCGGGAATGGTGAATGTCAAATCACAACATAGCAGGGGTGTAACGATACACAGAAGTCACGGTTCGGTACGTACCTCGGTTTTGAGATCGCGGTTCGATATGAGTTTGGTACGTTTAATTGTTGATTTCACACAGCGCGTTGATCCCGGGAAATTGCCGGGAAATTGCCAGAACGCCTTCTGTGCGAATGCAAACACGACCCGGGATTGATGCCGGGTTGTGGACCGAGTAACATTGCCGTGATCAGTCCCGGAACGCGCGCTTTGTGAACTGGAGGTCTTCACGGGTCCACTTGGATCCGAAAACCCGAGGGCCGACCCGAGACCCGAGCGGGTTCGGGTCCAAAACTCCGACGAGTGTCTCGGACACGGGTCGGATTCGGTATTAGTGGCCTCGGGTCTCGGGTAATTTAAAATAAATATGCCTTTTCCAAATGGACCCGAGAAGACCCGAATTCTTTTAAACTATGTTGGGCATTTAAAATTGCAATATTTAAAACAACTCTATGACACCGTTCTCCCACTTTTTCTAAGTGAGAGAGCGAATCCGCGCTTCTACGTGCAAATGGGCTATAAGCATAAGCACGGTTGCCTCCGCATTTACTCAGTTAATCGCTCCACATAAACCAACCCCTCCCTTTGCCAAGAAGAACTAGTGCGCCATCATGTGGATGGATGTTTGACTAAATGCAAGTATTTGAATTGTCGTTTAGCCAGGCCTGTCAATCAATTTTAAAAATATGCGACACTGTCAGAAAAGCATGGAGTCGATAACAGAAATATGTCAGGGAAAAAAACGAATGGTGGTTCTAATCATCGTATGGTCCGGTAAATAACATTATGCCAAATTTTATAGGACGTAATGGGTTACAGTGATGTGTGATTGACATTTTAGCACTTCAGCGCGCTTACACTTGCGCGTCTATGTTAAGTGCATTTTTGAGAAACGCAGGGCTGCAGGCTGTGCACAATGTAAATGCCGTTTACGTTCAGGTCCAGTCGGGTTCTATAGGAAATGGCGTCAGGTCGGGTCGGACTCGGGTCTAATTTTATCGGGTCTGTCTCGGGTCGGGTTTTTCTTTTAAAAAATACAATTTATGCACGTCGGGTTCGGGTAAGTAGTGATTCGGGTCGATTCGGGTCGGGTACAGTTTTTAGGACCCGAGAAGACCTCTAGTGTGAACACAAGCCGTAATCAATGCCGTGTCGTAATGATGACGCTGAAGCGTACGTAATGCGCTAGTGTGTGAACACACTCTCTGATTCCGGAAAATCACTGGCAGTGTGAATGAACCAAAATCAAACGAACCTGGGTCACTTTATCCGTGTATTACCCGGAATCTCTGTTCGAAAGGGGCTTAATTGATAGATTGACAAATGCTGCGCGTTAAAATGCGACGGCTGTTTTCAAACGTATTGGTTTGATTGACGTTATGTGCGTAGCCTACGTGAGAGTTCATTAACCTGCGGGACAGTGGCGTATGCACAACGTTCAGTATTATGCTTTCTCAAGAAATCACGGAAAGATGAGCGAGAATTAGAAAAAGAGCCTACTTTACATTCCCACGAGGAGACATATCCTCAGGACACGCATTGGTAACACTTTATTTTAAGGTGCTTGTAATAAGCAGTAATTAACAGTTAATAAGACACTTATAAGACCTTATAAGATGCATATAAGATGCATATAAGCATTAACTACTTCATATAAGGGTTAATTAAAGGTCCAGGCCCTGAAGAGATCAGGGAAACTACTCCCTCTTGGGAAGGTAAATTTTTAAGTGACTGGGAGTTTGTGTTACCATTTATGTTTGTTCGGCTGTTCTAAAAGTGCAATGTATTGATACTTGAGAAATGTATTATTTAATTTAATTTATTTATTATCATTAGTTAATGCTTATATGCATCTTATAAGGTCTTATAAGTGTCTTATTAACTGTTAATTACTGCTTATTACAAGCACCTTAAAATAAAGTGTTACCGTGTCGGAAGTCCAGAGTATTCCCGGTGGATTTTCGAAGTGTGGATCCGTGCTCACTATAGCAGCTGATATTACCCACAATCCACTGCGCTTTGGAGGAGGATCCAGTTCAGAACTACAAACATGAATAAAAAGTGTTCAGAAAACTACAAAACATGCGCAACCGACGGTTAAGTAGAGAGGTTAGATAAAGGGACTAATAATCAACATTTAAACTGATAAAAAATATTTATTTAATGTTATCCGTGTTATATTTTATATAAGGAGGATGTGTGTAACTAAGCAACAGAGAGCAACCGTTAAAGACGCTATTTAATGACGTGATAGTGTCTCGCAAAGATTGTCTTGGCTCTCCTGCTACACTCAAAAGTATACTGTTTCTTCACACAAAGAGTACATAGGCCCAGTATAAATAAGCGAATTGAGACGCAGTGGGTTGGTGCGTAGAGCGTCTCTTCTTCTTCTGCTCTTTTTCCTGTTGTGGCGGTTAGCAAACGGCGTTGCATTACCGCGTGCGCCCCCTTCTGGACTGGAGTGTGCATCGCCTGTGACTGACTGTGTTCATCGTCTGACTGTATTGAACCGAACCGTGACGTCTGTACCGAGACGAATGCATGTACCGTTACACCCCTAAAACATAGAAATCACAAATTCACAAGTCACTAATGTTTAAAATATAAGCATCTTGAAAAGAAAAAACAAAGTATTGATGTGTATTTAAAGGTGGTTCAAAGGTTGTGGAAACCGGGAAAGCGAGAGAGATTTTTCTTGGAGGTAGAATTGTTGTTTATAATGTTTACGGAGAAAAGGAAACGCACACAAACAATACATATCTGTAAAATCAAGTCATAATTTTCATTGGGAACATATTTTCCAAGAGGGGGCCAGTTCTCCAGTTACGATTCGATTAGTGCCTTAATAGCCTACCTTAAAAAGAGGTAATTACAGCATATTAGACATTCTCCTTTGATTAACAAGCAATGATGATGCACTGTGAGCTTATTAATGTGGGATAAGCCAGGTTTTTCATTTCACTTACTCCTTAACATTGTCTTTATTCATTAATCATTAGGCGGCAGGGAGATAACAAAGGTTTATAACCCAGTTTGCACTGTAAAAACACCAAAGCAGAAAGTGTGTGAGGAATGATGTGAAGAACACTGAGGGATTTACAGTGATGGCATTTTTCTGAAAGCAGAATGAATAGATAATTGTGAAGAAGTTTTGGCCTGAACTGTCCGAGGACGAACACAAACATCTGCTTTGTTTCCGGATGGTTCATGAACTTTAATGTTCTTATTAAAAACACAAATGTGACAACTGAACACACTACTGATTTATTACTTTAAAAAGATATTGCTTATTAATGTAAATCATTGGATTGCATTTAGCATATACATACTGTGATACATGTTGTCAAACAATAAAGCTCTGCATATTTATTAAAGCTTCTTAAGAAATGTTGCATTTTTCTATTTCTATCTTAAGAAAAAATACATTTTTCTATTTTGGACAATCATTATATATATATATATACACTACCAGTCAAAAGTTTTTTAATTTTTTAATGTTTTTTAAAGAAGTCTCTTCAGCTTCAAAACAAACAGAAAAATACGTAATATTGTTAAATATTAAGACAATTCAAAATAACTGTTTTCTATTTTAATATATTTAAAAATGTCATGTGATCAAAGCTGTATTTTCAGTCTTCAGTGTCACATGATCCTTCAGAATCACCCTAATGTGATGATTTGATGCTTAAAAAACATATTATTATCAATGTTGAAAACAGTTGTGTACTTTTTACCCCCCAGGATTCTTCAATGAATAGAAAGTAAAAAGAACATTTATTTGAAATATAATCTTTTGTAACATTATAAATGTCTTTACTGTAACTTTTAATAAATTTAATTCATCCTTGATGAATAAAAGTATTGATTTATTTTATTTTTCCCCCCCAAAAGATAAAATAAAAATTCTCACTGACCCCAAACTTTTGAACGGTAGTGTTTAATGTCACAAAAGCTTTCTATTTCAGATAAATGCTGTTCTTTTGAGCTTTCTAAAATGAAAGAGAGAGAGAGAGATTCCCTTCCCGTTTGTCTGACCAATGAAAGACAGTCATGGTTGTGTTTGCAGTTCCCTTCGCTGCACAATCCACTGAGTAAACCTGTACAAAAGCTTTGACTTTACACTTTCAAGTTCACTAGTAAACACACCGATGGGCGTTGGAGCTAGTGGCAGATAACAGAGAGTATGACAATGCAAAATCATAATTATGATGAATGATGATAAAAGTGAATCTGCAGGAAGTGACTCCTGACCTAATAATAAAGGCCTGACCCCATTTGCCCTTATTTATGTTACTGAATTCTTCAATGTAAACTGTGTACATTTGTCACATAAAAGCATCTACAATGGTTTAAAGGGATGGTTCACACAGCAAACAGTTGATGGACCCCATTGACTTCCATAGTATGAAAAAGAAAATACATGGGGTTCATCAAGTGTCTGGTCACCCATATTCATCAAAATATCATCTTTTGTGTTTTGTGTTCAGCAGAGGAAAGAAACTCACACCGGTTTGGAAGCACTTGAGGGCGAGTACAGGGTTTCTGGGTGAACTATACCTTTAATAGACGTTACACTACATGGTACTGAAAATAAAACCTAAAAATATCCTTTAGCAAACATTCTGTGGTTATAAAATAGTAATAATCATAATTATAATGGAATAAAAAACATTAGGGAACATTCGGTGTAAGTTATTGATTAATTGTTATTATAAAAATGAAATAACCATTAGGGAATGTTCTGTCACTGTGTAAAGAATTAATGGTTATTAAAATAAATAAATAACCATAAGGGAATGTTTTGTGTAAAGAGTTAATGGTAAGAAAGAAAGAAAGAAAGAAAGAAAGAAAGAAAGAAAGAAAGAAAGAAAGAAAGAAAGAAAGAAAGAAAATAACCATTTGGGAACGTCCTGTGTAAGGAATTAACGATTATAAAAATAAATAAATAAATAAATAAATATCCATTAACGTTCTGTGTAAAAAGATGAATGATTATAAATAAATAAATAGTAAATAACCATTAGGGAATGTTCTGTGTAAAGAATTAACGGTTATAAATAAATAACCATTAGGGAATGTTCTGTGTAAATAATGAATTGTTATAAATAAATAAATAAAATGACCATTAGCGAAAATTCTGTACAATACATTAAGAACGTTTTGTGTAAGTTATTAATGGTTTTTAAAACACACACACACACACACACACACACACACACACACACACACACACAACGCCATATATAAGTGATGGTATTTGTCTCAGAATCATGCAGCAAATGTTCATGGTTGTAAAAATAAAAAAACAACAAAAAAACCGTTCTGTGTTTGCTGACCTTGGTGTTGCTCCGACCATAACCCAAATCATTCACAGCCAACATATTCCAAAATACAAACAATATTATCAAAATACAAAGACAATATTTTCACAAAAATACAATATTTTTCTGCATTGTCATGATTACAAAAGCACATTCAAACTGATGCGCGTGTTGTTGCCTTGACCACGCCGTCACCATCAGCGCACAACAAAGAGGAAGAAGGAATTGCTGAGTCATAATATGATGACGCGCCCGCAACGACACGGTCACGTGTTGTCAGTGCAAGCAAAGTGTGTGCGCGCGAGGACAGGACTGACATAACTCGCGCACTCCGATCAAATATCAGCAGCTCGCAGCTCGAGGCCGCTTTATCCGCGCATAACGTGAGTTACAGTGAAACCTTCCCTCGAGAAAGCGCCTGGAAACAAAAGCGATTCATTTCCTACTGAAAAACGAATCGTTGAAGGGCCTAGCGCGCGCGCTCGCCCGCATTATAGATCATCGCTTGTCACTATCACGAAACGCCTGACGCGGCGGAGGAGAAGTTGCAAGTTGAAGTCCGTAATAATCATAAGCCAGGGTTTGTAGGTTTGTGATATGGGCTTGCTGTCTCAAGGCTCACCGCTCAACTGGGAAGAGACCAAGAAACATGCTGACCACGTTAGAAAGCACGGCATCCTTCAGTTCCTCAACATCTACAACAAGGTGAAAGAGCGACAGAAGGATGTGCTGAAATGGGGAGATGAGGTGAGGAGGCATGCTTTCCTTTACATACTCAGAAATCATATTTTATAACTGCATATGTATGGGGGACACGTGGTTGCGTTGCATTAAACGATGCAATGGTGATGTGAGCAGGTGCACCTTCAGCTCACTGTGTGTTTGTTATTAATGCACTTTTTTTTGGACACACTTGACTTGATCTTAAAAAAAAAAAAACATTGTAAAGGCTCATGCTTACAATCTTGCACTTGGTTTTGTAGATAAATGCAAAGTTTAGACTTTATATAAGATGTCTATTTTACAGCAATGCAAAGACATAAGTCTGATAGGAAAGGAATGTGTTTATTGTGTTGATGTATTACAAAACATTCGCTGTTATTGAGTTGGATATGGTTAAGGTTAGAGACAGGTTTGCTGGGATGGGTAAGGGAAGGTCAACAGTGTAATTACCCCAAACTATCCGGTACAACAAATGTCCACCTGACCTTTGACCTCCTCAGTGATGTTTAAAAGTAATCCTAAAATGAAGTCTCCCTGTAGTCAATAATGTTATCCTTTAAAGCTCATCTTTGATCACCAAAATGACATATTAAAAAAATTATAAAGCCTTAAAATAGCTTGAACGTAACTCGACACCCTCGCCTCATTTAGTCTGCGTGGTTCTATGAATATGCAAATGAGCCCGCCTCCACTCACTCACTCACTCAGAGATCCACTGGTTGACGATCACACGTTGATCTGATTGGTTACAAGGTCGTTTGTGGCGTCAGAAACACCAGCGATTTCAAACCGTGTTTTTGAGACTGTCTTTGGTTCACTGCAGTTTTAAGGAGGAAATACTCAGCAATGCTGTCGACTTATGAACTTACACATGGCGTGTCTTAAAGCGTATTAAAAACACCACATAGACACATAAACAACATTAAACGCTGGAGTTTCACCGCAGGGGGACTTTAAACCACTTTAGGAGATTGTGCTGAAGATCCAGGCAAAATATGGCTGCCTACTTTAAAGAAGCACAAATACAATATCTTTTGGGTTTGACATCATATTCTCCCATTTTTATTAGCCTATTATTTCAAAGTTTCGGTGGTTATTCAAACTTCGGGAAATGAGTGGGCGTATTGAGTAATGTATGTGTAAAGTGCTCAGGCGTGTGAAGATCTGCCCTCTTACACAATGATTTTTATTTTATGGATTTTGTGCAAAGATCCCATTTCTTTTGGTTGGATGGCTGTGCCGTTGCTCATCTTTCAGCGGGCTGTTCACTGCTCTTTAAAGAGTACTAAACTAAACATTTGGCGCCTAAACGTGTTTGCATGTGCAAACTCGCAGTTCATGTAGGATCAACAGGATAATGTCGATTTCTGAACCTCCTATTGAAATGGCTTTTCATTTCATTACCTTTGACCAGCCAGAAGACGGCAATGGATTTACGATAAAACCTGCTGGAATGTTGTTGGTTTAGGACAACCCTTTGTTCGGCGTTAGTGGATTTAAAAGGCAAAATGAATGGAATGGCATCCGACTAGGAATGTGTTTTTTTACTTTCATAATGAATGTAATAAGAAGAAAAACACTGTGCTTTGTCATTGTTGGTTGGGTTTGCAAGGCAAATAATACCTCAGCCAAAGCAGGAACTATTGTTTTCTTGTGGTCAGTATGTTTGCTACAGTAGTAATGCGATCAACCGTGTGATAAGAGGTCTAACTCATCCCACAGGTGGAGTACATGTTGGTGGAAATGGATGACAAGCATGAGAAAGCCCGTCTGGTTCTGAACGGGAAGGAGGTTTTGGAAATCCTTCAGGAAAAGGGGGAAAAGATCAACCCTAAGTGAGTAACTGAGTGTGTCACAAAAATATTCTGAACATGTTGGTGTGATGATGACCCCCCCCCCCCCCCCCCCAAAAAAAAAAACAATGTTAAAGTTTTCCACTTAGAATATTTGGTCGATACCGATAATTCTTTATATTTGGAAACCGATAACCGATATATCGGTCGATAAATCTAAATCCAAAATTTTATAATTTTCTGAGAGCCTGATTACAAAAACAAAAGTCTCACCATTAAAAGCCACGTCCCAAACACACACTATTATGTTCTCGTGATAATGTTATGTAGCCGATATGACACACGTTGCACTGAACTGCATTTTCCTTTTTGTATTAATTCCAATCATATTTCAAGCAATTCAAAACCATCATGTTGAACAGTGCGCATCTGAAGTGTTTCAAATTAAGGAAATAATGCAGTATTTATCGGCTTTAATATATCGGGCAAATTTTCTTATCAGGCTGATAACGATAATATTAAAAATGATCATATATTATTGGTTGATGCCGATATATCGTAGCCTGGTTCTACCAGACTCTCGTACATTTCATTTGTACAGAGAGTCTGGCACCGCTCCATTGACAAGCGTTTACTTCCTTGTAGGCGGGTATTCTATTGAAGTCTAAAACTATTGGATCTGCCCAGAGTCACTCTATCTGCCATAACCAATCGCTAACGTTTGGTCGTGACATATGTCTTTTCCCGAACCCCGTGGGAGGATGGCCATAAACACAAAACTAAGCAAAGATTGTTCTTGCTCCGGCTTTAACTTCTTGATATTCGGCAGCGTTGCCACAACGGACCGAATAGCTTCACTCGCATCTGTCTCCTCTGCCATTACTGAGCTACAACTCAAAATAACGCACGAGTCGACATCAACGTCATCGTTCTCAGCCACTCCCTCTGTTCGCTGATTGGCCCGGTAAAAAATTGATTTCTGGAAACCGAAGTCTACAGCACAATCCCAGACGTAGTACTGAAGGAAAATGAAATTGAGCGGAAGTGCGTAGGAGGGCGGAGCCAGGCTAGATATATCGTGCATCCCTATTATTTAGTTTACATACTCCTAGATTTACAGGCTCCTCACAATCATGACTTCAACAATAGCAGGTTTAGCGGCAACTGTGTTAAAAAAGCCGGGATAAAAAGGGTTTGTCACCATTGTTCATTTATTTGATTTATTAGCTCCTTTTTTACACTTTAACTGTAAAGTCTTGCAGCCAATCCCTCTTTTATGCATGTATTTAATAAGTCAAGATCGATAGTATCTTTTGTGTTTACTGTTCCTCTCCCTTTGATTAGACTTGCCTCTATTGTGCTATTTTAAAGGTTCCTAATGTTGTTTCAGAGTCTCCTGCAACAGGTTTAAATGCATCTAAGGTCAAAAACACTTTATTTAAAGGATTAGTTCACTTTAAAAAAAACTTTTGCTGATAATTTACTCGCCCCCATGTCATCCAAGATGTCCATGTCTTTCTTTCTTCAGTCGAAAAGAAATGAAGGTTTTTGATGAAAACATTCCAGGATTTTTCTCCATATAATGGACTTAAATGGGAACCATACGGTCCAAGGTCCAAAATACAGTTAATAACAGTTTCAGATGCAGCTTAAAATGGCTTTAAACGACACCAGACGATGAATAAGGGTCTTATCATGCGAAACGATCGCTCATTTAAAAAATAAATAACAACGTTTAAGTTTTATAAGCTCACATGCTCGCCTTTCTCTGTTCTGTGTGACTCTCCTGTTCGAACTCGTTCATCAAAATGAACAAATCTTTTTCCGAGTCAATTCGTTCATTTCGGTCGTTAAATGAATCAAATGACTCGAAGAAAGATTTGTTCATTTTGATGAACGAGTTCGAACAGGAGAGTCACACAGAACAGAGCAAGGCGAGCATGTGAGCTTATAAAACTTAAACGTTGTTATTTATTTTTTAAATGAGCGATCGTTTCGCATGATAAGACCCTTATTCATCGTCTGGTGTCGTTTAAAGCCATTTTAAGCTGCATCTGAAACTGTTATTAACTGTATTTTGGACCTTGGACCGTATGGTTCCCATTTAAGTCCATTATATGGAGAAAAATCCTGGAATGTTTTCATCAAAAACCGTAATTTCTTTTCGACTGAGGAAAGAAAGACATGGACATCTTGGATGACATGGGGGTGAGTAAATTATCAGCAAAAGTTTTTTCAAAAGTGAACTACTCCTTTAACTCATAATCTCCACTGCAGCGTCAGCTCTTTCTCTCAGTGTCTGAAACGCTCCGATAAAGATTCAGTCTCTCTAAGCCCCGCCTCTCTGAGAGCTGCTCTGCTGTGATTGGTCAGAAAGCAAACGCTCATTATCATATGTGAATCTCAGCTCTTGATCACAGTGATACGAACAGTAACGATGGCGAGGGTTTCACCGTATCAATCTCATCAAAGTGGATTTGCTTTGTGAGCAGAAAACAGTGTCTTCTCGACACGAACAACACGAACCCAACTCTCCCAGTCTCAGATACACTACAGTGATTGAGGGCGGAGCTAAGAGACGCTGATCAGCCAATCAACACTACAGGCTGCAGGGTTCCAGACTGCGACCAAATTGGTCGCATATGCGACCATTTTTTGAGCATGTGCGAGTTAAAATGTTATGTGGTCGCATTTGTGCGAGTGGACGCTTGAGCAACAGAACGCCGTTGTATCAGCTGCTGCAGTCCGTAACTTATGTTCAAAATGAACGAGTAGGCTACATCATGAATCCATTTTCCAAATCGTGTTTTTGACTTATTCTGAATCACTACGGTACGCCTATAATAAGTGTTTATATTCGGACTATTTTATCCCGGGGTCGTCTCGGCTGCAGAGTAGCCCAGTGCCTGCGTGACTCGCCATAGACATTAACGGAGAGAAGTAGCTCCGGCTACAGTGTTCTTTCGCAAGACACGTGCAGTTTATTTATTGACTAACGTAGATGTCACGCGCATTGCACACTGATGGTGAAACGCGCCAATTACGAATTCACGAATTAAGGCATTTAAAAATTATAAAAATGGTCTCACGAAACACAGAGCCCCTTCCTCCTACGTCTTTTCAGCGGTTATATTTTCCTCTGTCGAGCGATTACTCTCATGATCGCTCGACAGAGGAAAAGGAAATTATTATAAAATGCAGAAGGTAAGGAGTGTGAGATTTCTGCTTTTTGTTACAACTATAAACTTTGATAACGAAAAATCTGTATCAGTTTATTATAATACTCTAATCTTTTAAAATGTAATGCATACATTTGAATGTTTAATGATTTTTAAAAGATAGAAAGATGATAATAGACAGATAGATAGATAGAATATGATTCAAATGTAAATAGATAGATTGTATATAATTCAAATGTAAAATGCTTAAAATTACATATTAAAATTACTGTCCAAAATCCATGAAAATCCTGAAATTTGGCAATGATAATTAATATATTACAGGTATTTCTGCTGCAACCCAGAAAGCCTTTGCTAGCCTTGGTCCATTAAAACCACTAATCATCAGCATGCATTGATTAATCCCATGGCATGTAGCAAAAAAAAAAGAAAAAAAGGTGCGACCAAATCATATGCTGGTGCGACCAACTGAGAAAGTTGGTAGCACCAGTGCAACCAGTGGAAAAGTTAGTCTGGAGCCCTGGGCTGGCATTATGCAAATTAGTTACAACCCTACAAAGATATTACTGACGACTCGTTTCAGTTCAGAATCACTTCTTTCTTTTAGGAGACAAAACCTCCATGTATCTGCACTTTGATCTTTGAAACTATACAGAACTTTTACATTCACAAACAGCTCTATTACACACTACATTTAAATTAACAATAGGGCCACTTAAATCTTTCTTTTTTTTTTTTATTACGTGCTCATCAGAAGTTAGTTTGGAAAGGATACGCATTATTTGAAGTTTGATAAGTTGTGTAGGAGTGAGGAACGTGACCTGTGTTCAGGTTCCCACGGGTCCTTAAAATCATTGAAAGTTTGTGAATCTGAAAAAAACATTTCAAGGCCCTGGAAAGCTTTTGAAAATAAACATTGAAAAGTGCTTGAATTTAATTTGTGCAAGAAGTTTTCTGGAATTATTATTCCCTCGGGTCCGCTAATGTGTTATTCCGCCAACACTTCGTGGCCTATGCGCACTAGCTTGCTTGATTTGCGTTAGTTACGCGCATTCCCGCGGTACGTTAAGTGTTTCCTGTGTGGGTGCTTTGTGTTGTACGTTTTCATGATGTTCGCGCGCGCAAAACTACTACGCTTCACAGACACACCGTGAAACATTGCAGAAATAGGCTGGACACATGAGCCTAAGCTCTTTTCAATAAAGGAATACAGAATTTTGGAATATAGGATATACCGAATATTATTCAGTTTTATGCAAATTCATATGGCCAAAAATAAATGCAAAAAAAAAGAGCTTTTTTGCATAGTTGTTTGACACATACATGTGAACTGTAACAATGTATCATACGAGGTAACACGAACTACATTAAAGGAGAAGTTCACTTTTAAAAAACTTTTGCTGATAATTAACTCGCCCCCATGTCATCCAAGATGTCCTAGTCTTTCTTTCTTCAGTCGAAAAGAAATGAAGGTTTTTGATGAAAACATTCCAGGATTTTTCTCCATATAATGGACTTCAATGGGGTCCAAACGGTTCAAGGTCCAGATGACAGTTTCAGTGCAGCTTTAAACGATACCAGACGATGAATAAGGGTCTTATCTAGCGAAACAATCGCTCATTTCAAAAATAAAAGTTGCGCGTTCGTGACGTCACGTAATACGCAATTACGTTGAAAAGGTCTCACAGAACAGAGCAAGGTGAGCATTTGTGCTTATAAAACTTAAACTTTTTAATTTATTTTTGAAATGACCGATCGTTTCGCTAGATAAGACCCTTATTCATCGTCTGGTGTCGTTTAAAGCTGCACTGAAACTGTCATCTGGACCTTGAACCGTTTGGACCCCATTGAAGTCCATTATATGGAGAAAAATCCTGGAATGTTTTCATCAGCAAAAGTTTTTTTTTTAAAGTGAAATAATCCTTTAAGTCATTGAATTTGAATATTGGACCTGGAAAGTTCTTAAAAGTTCCTTGAATTTGAAGTTAACCATAGGTGTGGGAACCCTGTATGTCTGTAGCTCAGGGGAATATCAGCACACACATACACGCACATGCACACACACACACACACACACACACACACACACTGGGAAATGAGAGAGTGGCATTCCACATTACTGCCTCTCTGCTGCACACACTGAAGAGTGTCACAGCACTGTACACTTCACATCGATGATCACGGTCAACACGTTTGCATTAGCCGTAGACTCGTATACTCCACGATGTGGAAAAACACTGATGGAATCCAGTCATAAACATGTAATTTACTGTAAAATGTCATGGAATTCTGCAAATTCTGGATGAATAAATCAAACTTATGGTTGTATAATTATTCAAATCTTGATATGGACTGATGTCTGTGAGTATTAAAGCTTAAAAAAAACTGGAATCCATAAAATTTAAACTGGAGAATAAAACTGAATTTGAGAAAAAAAAATGTAATTTCATAGACTGATATATTCCACGATGTGGAAAAACACTGATGGAATCCAGTCATAAATCAAACGTATGGTTGTATAATTATTCAAATCTTGATATGGACTGATGTCTGTGAGTATTAAAGCTCAAAAAGATTATTTAAATATGTTTGCATGATTGCTCATACACACACAGAAACTCAAAGGTCTTCACGGCGACCTGTCACAAGACAAGTTTGGTTTGGCTTGACATTTTGTCTGCCAAAAAATAAAAGGAATTGTTAAATTTTCATTTGTTTGAAAGGTTTATTAAATTGTTTGGTTTATTCCATTGATTTCCAACGTTTTTGATGTAATGAATTTGCATTAATTTATAAATCCAGAAAAAAAACGGAATTTCTGAGGAAGTAATTTATTAAGTGAAAGTTCTATAAATTCAGTTGATTAGTCATGCATTTTGATTATTAATTTAATCAAACCATTAAAATGGAATCAATAAAATTAAAAATGGAAAACACAGAATTTGGTGAGAATTGGATTTGAGAAAAAAGTGTCAATTAATAGATTGTTGATAAATTGTGTAGGTTTCATGAATTGTTTAGATTTCATTTTCAAGTTTCATTTATTGTTTAGTTTTTTGATTACTAAAATTTAATTTAAGCATTAAAAAGTCAAAAAAAATAATTGTGGAAATTTTATAATTTGTCTTTTCCAAACGTTAGAATCCAAACTCTAGTCATTGTGTAATGTATGATATCTGTTCAGATATTGTAGTGATTTTCAATATTTTAGGTGTCTCTTGATTGTAGTTGTATTGGCCACAGCTCTCTCTTTACATCATCATTGGCCGTTGTCTGTTGTGTTGTGCATTAGTTTGTATTAGTGACATCCATCATATTCTTGGTCTAGTAATGTACTCTCTTATCATCATTACTGGCCGTTGTCTGTTGTGCTGTGCATTAGTTTACATTACTAGAGCAAGAATGTAATGGAGGCCACTAATACACTAGTGCTCATTTATCTACCAATGCATAATGGATTAAATGAAGTGCTTCTGCTAGTAATTCACATTTATAAGTTCCTTTTCATAAAGAGACAGAATATTGATCTTGAAGTGTGTGTGTGTGTGTGTGTGCGCAGCCACCCGACGCTGTGGAGGCCGGAGTACGGGAGTTACATGATCGAAGGCACGCCGGGACAGCCGTACGGCGGCTCGATGTCGGAGTTCAACACCGTCGAGGACAACATGGGGAAGCGGAGGAGAGAGGCGTCATCTGTGCTCCAGCTGAACCAAACTCTGCTCACAGTCACCGCCTTCCCCAGGTACACACACACACACACACACACACACACACACTCACTCACACACACACACACACACACACACACACACACACACACACACACACACACACACACACACACACACACACACACACACACACACACACACACACACACGTTCCTCAGGCAAACACACGTTCCCCAGGTACACACACACACACACACACACACACACACACACGTTCCTCAGGCAAACACACGTTCCCCAGGTACACTCACACACACACACACACACACACACGCACACACACACACACACGTTCCTCAGGCAAACACACGTTCCCCAGGTACACACACACACACACGTTCCTCAGGCAAACACACGTTCCCCAGGTACACTCACACACACGCACACACACACACGCACACACACACACACACGTTCCTCAGGCAAACACACGTTCCCCAGGTACACACACACACGTTCCCCAGGTACACACACACACAAACACACGTTCCCCAGGTACACACACGTTCCCCAGGTACACACACGTTCCCCAGGCAAACACACGTTCCCCAGGCACACACACACACACACGTTCCTCAGGCAAACACACGTTCCCCAGGTACACACACACACGTTCCCCAGGTACACACACACACACACACACGTTCCTCAGGCAAACACACGTTCCCCAGGTACACACACGTTCCCCAGGTACACACACGTTCCCCAGGTACACACACACACACACGTTCCTCAGGCAAACACACACACACGTTCCTCAGGCACACACACACACACACACACGTTCCTCAGGCACACACACACACACACGTTCCTCAGGCACACACACACACACGTTCCTCAGGCACACACACACACACACACACGTTCCTCAGGCACACACACACACACACACACGTTCCTCAGGCACACACACACACACACGTTCCTCAGGCACACACACATACACGTTCCTCAGGCACACACACACACACACACACGTTCCTCAGGCACACACACACACACACACACGTTCCTCAGGCACACACACACACACGTTCCTCAGGCACACACACACACACACACACGTTCCTCAGGCACACACACACACACACGTTCCTCAGGCACACACACACACACGTTCCTCAGGCACACACACACACACACACACGTTCCTCAGGCACACACACACACACACACACGTTCCTCAGGCACACACACACACGTTCCCCAGGTACACACACACATACACGTTCCTCAGGCACACACACACACGTTCCCCAGGTACACACACACATACACGTTCCTCAGGTACACACAAACACGTTCCTCAGGTACACACACACAGACACACACACACACACACACACACACACACACACACACACACACGTTCCTCAGGCAAACACACGTTCCCCAGGTACACACACACACACACACGTTCCCCAGGTACACACACGTTCCCCAGGTACACACATGTTCCCCAGGTACACACACGTTCCCCAGGTACACACACGTTCCCCAGGTACACACACGTTCCTCAGGTACACACACACACGTTCCTCAGGCACACACACGTTCCTCAGGTACACACACACACGTTCCTCAGGTACACACACACACGTTCCTCAGGTACACACACACACGTTCCCCAGGTACACAAACGTTACACACGTTCCCCAGGTACACACACACACTTTCCCCAGGTACACACACGCACGTTCCCCAGGTACACACACACACGCACGTTCCCCAGGTACACACACACACACACGTTCCCCAGGTACACACACACACACACGTTCCCCAGGTACACACACACACACACACACACACGTTCCCCAGGTACACACACACACACGTTCCCCAGGTACACACACACACACGTTCCCCAGGTACACACACACACACGTTCCCCAGGTACACACACACACACGTTCCCCAGGTACACACACACACGTTCCCCAGGTACACACACACACGTTCCCCAGGTACACACACACACACGTTCCCCAGGTACACACACACACGTTCCCCAGGTACACACACACACACGTTCCCCAGGTACACACACACACGTTCCCCAGGTACACACACACACGTTCCCCAGGTACACACACACACGTTCCCCAGGTACACACACACACACACGTTCCCCAGGTGTACACACACACGTTCCCCAGGTACACACACACACACGTTCCCCAGGTACACACACACACACACACACACACACACGTTCCCCAGGTACACACACACACACACACGTTCCCCAGGTACACACACACACACACACACACACACACACACACGTTCCCCAGGTACACACACACACACGTTCCCCAGGTACACACACACACACGTTCCCCAGGTACACACACACACACGTTCCCCAGGTACACACACACACACGTTCCCCAGGTACACACACACACACACGTTCCCCAGGTACACACACACACACACACGTTCCCCAGGTACACACACACACACACACGTTCCCCAGGTACACACACACACACACACACACACACACACACGTTCCCCAGGTACACACACACACACACACACACACACGTTCCCCAGGTACACACACACACACACGTTCCCCAGGTACACACACACACACGTTCCCCAGGTACACACACACGTTCCCCAGGTACACACACACACGTTCCCCAGGTACACACACACGTTCCCCAGGTACACACACACACACGTTCCCCAGGTACACACACACACGTTCCCCAGGTACACACACACACGTTCCCCAGGTACACACACACACGTTCCCCAGGTACACACACACACACGTTCCCCAGGTACACACACACGTTCCCCAGGTACACACACACACACACACACGTTCCCCAGGTACACACACACACACACACACACACGTTCCCCAGGCACACACACACACGTTCCCCAGGTACACACACACACACGTTCCCCAGGTACACACACACGTTCCCCAGGTACACACACACACACACACACGTTCCCCAGGTACACACACACGTTCCCCAGGTACACACACACACACACACACGTTCCCCAGGCACACACACACACGTTCCCCAGGTACACACACACACACACACGTTCCCCAGGTACACACACACACACGTTCCCCAGGTACACACACACACACACACACACACACACACACACACACACACACACACACACGTTCCCCAGGTACACACACACACGTTCCTCAGGCACACACACACACACACACACACGTTCCCCAGGTACACACACACGTTCCTCAGGCACACACACACGTTCCTCAGGCACACACACGTTCCCCAGGTACACACACACACACACACACGTTCCCCAGGCACACACAGACGTTCCTCAGGCACACACACACGTTCCTCAGGTACACACACGTTCCCCAGGCACACACACACACGTTCCCCAGGTACACACACGTTCCCCAGGCACACACACACACGTTCCCCAGGCACACACACACACGTTCCCCAGGCACACACACACACGTTCCCCAGGTACACACACACACGTTCCTCAGGCACACACACACACACACACACGTTCCCCAGGTACACACACACGTTCCTCAGGCACACACACACGTTCCTCAGGCACACACACATTTCTCAGGTACACACACACACACGTTCCCCAGGGACACACACGTTCCCCAGGCACACACACACACGTTCCCCAGGCAGTGTTGTCACGATACTAGAATTTCTAACTTCGATACGATACCTTGAAAAATATCGATATTCGATACCATTTTCGATACCACAGAGAAAAAAATTGCCACAATATTAAGGGGGTATTTTTGGTATTTAAAGCTAAATATAACAAGTCTAGAACATGACAATGAGGTATATTTTACATGAACAAAAATGTCCCGAGTTCTATTTGTTAATATTTTTTAATTGGACCAGAGCTTACATGATCTGTTGTATTTTTATTACCTACTGTTATCAAAGATTAAAATATACTGGAACAAAAAAGCACTTAACAGTATCAAATTGGAGGATAGAGTGTCAGTAATGTATAATAATAAGATTAAACATTCAATTTTCAGTTAAAGGCATGTCATTATTGAATTCAGAGATGCCATTGTCTAGCTGGTTAGTTTAATTAATATCTGTGTAATCAAATTGATGATAATCGCTAATGAAGGAAAATTGCAGAATTAAATAATAATTTTTGAATAAAGTTAAATAGGCACCAGTTAATTTAAATTTGACCACAGTTACAATATTTACTTGTCTAAGATTCCTCAGTCAGATTATGTTAACTTTAAGAAAACGGTGAAAATACTAGACAACACAGACTCATATCAACAACAATACTAGGCCATCTTGGTTAATGTTTCAGAAAAGTTCAAATGTGAAGAGTTACAGTGTTTCTTTTAGGATGTTTTTAGCAGTGGGGACAGGTCTGTCCAAGCAACACACACCCCTGATGCTGAGCATATGCTGCTAAATGCTACCCCTGGAGCCTGTTCCTTAAGTCTGTTTTCACCTATAAAATAATTTTAAAAAATGAGTGACGTGAGGGATTATTGATAGTCAAACAATCTTTTGGGTGCCCGCAGCCCGCTCACAGTGTGAAGCGCGTGTCCGCGTATTCTCCGACATGCCCGCTCGCGGTGTTCTTTATCAATCAACCAAAGCCGGTCGCGGGGGCGCCACCCTCGCAATCTTTCCATTCACTTCACTTTTGCTATTTAACCAGAGCGAATGAGACGAGTGCGTCACGTGTGGTGTTTGTCAACGCGCCTTTGGAGAGAAGTGAAAGTGACCGCTCGGCTAGTATCGATACTTCGGGAAATTAGTATTGGTACCGTTCAGATATTTCAGTATCGATATTTATCGAAATATCGATATTTTTGACAACACTACCAGGCACACACACACATGTTCCCCAGGCACACACACACACGTTCCCCAGGCACACACACACACACGTTCCCCAGGCACACACACACGTTCCCCAGGCACACACACACACGTTCCCCAGGCACACATACACACGTTCCCCAGGCACACACACACACGTTCCCCAGGCACACACACACACACGTTCCCCAGGCACACACACACATGTTCCCCAGGCACACACACACACGTTCCCCAGGCACACACACACACACGTTCCCCAGGCACACACACACATGTTCCCCAGGCACACACACACACGTTCCCCAGGCACACACACACACACGTTCCCCAGGCACACACACACACACGTTCCCCAGGCACACACACACACACGTTCCCCAGGCACACACACACACACGTTCCCCAGGCACACACACACATGTTCCCCAGGCACACACACACACGTTCCCCAGGCACACACACACACACGTTCCCCAGGCACACACACACATGTTCCCCAGGCACACACACACACGTTCCCCAGGCACACATACACACGTTCCCCAGGCACACACACACACGTTCCCCAGGCACACACACACACACGTTCCCCAGGCACACACACACACGTTCCCCAGGCACACACACACACGTTCCCCAGGCACACACACACACACGTTCCCCAGGCACACACACACACACGTTCCCCAGGCACACACACACACGTTCCCCAGGCACACACACACACACGTTCCCCAGGCACACACACACACACGTTCCCCAGGCACACACACACACACGTTCCCCAGGCACACACACACACACGTTCCCCAGGCACACACACACACGTTCCCCAGGCACACACACACACACGTTCCCCAGGCACACACACACGTTCCCCAGGCACACACACACACACGTTCCCCAGGCACACACACACACACGTTCCCCAGGCACACACACACACACGTTCCCCAGGCACACACACACACGTTCCCCAGGCACACACACACACGTTCCCCAGGCACACACACACACGTTCCCCAGGCACACACACACACGTTCCCCAGGCACACACACACACACACGTTCCCCAGGCACACACACACACGTTCCCCAGGCACACACACACACACACACACACACGTTCCCCAGGTACACACACACACACACACGTTCCCCAGGCAAGATTAAAAACGAGTCAGAAGAGTCGCACGCCTTGATCAAATACATCAGGTTATCTTGTGTTTAAATCTCCCAGCATCAGCTGTAACATGCAGCCTATGAACAGTGGAGGGAAACTAATACTGGCTTTTGGGTGATCGATTAATAATCATTTATGCCCTTTGAAAATCAATTTTGAACCACATTTAAAAAAAAGATTAATCGAAAAATCCATTTTTTGGACCAGCGCTAGTATATATGTATACATGTAGACACTGCTTTTCAAAAAGTTTGGGATCGATAAAACTGCAAAACAAACGGTAATTTTGTAAAATATTATTACAATTTAAAATCTTTTTTTTTTATATATTTCTTGTGATATCGAAGCAGCATCATTACTCCAGTCTTCAGAGAAATCACTCTAATATGCTGAGATTTGATGCTCAAGAAACTTTTATGATTATCAATGTTGAAAACTGTTGTTATGATTAATAGAAAGTTTAATGAACATCATTTATTTGAAGTAGAATCTTTTGTAACATTATAAATGTCTTTACTGTCACTTTTGATCAATTTAATGCATCATTGCTGAATTAAAGTATTAATTTCTTTTTAAAAATTCTCACTGACCCCAAACTGTTGAACGGTAGTGTATAATGTCACAAAAGCTTTCTATTACAGATAAATGCTGTTCTTAAACTTACTATTCATCAACAATTAATGTTTTTTTAAGCAGCAAATCATCATATTAGAATTTATTTATTTTTCTAACATTTAAACTTAGATCACATTATTAGATAACCCTTTGACTTTATTAATACACATAAATTACAGCTTAATTATTTTTTATATTTTTTGTGTGCATGTACCTTTTTTTGTCACTGGTGTTACCTTACTACTTTGGCAATATTAAAGGTTTTTATTAAATATTATTAAAAAATATTTTCTTTTCAGCATAAAATAATAATAATGCAAGTATGCAAAAAATAAGGAGATTGTTTTATTTATTTTAATCAGGTTTTTTAAAAGTGTGCTTGAATGATGTTACTTTGTGTATTTGCTAAGGATGAAAATATTTCAAAACCAGTTAAAATCAAGTAACGATGCAATCCTTTAAATCTTAAATTGAGTGTAGCAGAATTCAATGGATGTAAAATGTTTATTATGTAATTTTATTTAATGTGACAAAAAAAAAGACAGTAACACCAGTGACACAATTAATAAAAAATAACATAGATAAGACCAAAGATCATTATTCTTCAACTTTAATTAAGTAGATGAGAGTAAATTGTTACATTTGGCATACAACCTAAACGAATAGCTTTGAATAAAGTTTACGTATAAATGGGAGTTACTGGTGTTACTGGTGTTACTGGTGTTACTGGTGTTACTGGTGTTACTGGTGTTACTGGTGTTACCAATAAGAAAGGCGACAGTAAGACAAGTGACCATTTTAATGAAAAATGTATTGTACAAAATGGCTGCTGCAAGGTATCAAACCACATGTTGTTAATCATGGTATACTAACTAACTTAAGCAGTTTAATCCATTTATATTCTACATTTTTACAGTTCCCTAACAATAAAGTAGGTCATACCAGTGAGTTCAAGTAAAAGCTTCATATGAAATCATGATATAAATGAGAAAATGTCTGATAACTGATATTTTTCTTTAACGGTAACACCAGTGACACAACTCCAGGGGTCCACTACTCTCTTTATACATTTTATAATACTTTACATAATATATTTGATAGTTATGTATACATTATTGTATTTTAAATGGTGGAAAACCCTGTTATTGACATAAAAATAAAGCATCTGTGGTGCTTAGAATACTATATAATTAATTAAAGATCAACTATTGCCACATTGATGGCTCAAGAAGTTGTAATTGTTCAAATAACATATTGTTTTATTTTAAAATGTAAAGAAATTGTAACCCTAAAGTGTTTTTAAGTGTAATATTTCTTTAAAGACTAGGGACAGAAAAATGAATGACCCAGTAATGATGCTTAATCCGCTTTAATCACAGGAATAAATTACACTTTACTATATATATTCACATAGAAAAGTTCTTTTAAATCATAATAATATTTCACAATATTACTGTTTTTTGTTTGTTTGTTTGGAATGAAATAAATGCAGCCTTGGTGAGCAGAAGAGTTATTTTAAAGAGATTATAAATCGTACCGATCCCAAACTTTTGAACGGCAGTGTGTTAATGGCTCTTGCGACAGAAGAATAGAAATGATGAAACATTTGCTTTCGAGCTAAACTCAGTTTGAATGAGTTGGGTGTGCCTCATCTGTGTGGATAACATCCGCCCTTTGACCCCACAGGCTTTATTAACCCTGATAAAAGATGCAGGCTTATATTTGCCTTTCCATGCTTTTAAAGCAACACTAAGTAAGATTTTTTACCTTAAAATAATGTTACCAAAATCGTTTCAGTGGTTCATCAAGTCGTAACAGGGTGAAAGGCACTTCTGCCTCCGCTTTGTGGCCCTATATCTGCTATAACCACACTATGCAGCCCTATATCTGCTATAACCACACTATGCAGCCCTATATCTGCTATAACCACACTATGCAGCCCTATATCTGCTATAACCACACTATGCAGCCCTAATATCTGCTATAACCAAACTATGCAGCCCTATATCTGCTATAACCACGCTATGCAGCCCTATATCTGCTATAACCACACTATGCAGCCCTATATCTGCTATAACCACACTATGCAGCCCTATATCTGCTATGCAGCCCTAATATCTGCTATAACCACACTATGCAGCCCTATATCTGCTATAACCACACTATGCAGCCCTATATCTGCTATGCAGCCGTATATCTGCTATAACCACGCTATGCAGCCGTATATCTGCTATAACCACGCTATGCAGCCGTATATCTGCTATAACCACGCTATGCAGCCCTATATCTGCTATAACCACGCTATGCAGCCCTATATCTGCTATAACCACGCTATGCAGCCCTATATCTGCTATAACCACGCTATGCAGCCGTATATCTGCTATAACCACGCTATGCAGCCGTATATCTGCTATAACCACGCTATGCAGCCCTATATCTGCTATAACCACGCTATGCAGCCCTATATCTGCTATAACCACGCTATGCAGCCGTATATCTGCTATAACCACACTATGCAGCCCTATATCTGCTATGCAGCCCTAATATCTGCTATAACCACACTATGCAGCCCTATATCTGCTATAACCACACTATGCAGCCCTATATCTGCTATGCAGCCGTATATCTGCTATAACCACGCTATGCAGCCCTATATCTGCTATAACCACGCTATGCAGCCCTATATCTGCTATAACCACGCTATGCAGCCCTATATCTGCTATAACCACACTATGCAGCCCTATATCTGCTATAACCACACTATGCAGCCCTATATCTGCTATGCAGCCCTAATATCTGCTATAACCACACTATGCAGCCCTATATCTGCTATAACCACACTATGCAGCCCTATATCTGCTATGCAGCCGTATATCTGCTATAACCACGCTATGCAGCCGTATATCTGCTATAACCACGCTATGCAGCCGTATATCTGCTATAACCACGCTATGCAGCCCTATATCTGCTATAACCACGCTATGCAGCCCTATATCTGCTATAACCACGCCATGCAGCCCTATATCTGCTATGCAGCCCTATATCTGCTATAACCACGCTATGCAGCCCTATATCTGCTATAACCACGCCATGCAGCCCTATATCTGCTATAACCACGCTATGCAGCCCTATATCTGCTATAACCACGCTATGCAGCCCTATATCTGCTATAACCACGCTATGCAGCCCTATATCTGCTATAACCACGCCATGCAGCCCTATATCTGCTATAACCACGCCATGCAGCCCTATATCTGCTATAACCACGCTATGCAGCCCTATATCTGCTATAACCACGCTATGCAGCCCTATATCTGCTATAACCACGCTATGCAGCCCTATATCTGCTATAACCACGCTATGTAAGATTGCCAGATCGGGTCGCGTTTCTGTAGTTCTAATGAGACATAAGAAAACTACAAATTTGACTTGCTTTACGGCAAGCGTTACAATAGTCATTATTTAGTTTTTCTTCGTTTCTGATGTCGCAATACATCATACTTTCATGAAATCATGCAACATACTTTACCTTGTCTGTGGACATCGTTCATTCCAAAGCCGGCGCTGGATAAACAGCGAGCGTGTGTACGACAGTAGGATGCGCTAGGCTAAATTATTTACGACAGCGGTAATGGACAATTACACTTCCAACCTGTAGGGCGAGCGCAGAGGAAAAGTTACTTGGTGTTGCTTAAAGGGGTGCTATAATGCCCTTTTCACAAGATGTAAAATAAGTCTCTGATGTCCCCAGAGTGTGTGTGTGTGTGTGTGTGTGTGAAGTTTTAGCTCAAAATACCACACAGATATTTTTATATCGCATGTTAAAATTGTCCCTTTTTGAGGGTGAGCAAAACGCACCATTTTTGTGTCTGTCCCTTTAAATGCAAATGAGCTGCTGCTCCCTGGAAAGGGGGCGGAGCTTCAAGAACTTGTGTGTGTGTGTGAGGTAATCGGAGCTGCTAACACACACACACACACACACACAAGTTCTTGAAGCTCCGCCCCCTGTGCAGGGAGCAGCAGCTCATTTGCATTTACACACACACTGAACATTTTAAAACTTTTAGCCTTTCATGTTTAAACTGGAGTCAGACAATGATGGAGAGACTAAGAGTGACAACATGTAGAAGCAACAGGACATTTCTGAATGGTTAGTTGATGAATTTATTTATCTGATGTGGAGTTAACTATCTTCTACTCATTGATTAGCATATTTTGTCTTGATAATCTATAAATCGTGTTCAGGGGGCGGGGTTTATGTAAATTTTAGGGTTAGTGATGTCACTAACCCGGGAGGAAGCTCGTGTAGTTCCAGCCGTTTGTTGTAGTCCTTAAAAAGTGATTTATGTAAAAGGAAATATCTCCCTTTACTCTGAACTTTGAGGGTCGTAACTCTGCAGATGTTGTTTATGCTCAAACAGCAACATTACACACTAACTACAGTTAGAAAAGTGAAATCATAATCAACCACCCCTTTAACAAGTGGAGTTGCCATGTACAATGCACATGTGTTGGGTATATATGTGTGTGTGTGTTTTGTAGGTTAGGCTGCCCAGGCTTCACACTGCCAGAACACACACCTACACCTGTGGAAAAAGGAGTGTCGAAATCGCTTTTCTTCCCCGACGAGGCCATCAACACACACCCGAGATTCAGGTGAGCGATTACGTGACCCAGGCCGCTAGCGGCTAACGGCTAGCGTGTTGAGATGAGACATTAGCTGCGTTTACATGGACACTTTCTGCTTCAATCTGAATGAATTCATTCCGACTTAAGAATCTGAACGTAGTGTTTACATGAACGCTAAACATGTGATCGGGTTGATGAGCTTCTGATCGGATTTAATCTTTAGACATGCGCTGATCTTTAGTTTAATCTTTAGTTCCCCGCTGTTGTTTCTAGGGCTCTCACTTTTGTGAATTTTTGAGTCACAAGTGTTCATTGAATCGATTTTCCATCTAAAGACGTTTCCATTTTCAACATCAAATACAGGCAAATCCACGGACACCTAACAGGCATTAGGACGAGCGTAAAATGTCTGTCAAATCACGAGCCAGTCTGGCGTGTCTCTGTGTTTACTCACTGTCTTCGCTGGGGAAGTTCGTGTGAGACAAATCTGCGCGGATTTAGCGCAAATACGCAACTCGTGATCCTCATGATATATTAAATAGTGTATTGCAGAATCTGCTCATTTCTGGCTTACTTGAACACACACGTCACTACCCAACACACAACGGCGCGCTTGATTTTCGAACGTCAAGTGACCGCCCTAGTTGTTGCATACAAACCATCCTCCTTTTCTTTGTTTTACTTGCGCTATTTCTACGTCATCATCGCACACGCGCAGTCCTTTCAGCTTCGGTTTCCCGTCCGATCGAGTGTTTACATGTTCTCTCGATCGGATTACAAAAGAGATAAACCACCCCTTCCAATCTGAACACAATTGTAATCTGATCTGGGCGATTCACTTCTAATGACGTGGTACTTTTTTAATTCCGATAGTGGAATAAATGTCAAATGTCCATGTGAACGCAGCCAGTGTGCGAGGTCATGTGACCCAGGCCGGCACTAACAGCTGTCGGGTTCATGTCCGAAAGAGACGGTGTGAGTTTACGTGTTTGAAGTGTCATCTGATGCAGAACAATGTGAAGCTGTTTGCGCTCCGGGGCATTTCAGGGGGATTATGGGAACCCGGCTCAACAGACAATGATCCTCCACATACCAGCAGCCGAGAGCCTTAGCAGTGCTGTTCATCTGATCTCTCTGAACGCCCAGGGGCCGCTTTCACAGAGCTGTTTTACACCGGTCTATAGTGTTAGACAAGTCTAAAATGTGCTCATAGACTAGTCTAATGCAAGTTAAAATAAAGACTGACTTAATTTAGACCAAAAAAATTAGACACCTTTCCCTCAGGCTAACTCAGGTCTCAGACTCTGTTACCGTGGCAACCAGCAGCAACAAAGACAGACTTTGACTACGGCTTAGATATAGTAGATAGTCAGACTCCAGATAGACATCTAAATCAGACCGTTGCACAAAGCACTTAAGACTCTGACTATCTTAAGGAGGACTGCACTGCAATGCATTCTGGGTAAAATAAGACACTTTTCAAAACAAAAAACATGGCGGATGGAGTGAGCGCATTCAGCCGCTCAGTGCAGTTTACTCCAGAGGGAGATATGTGTGTGTGTTGGAGGAGTGTAACAGTCACAAGGACATTTAACTTGGGAGATTTAGCGGAGAATGTAGTAACAAGAAGAAATGTTTAATTTCTTTCGGCTGTTTGTAGTGTAACTGATTGTTGCTGCTGGTTGCCACGGTAACAGAGTCTTAGACCTGAGTTAGCCTGAGGGAAAGGGGTCTAATTTTTTTGGTCTAAATTAAGTCAGTCTTTATTTTAGTGAAACAGTCTAACTTGCATTAAGTCAAGTCAAATATATTGATATAGCGCTTTTCACAAAACAGATTGTATCAAAGCTGCTTCACAGTATCAATCTAGCATTAGACTAGTCTATGAGCACATTTTAGACTTGTCTAACACTATCCACCTTATTCCTGACAACCTTACTGCGTTTTGAATTATGGGCGGCACTTCCAGTTTGGGGAACTTCCATTCAAAAAGGCTGAAACGAATCATTTCAAATCATAAGGTTGCCCTACAAATAAAGCGGATCCGCCAGTTTGACTGGATGAGCTGTCAATTTTCCTTCATGATTTATTTTCAGACATCATGAGAATAACGTGACATGTGACATGTTATAACAAGAATATCTACGGCAAGAGCTCTTTTCAGTCGCTGCTTTCTTTTCCTCATGATGATTTTTATTTTTTCCTTTGCAATCCGCTGTAAAAGTATGAAAAAGTACAACATATACGGCACATCTGTGGTCTGTTCTCCCGAATTTAATTTACGATAATAATTCACTGGAATGCACGAAGAATCTCTCGTTATTCTCCTCAAATCCTCACGTTTCTTTCCAGGTTTGTTTTCACAGGTAAATGCAATTTATAATCTGTCAAAAATGACGGAAATCACTTTGATATAGTGTCACGTAATGCTGAAGTTAATGAACATTTTTGATTAAGGCTTGTTATACAATAGGTATATTTGCCTACTACAGTGATATTTAACCAAAGACTCGCGCGTTTGGGGCTATTTTTGGTCTGTTGAAAGTACCCGTCCTTGTTGATTCTTTTAAACTTTTAAATTTCATTTTAAAGATACAATATGTAAGTTTTTTCGCCACAAGAGGGCACAGTTTCCAACAATAACAAAGGCGTATGTGTATGACGCAGTGAACAGCTGAATGATGGGACTTGCTGTCAAGCTGATGGATATAATAATGTTTATGGATGAGTGCAAACCTTCATGTTTTTTAACATTACAGTGTTATGAAGCAGGTCGCGATTGCGAAAGAGACAGATATCGTCTCTTTAGCAATCGCGACCTGCTTCATAACACTGTAAGTGATACTATCCGCGGGACTTACACGCGAGTCCCGCGAATAGAAAGGAATAAGGACATTTAGAGCTGGATTACACACACAGGTCAGTTTATTAGACGAATTAAACTTGTGAGGTAATGCAGCGCTGCTTCACTTGGTCTAATGTAACACTATCACACTAAACTGCATTTAAATGTGTGTTGAAAGTTATAACGTTATTCTACGTGTTAGTTCGTTTGCTATACGAAACTAGCAAGGTAAGCTAGATCAACATTAGAATAACATACTGACCATATTCTAACATTTCATCATGTTGAGCTAACGTTATAACATTGATTTGTTGTATGTAGTACATTTGCTCACCTGTCTAATAAAGCTGTCAAGTCGTGACTCGTGAAGCTCTGTCGAGTCCAAGTTAGTCGCGGACGTGGAGCTCTAGGCATCTCAAAAACGCCACGCTGATATTGATCCTCATTTTAGTTCTCCTTGTTTGTCCCGGAGTCTGCTTGCCATGGTCTGTTTGAACGAAACAAGAACTGCGTGCCGCTAAACGTTACGCACTACCAGTTGTCCACGTCTGTCGCCATGGTTACGTCATGGCCATGGCAGTGCGAGCGGAAACCGAGGTTAAGGCGGATATTGCGTCATTGACAGGCGACATTTGTTGGCCGGGACGGCCACTTATTTAAAATTGGAATTTCTCTGAAATAAAAAATCTTTGGAGACTTTTGGGATATTGTAAGTACACAACTGCAGGAAATATATCACACTGTGCAAGTGATTTTTGGATATTTTATTACAAAATTATTACATATTGGACCTTTAATGTTCGATGGTTGAAGGGGGAGTCGATTAATGTCATCTCATTGTGCCACTTTTTTAACGTATTGCGTTCATAGAGCGAGCCTTTCACTGATTGTTTACAGCTTAATGGAAGTTACACCCATAATTCGCGCAAAGCGTCATGGGGCGCAGGAATAAGGTGGATAGACCGGTCTAAAACAGCTCTTTGAAACCGGCCCCAGCAGTAACAATCAGTTACACTACAAACAGCTGAAAGAAAAGGGAAAATGGCTCATAATTTGTGGTTTGCTGATGACGTTATGGAGAGAGCTATGAGAAGGGAAAGCGTTTTTAGTGACCGCAGTAACCTACTTGTACCAAGTTTTTGTATCTTTTCTGTACGTCTGTAACGCTCCGCTCAACGGTCGGATTAACGCTGTTAACTGTCGTATAGGGGTGAAAAACCGCGATACACCACCCAGGATACGTATCGCGATACTCTCATGGCGAACCGAACAAGCCCCGCCCCCTGCCCAGCCCCGGCTCATTCACCTCATGTGTTATGTGTACACAACAAATACAGGGCTGTTGCCTAACCACCATTAACCACATATAATCGCAATAAGCTCAGTGTTTTGTTACTTGTGATAATAAGCAAGGTGTAATCTTTCAAATTATGTCTATTTGATCACGAAATGCAAACAATAAATGGCGTTTTGGCGCTCTTAGATGTGGCGTGACAGATATCACTGTGTGCATGCGGATCATCTCTTCCTCAGTTACAGAATAAACATGAATGGACACCCGAAGGTATGTTGAAAGATACAGTATACTTACTAGGGATGGGACGGTATGAAAATTTCACATCACGATTATAGTGTCCAAAATTATCGTGATTATCAATATTATCACGGTTTTGTTAAAATGAGATGAAAGTGTTCAAAAAGAACTGATGCTCACACTTAAAACATTTCAACAAGTTTTATATTTGAAAATCAACAAACAACAAATAAATTAGCAGCTCTATGCAGATTTTTAAGCAAGATTTTAGTCTGTGCCATTTCCTTCTTTATAATGACCGTCGTCAATAGCAACGCATTATTACACAGCGCGCACATTCATGTATCACAACGGACGCGCGCTCTTGTTTCAAAAATACAACTTGCCGTCTTGCGTCTCCCGTTTTTGATTGTATTAAAAATGAAATCAGAGTTGATTTATTGTTTAGAGAGTTTGATAATATTGTTGTGATCATATTGTCTGGACGATTGTTTTGTACGCTGTACAAAATGGATTTATAAATAGGTAACGTTAAGATTTAACACATTCATCTCAATTCAATATGTCCCCATAATTATGTGTGGGGTGTGGGGGTGGGGTGGGGTGTGGGGTGGGGTGGGTGGGGGGGGGGGGGGGGGGGGGGGGGGGGGGGTACAATGAATCTATACATTACTATCCCTTAAAATGTCACTCTTAATAATAGTCTTGCTTGAAGTTGTTCGTTCGTCTTTGGCTCAAAGCCACTTGCTGCGAACTTTTCTTCGCGGAAGCTTCACGTCTATTTCAAGTGAGATAAAATATTTCAACAACTCAAAACAACATTTTGTGCCCAATTATTTCCCAGACGTAGTTTTGGTATTGAGGTCAAAGTTAACTTGCCTTGCGTTCGCTATACAACACTGGGTGATGTTCACACAAGACGACTCGGCAGATTTGAAGTGTTTCTATTGCTGCGACTTTTTGTTCGGCAGACAGGGTGACCATCCTCGATCAAGTTTCCCTCAGGACTTTTGTAAAAGCCAAAATATGACCACACCTCAGATGTCGTCCTCTTAAAAGGCTGGAAAATCTCCCGAACACGAAAAATCTCACTGCCTTCCGCCATTCCTTCTCGAATAAAAAAAAAAAAACATTGCGCGCTGCGCCTGCATCAGACTGTTGCTGGCTTGACAGGATTTACAGTGAGTTATTAAAATCGCGATAATCAAACACGGTTTTAATGATAATTAAATTTTAAACGATAATACTAACCGTCAGTACATTTTAGCGTGGTTTATCGTGAAACCGGTAATCGTCCCATCCCTAATACTTACTGAAAGGCATCATAACTCGTGTAAACACTCAATCAGTGTTTCAACAGCGGAAATACGTCAATAAAACGCTTAGTTTTTCACATAGCTTTATATTTACCTCCGGCAAGTCATTCAGTGTCCACAGCTTGCTGGTTTGCTAACTCTTTCACTAAATAAATGCTATATATTAGCCTATATATTATATTTTACTTAACCTGTTTATGAAATCGTGATTATTTAATGTATGTTTAAAATAGTTGTCATGAAAATAACAGCAACTGTGTAAATTATTATATAACAATAACAAATTAGAGTAAAAACATGTTAATGCAAAAATTGCCTTATGTGCAGTTTACATGTTTTCATACAATTTGTTATTTGAGTGTTGATTATTATTATATCATTTAGGTTAAAAGTCTAGGCTCTGTTGTTAAGCTTTAATGTTATAGTAATGTGCAAGTAAGGGCTGTAGTTTACAGCATTAGCAGATAATTTTGTTATCCTTGAGAAACGTTTACTTGTAATTGAATTAATTTAAAGACAAGGACACAATTTGTTCATTAAAGCACTGTTTAATAAAAAATAAAAGCAATTTTAGCTTTCTAAACCCCCCCACCCCACCGAAATGAACCGAACCGAGACCTCAAAACCGTTGGACGAACCGAACCGTCAGGTTTGTGTATCGTTACACCCCTACTGTCGTAGCAATCTTTGTCCAAATTAAACATTTCTTCTTGTTACTACATTCTCCGCTAAATCTCCCAAGTTAAATGTCCTTGTGACTGTTACACTCCTCCAACACACACACATATCTCCCTCTGGGGTAAACTGCACTGAGCGGCTGAATGCGCTCACTCCATCCGCCATTGTTTTTGTTTTGAAAAGTGTCTTATTTTACCCAGAATGCATTGCAGTGCAGTCCTCCTTAAGATAGTCAGTCTTCAGTGCTTAGTGCAACGGTCTGATTTAGACGTCTATCTGAAGTCTGACTATCTACTATATCTAAGCCGTAGTCAAAGTCTGTCTTTGTGACACCGGCCCCTGGTGTTTGCTCGTGTTCACCCTCATCCTTCCCTCGCACTGTGGAACGCTTCTTTCCCTCGTGGGGCAAAATGACCGGAAGCCCTAATATTATAGCCTACTTAATTTTTTAAATATTTTATTTCATTTTGATTATTTTTTAATTTTGATTATTATAAAAAAAAAAATATTTACCTTTAAATTACTAGATTTGATCAATAAATAATAAATTAATAGTAATTCAAGCACATTCCTCACTTTCTTTCAACTTATATTCAAAATAACTTTTAATTCAGCTCAGAATATCTGACATTGAGTGTCTTTGCCCTCTTGTGGAAAAATAATAATATAAGATGATACTTCATGACTCTAGATGGCCTTATAGCTCTATATGGAGCAGATGAGCTGTTCCGCTGGGTCCTAAAGACATTATAAAATAATATTTTCATCACGTTTTAGCGGTTTAATTCAGAATTTGGAGCATTTTTAGGGTTTTCTGTGTATTGAAGCATTCCTAAGGGGGTAAATTGACCCGCGAGAGAAAAGGATTTGTTACTTTTTAAATTTCAACCACAAAACTCCTCGAAACCATTACTTCTTTTTTTTTTTTAAGTATTCGTGGTTCAAGTGTGACAGTCTTGGACCCCTCCGATGAACACTCAATTTAAAAATGATTATTTTATCTTTTTTAATTTCGGGTCAGAATGACCTGAGGAAAGGATGAGGTTGTGTGTTCATAGGCTGTGCAGGTATTCAGATTACCATTGTTGGTATTACTATAATTGCTACAATATATGGTGTGTATTTAAGATATGCTGTGTTTTAATTTATTTTTTATGTGTATAAATAAAATTGTAATTGAGAGTTATGATGATGTCAACAATTAAGGAAGCAGCTTCTTTTGTTTTTCCTTTAACTGTAATAGACCGGGTGGGTCTAAATAAGTCCGACTTCTTCCCACTCCGTTTCGAGCAATTGATTGATTTATGTTGTTAAAAATCAAATGCTTCTTATTGCCTTTGTTATATGTCACTATATTGCTCGAAATAAAAAAGGTTACAGTAAGTTGCAGATTTCGACCCGCCACTAACTCTGAGCACGTAAGTCGTCCTGCACTGTGTGACTGTGTAATGTTCCTAAATACTGTATGCAGCTGAATGAGGTACGGACGCTTTGACTAATGCACCACTGTGTGTTTCAGCACGCTGACCAGAAACATACGCCACCGCAGGGGCGAGAAGGTGGCGATTAACGTACCGAGTAAGTCTTTTGATTAGTTTTTTTGGAAATTATAGAAATTAAGAGTTGTTTCTGTAAGTCAATCTTGCTCTGGAAATAAAATAAACGCTATATGTCTGGTTTCATTTGATCTGCTTATGCTGTACTGAGACTGTATATTGTTCTGTATGTGTTAGTCAGGAAGGGTCATGTGGGGATTGTTTCAAGTTCACTTAAATTTAAAGTTAGATTTTTTGAAGCCTAATAAATGTTTAAAATGTATAGCTTTCAATTACACGTCCAAAATGGGATGGATGGGGGGGGGGGGGGGGGGGGGGATTAGAATTTAATTAAATAATAAAATAAAAAGTTTTCAACATTGACAATAATCATAAATGTTTTTTGAGCATCAAATCATATTTAAGTGATTTTTGAAGGATCATGTGAAACTGAAGACTGGAGTAATGATGATCACAGGAATAAATTACTTATTTTTTTATATATTTATATATATATATATATATATATATTAGTGCTGTCAAACGATTAAAATATTCAATCGCAATTAATCGCACATTTTTATCTATTCTAAATGTCTCTTGATTTCTTTTTGTCCCATTCTTTTTTTTCTCATTTTAATGCTCTTATCAACATGGAAAAGTGGATCGGCTTGCTTTGTGCAAATGTTTTTTATTGAAAACAACATTGGCATATACTGTGTTCAATTTCACACTAACATTCTCACTTGGAGCAAATAATCTCTCACTCAATGTAACACTGTCCATCAATAAAAGAGTGAAAGAAATACTGACGAGGTCCTGATATTGACGAGGGGGCGGAGAATTCGCATCAGCTGTGTGTGTGTGTGTGTGCGTGTGTGTGTGTGTGTGTGTGCTTGGCCATCATCAAGTGGTATTTCAGACTGGACGTGCTGCGATGATGATAGCTCAGTTCACAACGACAAAACACACAGATCACTTTGGTCTCGTCAATGGAACCATTTGGCAACTTTTTAAAAGTAAACTTTCCATTCAGAATCTTATTGGCGTCCATTTCGGCGTCTCGCGCTCTGGTCGACGAAGCAACAAAACGTCCTCGCGCGGCGCAAGCCATTGAAATGAATGGGTTTCACAGCGCAGCGCCGCGTCCTGTTGCAAAAGCATGTGAAAAAACTACAAAGTTTGCTAGGCCAAAAAGACCGTTAATCGCGTGATAAAAAAACTAACGCCGTTAAAATGGGTTTGGGTTAACGCCATTAATAATGCGTTTAACTGACAGCCCTAATATATATATAAATTAGAGGTGTAGCGGTTCACAAAAGTCACGGTTCGGTACGTTTTCGATACAGCAAAAAGAAAGAAATGCCAGAAAAATTTCCTTGATTTAATTTTTTTTAATTCTTTTTTTATTAAAACTAACATCATAAAGTATGATATTTTTTACTTTGAGCAATGATGGAGCTATACTTGACTTTTCTTAGGAGCTTATAAAACAAAACAGCTCCTTGGACAAAATGAAATGTAATATTGTAGTAGTTATAAACAAAGGTTTATTTTAGTTCAGATTAACATTTGAGGTCAGCATTTGTATTCATAATGTCAAAATAAAACGAGGTAATGTTACTTGAAAGCATTATAGCGACTATTCCTGCCAAACTCCCATGGTTACAGTTAGTAGTGTTACTACAGTAAACCCATGGTGAATGTTGCTGATCTGTGGACACTGGATAGTTCATTCATGGCACAATGTTTCTTCCTGGTTTCCACGTCAGCGCTGTTTGATCCGTTAATAACGGAGAAATGTGAATGTTTCTCTCTAGATCTCGCAGCGATGTTATTACTTCAGTGGCGAACTCAAATGCTTTCTTGACTGGATTTGGCTGTGTAGTTAGTTCCAGTGCTGATGATGAAGATCGGCTCGCGCTGCATTGGTCCAAACTGATAAACGGTCCGTCAAACACAATAGCAATGTTGTGGTCACGCAAGCATCTCTTACATCATGAGCGCGCTTGCCACGCGTGACGCGCCTACATTTGAAATAACGAAATTTTGGTCGGCAGGAAAAATGGTCCAACCAATGGTTCGGTTTAAAAATGTGCACCGAAAGCCTCGTACCGAACGGTTCAATACGAATACGTGTATCGTTACACACCTAATATATATATAACATTGAAAATAGTATACTAATATTTCACAATAATACTGTTTCTTACTGTATTTCTATCAAATAAATGCAGCTTTGGTGAGCATAAGGGACGTCTTGCAAAATCGTATTGATTCCAAATAGGGATGCGCGGTATACCGGTACTGCAAAAATACCGGTATATATTATATTTCAAACTGTACAATATCATAATTTTGTTCAATTCGGTATTTGATGCGCTGCTGTTTCGAAGTTCACCGCTAGGCGGCAGTGCGCTACCTAAACTGACGCGGGTCACGCGAAACCGGCAAACGGTGACAACAGAGGAACACGATGGATCAAACGAAGCTCATTCGAATTTCTACACGCCCGAAATTAATAAATAGAGAGAACAGTAATGTATTAGTGAAATAAGGCATTACTTTGCCAACAAAAGTAATGAGAAAAGTAAAGAAACAGATCTCAATTCACCACTCTGCAAACGGGGAGGCAACACATCGAATCTGCCGAAGCACTTGTCAGTTGCTCATCTTGACTTGTTCAAAGAGTTCAGAGATCGACAGGTTAGTCCATCATTCAACTGATTAATTTAGACTTTTATTGAACATTGAACAGCGCACATACATAAGAGCTTATCAATTATATGATACGGTAAACACGAAAGCTCAAATCTGCTTGCATGACACGCTAGAACCAATTAAGTTTAGGTCTCATCATTTTTGCACTTTCAAACAAACATATATTAATTGGATTTGAATGAATAAAGAATACAAATTTGAATAATATTAATTTTAGTATTAGTGATAGTAAAATGAATGGCATATTAGTGCCGCACTGGCGAAAATTAAATATACTAATACATGTTTAGCATGTTAACATTACTTTATGGAATGCATTAATATGAACCCAAACAGTAACCAAACCAAGATGAATAAATGCAATGAATGTTGATAATTCTCTGTTGATGCATGACAGCTAATGGTTTACAATGTCATTTCATTATTCTATTATTATTATTATATGTTAATCTATTATTATAGATATTAACCTATTTTAAATGTATAATTTTAAGGGGGTTTTTTTTCTTCAAAATTTAACCTACTGTATGTTCCCTGAGTCCCTGACTGAATTATTTTTATTAATATTATTATTTTTTACATTTTGATACCTTTTCTTTGCACATTTGGTAGTGGAGAGTTTCAAGCAGTGTTTTTTAAGTGTCACTTAAATTTTGAGGCCGTTTTTTTATTTTTTATCCTGTGGTATCGATTTAGTATCGATACCGAGGTATTAGGTTCTGGTATCGTACCGAAGCCAAAATTGTGGTATCGAGGCATCCCTAATTCCAAAGCAGGATTTTGGGTTTACAGCATTAGTGAAGAGATTTGTTTTCCTTGAGAAAATTTGCCATGTATTGTTCCTGATATACAAAATCATCAATATCGAATCGAATCCGAATCGAATTGTGAAATTTGTGTCACTACCCAGCCCTAATGGTTTGTCGCATTTTGAATGGCTCCTCTTTTGACTTGCGTGTCCTCCTCAGTTTTTAAGGATAAGAACACGGCATGTCCGTTTGCGGAGGCGTTCCCGGAGGACGACGGAGAGGCGGCGCGGGCAGCCCTGCCCGATCACATCTACATGGACGCCATGGGCTTCGGCATGGGCAACTGCTGCCTGCAGGTCAGCTCACGCTCACTCTCATCCACTCGCTCTGGGAATATCCGGGTCATGTGACTGACATGGGCTCGATGTTACAGGTGACCTTCCAGGCTTGCAGCATCAGGGAGGCGCGCTACCTTTATGACCAGCTGGCCGTTTTCTGTCCAATAGTGGTAAGAGAATGCAAGATGCGAAGTCTCAGGACAGAGCATGCCGTCCATGTTATATTCCAACAGAGGGCCAAAGGCAACGATGAAAATGGCTGAGGAGATAAAGCGCAACAAGAGCCGCAATTAGAAACCAAGTTACAGTGTAATTATATATTTAAGTACTGAGTGATATTAAGCAACTACATGTACTTACTATAGGGTTTGGTTGAGGGTTAGTTGCATGTAATTATGCATAATTTACTGTTATTACTACGGTAAGTACATGTAACAAATGCAACAAGGACACTGTAAAATAAAGTGTTACCCATATACACGCATACAAGGCAGTTAGCAGAGATGGTCACACTTTATATTAGGTGTCTTTAACTACTATGTACTTGCATTAAAAGAAGTTAGGTACTTGCGCACGTTTGCTGGTATGGATGGGTTAAGCCGGGGTCAACTATAGATGAAATTACAGAAATTAATTATAGCTGTAATTACATTCAGGTTTTTTTTTTTTTAATATAAGTACAGTGTAAAAACATGTAAGTACATAATAAGTGCATTGTATCAAGTGATTAATTTAAATTAGGGCTGCCAAGTGATTAATTTTTTTATATAATTAATCGCACATAAATTTTGGCTAAGAAATTCATTCACCCGACTCATTCAAACGGTTGATTCGTTCAGTGTCTTAATGAGTGAGTCACTGAATCATTCATTCACCCGACTCATTCAAACGGTTGATTCGTTCAGTGTCTTTATGAGTGAGTCACTGAATCATTCATTCACCCGACTCATTCAAACGGTTGATTCGTTCAGTGTCTTTATGAGTGAGTCACTGAATCATTCATTCACCCGACTCATTCAAACGGTTGATTCGTTCAGTGTCTTTATGAGTGAGTCACTGAATCATTCATTCACCCGACTCATTCAAACGGTTGATTCGTTCAGTGTCTTTATGAGTGAGTCACTGAATCATTCATTCACCCGACTCATTCAAACGGTTGATTCGTTCAGGAACGAAGCAAGTGACCGTCTTTATGAGTTTCTCGATTCGGTAAAACCGCTGTGTGTTGCTCTGAGACACGCAACAGTTCTGCTGTGGCTTTGTTTTGAACTATTTTATTGGCCAAAATCTGTCAAAAACTGACAATATTGTCTAAAAAGTAACAATATTAAATTCTTGTTTATTGTATTGTTGTATAAATTAATATCACATTTGCAATCGTGTTGATATTCAGAAATAAACTGTTCTTGCTGTGTGATATGGCTAAACTATATCATTTCATATAAATATAAGACAAAACCCATGGGCAGTTTTTTGCTCTGATAATCATGAATTTCTGTGCATTTCAACCACTTCTAATAGAATTCATCACTGCATCATGATCATAAACTAAACTTTATGCAATGTAAGATGACGTATCTGGGATGGGGTGCGTGCGTTGATAATGTTATCTATATTTTTTATCTATAATTTATTTATATTAGTACATAGTAGTTGAAGACATGTAATATAAAGTGGGACAGCAGAGAAAGTACAACTTTGCATCACAGAAAAAAAATATGATTCACCACTGTATTCAAATTCCTGTTTATACTGTTAAAAAATAACATCCAAATTGTATTGAATTGAATAGAATTTAATTGTAGTTTTAAAAAAGGATCTTCTAACTTTGACCCTAGTTGAAAATTGACCCTCTTTCCCATTAAACATGAAGTAATGTATAACCCACCGTCATCACTTTCACAGTCTTATGTGCTTAGCAGTTTTACAACCTTTTAAGAGTCTGTGTTGTTAATGTTTCCAGAAAGGCCCAGTGTTCAGTATTGATGTGTGTTTGTGCAGATGGCTCTCAGTGCCGCCTCTCCGCTCTATCGCGGACTGGTTTCAGACATCGACTGCCGCTGGGGTGTGATCTCTGCGTCTGTGGACGACCGGACCCGAGAGGAGAGAGGCCTGGAGGTGAGGACACCACACACCTCACACAAACACAACTAATGCTCAAGACTTCTGGCCAAATTCATAAAGGAATAGTTTCCTTTTCAAATTGGCCTTTTCTGGGTTTCTTGCACTATGGAGCGAATAACCTACTGTTTTTAAAGGGATAGTTCACCCAAAAATGAAAATTAGCCCATGATTTACTCGCCCTCGAGCCATCCTAGGTGTATATGACTTTCTTCTTTCAGACGAATACAGTCGGAGTTATATTACAAAATGTCCTGGCTCTTCCAAGCTTTATAATGGCAGTTAATGCCTGTTTCTGCTTTGAAGTCCATAAACACCTAGGATGGCTCGAGGGCGAGTAAATCATGGGGTAATTTAAATTTTTGGGCGAACTATCCCTTCAAGTTTTTTTGGGCTTAATTCCTTCACTAAATTCTATAATTTTATAATTACAGACTACATGATGATCTGTAACGCCCTCCTCCAAACAATAGACCACCGCACTTCAGTAATAATTAGCGAGATCCCAGACCTGTGTGAATCATACATGAAAGGACTCCGTTAATCATTTAAAAAGAAGCTAATCTCATCCAAATTGTGCCTTTTCAGAATTTACAAAGTGAGAACTTTAAGTACAAATGTTAATGTCAAATGACAATAAAAGCTGCATGTGTAATAATTAACAAGGCTGTCGGAAGATCTGACGGCTTCTGATATCAACTGGTCTACAGGCAAACTGCTTCTGAAATAAATGTAGTCAAACTTTACTAACTGACCGTTGACTTGAGAATAGCGGAGGATAAGTGAGTAATAAAGATATGGCATCTGTGAATAACTCTGTCTGGGTTTGGACTAGGGCTGGTCCGAATACCATTTTTTGAGCTTCAGTAGTAATGAACATCGAATATTCGAAGCTTCGGAATCTCTATATATCTGTCTGTCCATTTGCATTTTGATTATTTCGAGAACCGTTCATCCAAACGACTTCACAAGGAGTGCAGTGTCGTATTTGGTGCAATATAGATATTGACAGGCGAGACGCGACACGTTCAGAATTAATAAACTTTTAATAAACTACAGAACAGTGCAAGCAGGAAGCAGAGCTTATATGCTCCGAGAACGGACACTAGTGATATAAAACACACACAGGTCTGTTAACTTAAGCAATATTTGTAATAAGGTAGTGTAATATTTTTCTCACTAACAAATTACTGACCACGTAGGGTAGATTTAAATAAAGAAGCGGCGCGCCTCACGCGTGCAGGGCTTATATGCTCCGAGAACGGACACTGCACGCACTAGTGATATAAAACACACAGGTCTGTTAACTTAAAAATATTAGAAGACTTATTAAAATATTGGTTAAGTTAACAGACCTGTGTGTGTTTTATATCACTAGTGCAGTGTCCGTTCTCGGAGCATATAAGCCCTGCTCGCGTGAGGCGTGCCGCTTCTTTATTTAAATCTACCCTACTTTGTCAGTAATTTGTTAGTGAGAAAAATATTAGAAGACTTATTAAAATATTGGTTATCACTAACAAATTACTGACAAAGTAGGGTAGATTTAAATAAAGAAGCGGCGCGCCTCACGCGAGCAGGGCTTATATGCTCCGAGAATGGACACGCATATAAAACACACACATGTCTTTTAACTTAAGCAATATTTTTAATAAGGTATAGTCTTATAATATTTTCACTCACAAAGTCGGGTAGATTTAAATAAATAAAAACGAAATTTAAATAAATAAAAACGAAATTTAAATAAATAAAAACGAAATTTAAATAAATAAAAACGAAATTTAAATATAGAAAAACGAAATTTAAATAAAGAGGCTAAGAGCCTAAATAAAGAACACGGTAGCAATAACAATTTCAATAACAACATCACAAATTTCTATTAATATTTCGCAGTAGATTAATTTAGATTGATAATAACGGGTAAAAAGGATAATACATTTTGTTTCTATTATTCTATTTTCCACAATGTCAAAGCAACGCAGCTTAACCCAAAACACAAGCTCAGGCACTTCTGCCCACACACACTCCACTGTTCTGCTCTAGCCAGAGAATACACCCGTTGCAGGAACACTTTTAGTAGTCCAAGAAGAAGCAAATATATTTATTAAGTAGCTATAACGAAGTTATATGTTAAGTATTATATTTCACCAGATTTTATAGTGTAAAACATATTCAAGCGCAAATGAGAACCGTTTCGAGGTGGTTGCCAGGTGTGCAAAAACCCCCCCCAAAAAACCCTGAATATTTGAATGTCACATTTTCAAATCGAATACCAACCCACCGAACGAATATTCGAATATTTGGGTCCAGCCCTAGTTTGGACAGTACTTGCTTTTTAGGCCAAACAATGAATAATGCAATCTGAAGCTGGTATTGTGTCATATATGATATTGCATCATGTTATTCCTAATAATCATGGATGATGCAATCATAACAATCAAGTACATCAATGCTTGCAGACAAGAGATGCTCTCTTGTAATGAATACAAGAGACTAGACAAGACACTGAGGAGGACTAAACTATATACATAATGGTTTTTTGCTGTTTATTTCATAATAAATTAGATTTATATATATATATATATATATATATTTATACCCTTTAGCTGATTTTAACGAGCTAATACAAGTGACAAGTACCGTCAACACAATATACATAGACGTGAAATGTAAATATCCTGAAATATCTTACAGTAGACAATTAATTGTGTCTGGAAATGTTCTTCACATCAAAATACATAATAAACAGTGTGGTTTATCTCTGAAGCAGACGACGACTTAAATTGTAGACGAGTGTTATCAGCCAAGGCCAATATCTCAAAATAGACAAATATATCAGCCAGGCGAAGCATTTTTCTTAGTTTCAAATCACTCTGGGTTTTTCTTTTTTAAACCACAGACGATAAAGAGGACCTATTGTGCTTTCCCCATGTTCATCTCTCTGATAAAGCTCCAGTTCTTCTCTATATCAGCGTCAGTGTTTCTGAACTCCTGAAACGCCTCCATTGTAGTCTTGAGTTTCTCCCGGGAACGAACACGTCACAATATTCCTCATTATAATAATTCATACGCAGAATAAAGGGGCGGGGCCTGGTTGAGTTAGTCAGTAGTGTGTTAAACTGGCGGTTATGGGAAGGGGCGGGACATTTCCCAAACACACTCGAAGCGCTCGACCAATCACAACACACTGCTCCAGCCGACCAATCAGAGCACAGTGTGCTTTCAGAAGGAGGGGCTTCATAGAGACAGGAAGTAAACAGACCTGGAGCGAGTCTACTTCATATGTAACGTAGACTCACTGTATTCCGGACATCACGGTATTCCGGACACTTGACCTTTTCTCGCAAATTCTATAAATAAAAACTTTCAGGTCACGGCATATATATATATCCGTGTCATCTTTGCCTCCTCCTCTTTCGATTCCGACCAATCCTATGTTTCCAGAGCCAGTCGTTTCAAAGAAATCAACGTGAGTTTCTAACGTACACCAATGACTGTTCAGAAAATTGCGGGGGGAAGGTTTTCCGGCAGGACAAAAGGAAGAGGGGAGAATACCTCCGTAGAAAACGGCTCTTAAAACATGTTCACCCACCAGAAAATGACAAAAAAAAAAACATTCTTATGGTCTTATAAAATAATGAGTTACAATTTGCAAATATTTGTACTTTTTTAAGGGATTTAAAAAATTTAAATATTTAAAATTCTTAAATATAACGTTAACGTTAGAATATTATTGCTCACATGAGCAATCGTCGATTAAAAGAGTGTATAGACACTTATACAACAAAGTTATGAAGATTAATGATTATTTTACCAACTTATAGTTGGTAAAAACGTTTGTGTTTTACATTAGAAATGACTCCAATTATACCGAGCTCATGTAGTTCGTAAAAATGCTCCGATACCAATTACCGATAGGCCTACCAGGCAGCGTGTGTATAGTAACGCATAGCTGTGGTGCGCGAGCTGATCATCAGAGAAAACCGCGCGCGCAGTGGATTGAGCGCACAGACACGCGAGCTGGTCGAGCACATCTCTTTAAACAGACAACAGTGGAAGGTTTGTAGTTTAGTCGGATGTCAATGGCAAATAAAATAAAACAAGCATGTACTAGCTTATTATTAACGTTAACTGACGAGAGACAGCGCAGTTCTGTTGAATGCTCTTGATTGCTAAATTGTTCACTCAGCACGTGTTATTTGGATGACAACTAAATCAAGTAAAGTAAAACATGACCTGTTACCTGATTTATGTATAACGAGTGATTCCCTACATTATTACTGGACGTTTGCAGTCAATAAGTTTCATGAACATCCAAAGCGCGCGCCCCGGAAACCAGCGTGTCAGCGCGCGGATCCTGAATTGAATTGTCTTTCACGTCTTGTGCTTGTGTGGAGGAATTCACACAAAATGATGTAAAAATGCCCATATTTGCGAGTATCCTAGTAAACAAAGTCAGGTATATCAAGTGAACGTAGCCATGGGGTCCGTGCGTTCGGTCTTAAAGGGGCAGCACTTCAATAAACCCACTGCTGTTTTAATGTTAATCAAACAATGAATGGACAAATTACTCACTGCTCTTGACTAAATAGTCTACCCTTTTCAACTTTCAAAAGATCCATCTATATTTAATTTATACAGTAATTTGTAGCCTCTCTTTGTTCTGTTGTATTTATTTGTAAGTTGGTTATTCGTTCTTATTTTGTTGCTGACTGCTTAGCTTTTAATAATGTTTTAAATTCACATTAATTAGGCTGGCAGTTTTTATTGTATCAAAATTTGATTCAATAATTTATATTTCACTGGTGTCTAAACATTTGTACCACTGACCCAATTCTCAGCACTGACATTTCTGGAGCTGCTCTAGTCTAAATATAAGCTGTGCTATTCAATGAAATATAAAATATGATAGAGCAGTAGAATGTACAGTAACAAAAGCTCATACAATGCATTTTAGCAGGCTTATTTAAGCATGCAAATAATTGAAAGAAATATATATTTGATGAACAAATTAAGCCAACTAATATGATTATTACTAATACATTTAAAAATTACAAATGCAGTGAAAATTCAGGGATCGGTTACAGTATCGGTATCTCGTTCTGCAAAAAGTGGTATCGGTCCATCCCTAATTCAAAATATTGTGATTTTTTTTTTTTGTTGTTGTTGAAAAAATACAATTGTTTCACGCTAAATCATAGCAAACCGGAAATTGTAATGCGTGCGCACGAGAATTTCCGGTTTGCTACAATTTGCGTCACTGTCATTACTATGAGGAAAACAAGAGCATGGATGTCAAAGTTTAAACTTCTCTAGATTAAAAAAGATCAAAGTGTTATTAAACTGTTGGTTACAACGCGACCAATAAATCCTTATTTTTAAGGAATTGGTTTTACAGGGATATTAATCATCTTATGAATATGTTTGATAATTATGGAAATATTTTAACATACGAACAATTTATGCGAACCCATAGTTTTCCTGTGCATTTTTAAGAATTTAATTCTGTCATTAAAGCTATTTCCCCTACTCTGATTCATCTTATCAAAAGTCATATTCAATTTAACTCCACATTAATGATAAATCCAAAATTAATTTTAAATGGCATTAAATTGATTGCTAAAAAATGCAATAATAAATATATTTGTACAATATTTCAAATACAAAATAAAATAAAAATTTTTTTGAAACTCTATTGATAATATTAATTGGAAGACTGCTTGGTTAATCCCATTTAAATATTGCATTAATAATAAAACCAAAGAAATACATTTAAAAAAAATTTGCATACGATTTATCCTGTTAAATCATTAATTGCAAGATACTCTGATATTGACGATTTATGTTCCTTTTGTAAAAGTGGGAAAGAAGTGTTGACTCATTTGTTTTTTGAATTTCTGGAAGGAATTGGCAGAATTTATCTTTAATTTAGTAAAAATTAAATACTATTTTACTTTAAAGGATATTATTGTATATTAGGAAAACAATGTTAACAAAGGTCTTGAATACATAGTTAATTTATTTATACTGTTGGCAACATTTTATATCCATAAGCAAAAATATTTAAATTCATCCCCAGCTTAAAAGGTGAGACTAATATATTATATAGACTCATTACATGCAAAGTGAGATATTACAAGCCTTTATTTGTTATAATTGTGATGATTATGGCTTACAGCTTATGAAAACCCCAAATTCAAATTTAGAATATTGTGAAAAGGTTTTCATAAGCTGTAATCCATAATCATCAAAATTCAGGCTCCGGCAGTAGTGGGCACTCGTGCAACATAAGCAATGACGCACATCCGAGTGAACGAGACGGAGGGAAGTTAGCGAGGGAACTGGTTTGGACTGGAACACAGACTGGGAAGAGAGAAGCTGCAGCAATGGAGAATATGGGGAAATAATCAACATTCAAGCAGGAAAACCTGTTCAAGTAGAGCCAGAAAACAACATCAAGACTTTGTTTGGGGCCGTTAACGTTGCGTCTAAAAATGTCGTTCCTCCATCTTGACTGAGCTTTCAGTGTTACGGAAAGGCTGAAGCTGATTGGTTGGTTCTAGTCTGAAAAGTTGGGATTTTTTCTATCATGTGTGCGCTTGTCGCACATCCACATTTAGAAGGACGAACTTAAGCGCACATAAATGTGACGTGAACATATGGCCTCTTTAAAGTTAATTCTCTATCTGTTTCTTTGCAGCCGCTGAAAAACAACAAATTCAAGATCAATAAATCGAGGTATGATTCGATTGACAGCTACCTCTCCTGCTGCGGCGAGAAATACAATGACATTGAGCTGACCATCGATGAGGAGATCAACAAACAGCTCCTCGATGCAGGTAAACACACACACTGACGATCGTTCCCGGTCTTATGTACGTTCTGCTATAAAAACGTCTTTTTTTTTTTCTTTTTTTTTTAACCACACACTGACACCCGTCTACATCGACCTCAGTGAGAAGACCTTCCTCACTTCTTAGTCCTGTTGACGAAAGCAAATGTAGACGGCATCTTTGATTATAATAGGGGCTTTCGCACCGGAGGAACCTTTTCATAGTTCCTAGAACTATTGAGTGGACGTTCCCGGTTATTGCCGCGTTCGCACTGCAGGAACTAGGAACGATTTTAGTTGTAGGAACTCCTTATGGGGGAAATAAACGAGCTCATATACTTCAGAGTCGGTCTAAAGTAACCAGCACTATAGGATCTACAGTGACTTTAGTGTTCGCTGATTGGCCGAACGCTCCCGAAACCAAGGGGGTAATCCGACACTTAAGCCTCGCGGGAGCCGCCATTGTAGCAGAACTTCACCTGCTGTTAGCACTCCATTGACTCCCATTCATTTTGGCGTCACTTTGCCAGCGAATAACTTTACATCTGAGGCGTTTAAAGACTCCATTTGTCCATTTATTTATTTCTAAAGAAACACGACAATGTATAAAAGGCTCCATTACCTTGTATCTTATGTTATGGCCCCGTAGAAGCCGTTTTTGTAAAAATAGGCTAACGATTGCGACATAACACGCGCCTCTCTGTCGCACACTAGAGAAAATACCGTATAGACAGGAGGAGAAGCTCGCGGACAATCTTTTACTGTCTATGAGGCAATCGGGGGACGTGGAGGCATAAAGTCAAGGGAGAAGCCCATAGAGAGTCATGAAGTTGCTCCCGCTGCTCATGGACAGCTCATACTCACTCTCTCCGGCTCTGTGAGATTCAGAAGGGATGATTCAGATTCCTCTTGGCACCGCTACTAGAAGACGTACAGCTGTCAGACAGGCTCACGTCACATCTCCGTCGTCCAGCTCAGTGTGAGTCTGCGCAGTCGCTCAGCCATCAGGGAGAGATGCTTCTAATCGACTTCACTGTTGAAATCTATGGGGTCGCTGTGTCCATTTCTTTTACTGTCTATGCGCGAAACACAAGCACCTGCCATTTTTACAAAGGCTGTGTAAACACAGATTATAGTCTATATACCCGAATATAAGACGACCCTGAATATAAGACGACCCCCCCATTTTACAGACTTATTTTTGTGGAAAAATCGATTTTTGTGGAAAAAAAGCAAGAAAAAGCGCCGTTCACAGAGGATGCCAGAGCGGACGGAGACAAGCGAGCAGAGACCCGCCCCCCCTGTTCACATATCGCGTCTTTTGCGCGCTCAAGTTCGTTATTTCAAAATGTAGGCGCGCGGTATGCGCGCTCATGGAAGCGACGCGCTCGTTTTTTCCAAGCGCGGGAGAAAAAGGCTATCAATTGATTCCTCCACTCGAATACAAGATGACCCTGAATATAAGACAACCCCCCATTTTTAAAGACCCACTCCGATGAAAATAATGTTTTTCTAGGTGTTAACATGTTCTTGTGGCATTTTTCTTATGTTAGAGGACATATCTTTAGAAAAATAAGCTCAAAGTTGTATTTCTGAGTATTTCTACATTCAAATGGCTGTGAATCAGTAGCAGACGCTAAAATGCCGTTTGAAATAGACTGGAGTTGTGACGTAGTAACTCTACTGGGCGGGGCCACAAGCTCATACTCCCCTCCGCCACGCCCGCTCAGGTTCTGCGGAGTAGAGAAGACGATGGCGGATCAACACCTATGTGCGGTAGCGGGTTGCAATGCTAAGAGGAGAGATAGTGGTATTAGCTTTCATGCTTTACCAAAACATGTTGCTGTGAGAGATAGATGGTTTACGTTCCTTGGTCACGGCAATGATAAAAACCACACATCGGTTTGCGTTCAGCACTTTACAGAAGACTGTTTCACCAACTGGCAGGAGAAGAAAATGGGCTTCGTCAATAAATTGTTTTTGAAGCCGGATGCAGTGCCTTCCATCAAGACACCATCAACTTCAAAAAGGTTAATCTGACTAAATGTTTGGAGCATGTCCACAAACATATTTATTTACTAACATGTTTTTAGGAGTTATTGGCCTGAAATAGTCAATTCAAGAGATTACAAAAACAATACCATTCTGATACATCCACTTGTAGACGACGACTAGATCTATGTACGTCCTCTTGTTCCTCGTCCGAGCTGGCATCTGGCTCAAAACTGTACGGCTGGATAGCTCCAATATTGTTCTCCATTTTTGTTGCACCGGTAATGACAGGTTGGGGATGTAAGCTAGCGGGAGAGACAGAGCTCTCAGCAACGGGGAGGGGGAGGGGCGTCTCCATGTCAACGGCTCCGCCCACAACGCAGAGGCGAATTGCTAATGAGCTACTGCCGCTCTGCTGAAGCGAAGTCCCAGAAAACGGCACAGCTTTTGTGATTTTGGCTAAAAATGGCATAATCATAATTTAAAGACCACTGGGAATGTTTAAAAATAGCTCAAAAATATGATCGGAGTGGGACTTTAAGCCTATTTTTAGGACAAAAACCTCGTCTTATATTCGGGTATCAAGGTATTTACTCCAGAAACGAACTCTACGAACATGTAAAACAGTGATAGATGAAGCTCTAAACCTTTACACTGAGGAGTAAACTTAACGCAACTTTGAGGAGAACAAGCTAAACATGATTATGTGTTTCTGCTCAGCATCACTGGACATCAACACACGCCATACGCTAATAACTGTTCATTACGGTCTACTTTATGTATAACAGTTCTATCTAATAACGTATTACACAGATCGTGAACTAATGAACATGGAGAATGTGAGCTCTGTCGTTCTCAGCCCGTCACAATAAAAGTCAAGCGAGTCTCACGTCACTTCAGAGTTACTCCTCGCGGCGCGAACGCAACCAGGAAAACGTTCCTAAGGGATCCATTAGTTCTCGGGGAAACACCCTGGAGGCTCGTACCCATAACTCCCCGCAGCGGAAGCCCCTGATGTGTTGGGTTCACGGCACTCGATGGAGTGGAACCACTGTGCTCTCGTCAGCTCTGTTCGGTGTTTTCAAGCCGCTGTGTTTTGCACTGTTGCAGGCATTGACAAACTGCTGGCCCAGCACATCGCACACCTCTTCATCCGAGACCCGCTGTCGCTCTTCCAGGAGAAGATTCACCTGGACGACGAGAACGAATCGGACCACTTCGAGGTATTTAAAGGAGTGGTTCACTTCAGAATTATAATTTCCTGATGATTTAATCTCCCCCACGTCATCCAAGATGTTCAGTCTTTCTTCAGGCGAAAATAAATTTGAGGAAAACATTCCAGGATTTCTCCATATAGTGTCTTCAATGGGGTCCAACGGGTCGAAGGTCCAGATGTGAGTTTCAGTGCAGCTTCAAAGTCTCGACACGATCCAGCCGAGGAATAAGAGTCTTATCTAGACAAACCAGCGGACATTTATAACAAAATACACATTTATATACTTTTAACCACTAATGCTGGTCTTGCTCGAGCTGTGATGCGTCACACATTACGTAATCAGGTTGAAAGGTCAAGCGGGACGTAGGAGGAAGTACCTGGAATGTTTTCCTCAAAAACCTTAATTTCTTTTCGACTGAAGAAAGAAAGACATGAATATCTTGGATGACGTGGGGGAGAGTAAATCATCAGGACATTATAACTCTGAAGTGAACTCCTCCTTTAAAATTAACATCTGATTTTTACTGTTCTAGCAAATTGATCAACATTAACAAACAAGAAATGTTAATATTAGACCAGTGTTTGCCACATAGTTGGAACGATTTGTTCATATAGCGCGTGAGAATGAGCCACGGGTTATTTTGCATGTTCCAGAATCTTCAGTCAACCAACTGGCAGACAATGAGGTTCAAGCCCCCCCCCCCAAACTCCGACATCGGGTGGAGAGTCGAGTTTCGCCCCATGGAGGTATTAAACGTGTGTGTGTGTGTGTGTGCCAAACAATGCAAGCCGACGCGACTCGACTGACTGTATGATTAGCAGAGCTTAGACGTGTGTGTGTGTGTGTGTGTGTGTGTGTGTGTGTGTGTGTGTGTGTGTGTGTGTGTGTGTGTGTGTGTGTGTGTGTGTGTGTGTGTGTGTGTGTGTGTGTGTGTGTGTGTGTGTGTGTGTGTGTGTGTGTGTGTGTGTGTGTGTGTGTGTGTGTGTGTGTGTGTGTGTGTATGTGTGGAAAGCAGAGAGGGGGATGTTGTTGAAATGTTTTTTTATTATTCATGAAAATAAATCCCGACCCACTGGGTGTTTCTTGCACCTGTTAATGTGACATTTATTGAATAACTATTAGTGAAGCAATATCTGAACATGGACTATTTTAATCCACCTTTACTTTTGAGTTCATCAAGTAGAGCAAGATTTCTCTGTAATGCAGTGTTTCCCAGCCACTATTGTGGGATTAGGTTGTCAGGTGTGCCGTGGAAAATGATCAAATTCCAAAAAATAATTAAAAATAAATGCTACAAATAAATGTATTGTGTTATCATTACCAACAACATCATACTTATCGTGTTCCTACCTGACTATAGCTCGAGTTTCACATTAAATGTGAGTACTACTTTTAATACAGCCGAATATCTAGATTTATATGCCATTTGAAGCAATGCATGTTTGTGCAATTTTGTTATATTTTTATATAGTGTGCCATTGGATTTTTTACATTGCAAAAAAAAAAATTGCTCATACACATTATAAACATCTGTGTTTGAGCAGATACCTCTGTACCTCTTGTATTGGATTACATAATTCATTTCGATGTGAATTGGTTATTTAAATTTCACATTTCAAGCTTTCTATAGATATAATTATTATCGTGAATGAGGCATGTCACATGATGTATACAGAAAGTTTCGGCGACGGCATAAAGCGTATCCTAATTGTATGTGCTTGTTTTTTCTTTATTTTACAAAAGCATCACGTTTTGTTGTTATAATGAGAGTATAAAAATAAAATGATACCCTTTACAGTTTCTAATGATGTCTTACTCTAATATGTACGACAAAAAACGACAGAGTATTTTAAGTTCTTTCCGCTGTTATGAGGAAAACAATCCCAGCGTGTTCGTCGAAGGCTAATTTAACACACCAATATTTAAACCCGATTATGCAATGCATATCGCCACTCGGCCAGCTGTGCCAAAACACTGATTGCATTATTTTGAATGAAATATTGAAGTTTATGAATAGCACAACGTCCATCCATCCAATAATTTGACATGATCTTGACCGATATTGTGACGTTCACCCTATTGTATGCACATTTTTTGGGTTTGTTTTGCATAAACATGAAATGCATATTATCATATGTAACACTTTTTTCTTTTCTTTTTTTCTTTATTTACAGGTCCAACTCACAGATTTTGAGAACTCAGCTTATGTCGTATTTATCGTTCTTCTCACCCGTGTGATCTTGTCCTATAAGCTGGATTTCCTCATTCCATTATCAAAGGTGTGTGTGTGCGCATGCGTGCGTGTGTGTGCGTGCGTGTGCGCGTGTGTGCGCGCATGCATGTGTGTGTGCGTGTGTGTGCGTGTGCGTGTGTGCGCGTGCGTGTGTGTGCGCGCATGCATGTGTGTGTGCATGTGTGTGCATGTGTGTGCATGTGTGCGTGTGTGTGCATGTGTGCGTGTGTGTGTTCGTGTGTGCGTGCGCGTGTGTGTGTGTGCACGTGCGTGCGTGTGTGTGTGCGTGCGTGCATGTGTGTGTGTGTGTGTGCGCGTGCGTGCGTGCGTGCGTGCGTGTGCGCGTGTGTGCGCGCATGCATGTGTGTGTGCGTGTGTGTGCGTGTGCGTGTGCGCGTGCGTGTGTGTGCATGTGTGTGCATGTGTGTGCATGTGTGCGTGTGTGTGTGTGCGTGCGTGTGTTCGTGTGTGCGTGCGCGTGTGTGTGTGTGTGCGCGTGCGTGCGTGTGTGTGCGTGCGTGTGTGTGCGTGCGTGCGTGTGCGTGCGTGCATGTGTGTGTGTGTGCGCGTGCGTGCGTGTGTGTGTGTGTTTTGTTTTTTACACATTTAGCATTTTAAGCAGAAAAAGTGTGATTCTAGGGATGATTTTAATTGGCAGAAATACTGTGCATATCTTTAAAAGCAAGACGAAGAGTAGAAATGTGCAAGCAAGACGTTTGTATTTTTGTAATTTTTTTGCAACTCTTTTGGTTTAGGTCGATGAAAATATGAAAGTTGCTCAGAAGCGAAATGCCGTGCAAGAAGGGATGTTTTACTTTCGGAAGGACGTCTTTAAAGGTTAGTTGACAGTTAAACGGAGGTCATCATCATTTATATCAGTGTTAAGCTGTGACACATTTACTGTATATTAATTGTCTTTAACTACTATGAACACATTTAAATGAATTGTTTGCTACAGTGTACTTGTGTACATACAAGTACAATATAAAAACATGTATTTAACAATAACTGCATGTAATTCATTTCTGTAATGACGTCTATAATCACACTGTTGACCAGGACTTGACATGAACTTTTTTGCCATTTAAAGTTTTGTTTTTGGGAAATTACATTTCATATCACTGGATTTGTGAAAGCGAATGTAAAATGCCTCCAGCTTCAGTGCACTGCTGGGTGTTCATTAGTGATGGGAAGTCCGATTATTTTCTGTGAACTGGTTCTTTCGGGCAGTTTGCTTCAATGAACCGGTTCGTTTACATAAGCACACAATGATGTCACATATACACAATTCCCTTAACTGTGGGACGCCTAACTTTAGGATTTAATAGAAATATACTGAAGTAATCTAATTATGATAAATTATATATCGTTGGAAAGGTCTAAGACTTCTAAATAGATATTATACCCCTGTTTTGTGTTACAAATTATGTAGGAAGAGTAATTGATGAATTTATGACAAGAGTGCACCTCAAAAAATCTGCATCATAAAAAGCCGATGCACCCACTTTTAATCATTGAAACTTCTGTTTTTATGCTAAAAGTTCATAATAAAACATATAATCTAGTATTTTTCAATAAAAAATTATATTATAATATAATTATAATATATAATCCTCTAAAAATATAATATCTTTTTTATCGCCTTTTATTATATCACATATTTTAGTAGTTATCATAAATTAGGTATCATTTGAAAGCTTATAAACTCAGAATTCATCCTGTGAAAACCGTTTTATAATTGAACGTTGCGTTACCATAAAAACGGTACTCTAAATTATTTTATCAGGCTCCTCCCCTTTTGGCCATCATTTATATTTCATAATTTATGATCAAAACCTTTTCTAATCTTGACAAAACACATATTGTCAGAAAGGTCTTAGTCTCAAGGTTCCACATTTTGTGACAGAATTGATATTTGGACAGAAATTTATTAATTTGTTAAGGCAGAATGTATACAACTAAATTCAATGGCACCCGGTGGCTATTTTTGGCACTACACCTAAACAAAATCTCATGGGAACTTCAATTTTTGTGATATCAACTTCAAATTTGGAACATAACTTGGTTAGATTTATGGCTTTGGTTTTATAGTAATTTTAGAGTAAAAAATATTTTGTAAAATATATATTATATAAAATAAAAAATATATAGTACAGTATATTTGATTTACTGTAAATTTAAACTTCTATAACTTTTTCATACTTTTATTTTTTGAAGTGTTCTCACTTCAGCAATGATCTGCTGAGTGTTTTCTTTAAAACAAGACCAAACTTGGGTATATATTCCAAAGCATTCTTGAATTACAACCATTTAAGTTTGAATAGTGCATTTTAACCCCCATTCTCAAAAAGGGGGGTGACAGCTAAGGGGTCAAAGCACCTAATAATGACATGAAGATGTCTACATGTGACCCTGGATCACAAAACCCAGTCACGAGTCGCACGGGTGTATCTGTGGCAATAGCCAACAATACATATGGGTCAAAATTATCGATTTTTCTTTTATGCCAAAAATCATTAGGATATTAAGTAAAAATCATGTTCCATGAAGATATTTTGTAAATTTTCTACCGTAAATATATAGTAGAATTATTTCTGTGAGTGAATGCCGCACAATCTCCAACATAAATGCACAACTTTAAAGGCGATCTTCTCAATGTTTCGATATTTTTGCATCCTCAGATTTGTATCTCAGCCAAATATTGTCCTATCCTAACAAACCACACATCAATGGAAAGCTTATTCAGCTTTCATATGATGTATAAATCTCAATGTCAAAAATTTGACCCATGTGATTGGTTTTGTGGTCCAGGGTCACATATAGTGAATAAACTAGTCTTAACCCTTGTGGACTGTTCGAATTCTGTGTACTCCCCTTATGGAGCGGGTCAAATTGACCCTAATTGGATTCAATACAATTCCTCAAAAATCACACTATGAAAAACAACAAAGATTTAGATTAGGGCTGTCAAACGATTAATCGCGATTAATCGCATCCAAAATAAAAGTTTGTGTTTACATAATATATGTGTGTGTACTGTGTATAATTATTTTTAATACATAAATACCCACACATGCATGTGTATTTAAGAAATATTTGCATGTATATACTGTATATAGACTGAATGTAGCCTATATATAATATATATTTTATATAAATATAAACATTTTATATATAAATAACATATTTTTCTTAAATATATACGTGTGTGCATTTATATACAAAATAATTATACACAGTACACACACATATATTATGTAAACGCAAACTTTTATTTTGGATGCGATTAATCGTGATTAATCGTTTGACAGCCCTAATTTAGATACAAACTGTAAACTTTTAATATCAACATTTGTCAAACATTACAAAAACATTATATCTGAAAATATGATTTATAAAAAAGTTTTTTAAACCATTTTTTAAACCAATTTATGACAAAATTGGAAAATAAACAGTATACTGACTTTTTTTGCATATACATTTTTTTTTTTTTTTTTTACTTTTTATGCTTTGAACATCGTAACTGAACAATAAAATTTAGCTGTATAATGAGAATTTTTCATTTTCCTAAGTTAACTTTCCCTAGTTTCCTAAGACCTATTTTCCTAGTTTCATTATTCACTCACTGGGAAGTGAGAAACCAAACATAACAAAATCATACATCAAATAAATGTTTTTTATTTATTTATTGGCTCTGTGAAGCTGCCTTTGAAAATCCTACATAAAAGTTTTGGTTAAAAGCTAGGTATTTTAGATATCTTGAATATTGAACTGAGAGCTTATTTTACTATCTGTGTCTGACAAAGATTTTCATCTGTAATTTGCAAATAATTCTAAACACTGTGATTTTAGCTTTTTCAAGTGTGTTTGGTTAGGGTTAGAGCACTTTTAGATGCACTTGCACGTTAGAACTGGAGTTGAAGTGCCCTGACATACAGAAAATAAATGTTTTTATTTTGTGTCTGTACAGTTGCTTTTGAATGGCTGTCTATGAGGGTCAAATTGACCCACGAACATCACGAACGTAACAGTAATTTTGTTTGTTTATGTCAAAACACATCAGCATGTTGAAACTTTGCATGCATGTTCATCATGATAAATGAGAAAAAGTCACAAAATATCAAGAAAAAAAACAAAGGTTAACCAATATTTCCAACAACTAGAAAATCGAAACGGGTCAAATTGACCCGCAACATAACACAAGGGTTCAACTCGCCTCAATCATAACCTTGTTCCCCTCCTGTGAGTTTGCAGGTCTGAGTTAAAGACCCCTAATTTAGTGTTACTCATATTTCTTGCATGATGATTATACTTGTCAGGCTGTAACCCGGTGTTGGACCCGCCGTCCGCGGCTCAGAACGGGGTGGAGAGCGAAGCGAGTGACGGGGAGGAGTTCACACTCATGAGCATCGACACCATCATCAACGGGAAGGTGTGTGTTTCTCTGCTCTTCACCCGTCTTTACGTGCGTCAGCGATACGCCGTTCCTCCACTGAGTGAGTGTGTGTGTGTGTGTGTGTGTTCAGGAAGGGGTGTTTCACGGGCTGATCCCGATGTTGAACAGCTACCTGGAGAACATGGAGGTGGACGTCGACACGCGATGCACAATCCTCAACTATCTGAAACTCATTAAGAAGCGCGCCTCTGGTATGCACATCTCCGAGTTAATTACAGTATTTCACACTGCTTTCTGCAAGCATTACAGGTTTGTGTTATAGATAGTGTCAGTTGTGTGTGCCATCCATTTAGATTTTTTTTAACTTATGCTGATTTATTTATTTTTTCTTCTTTTTCAATCCAGGGTTCCCGCGGGGTCTTAAAAAGCCTTAAAAGCATTGAATTTATTCATTTGGAAATAATACCTTAAAAAGACTTTAAAAAGTCTTGAATTTTGATGTCTGGGTCTTAAAAATTGTGCTGTATGTCAGTGTTAATTTCGTTGAAAATGTTTCTTCAACGACATTTTTTCACAGACGAAAACGAGACGATAACTAAATAAAACCTAGTTTTGAATGGCAAACTATGACGAAAGTCTATTGACATTTTCGTCAACGAATAAAAACTAGATGAAAATGTTAGATAGTGTTGATCTGGGAAGCGATCCAGTCAGAACTGATGTCCTGCGTGTGTGCTAGATGCACACATTTGTACTGTAACGTGCTGATCTACCCCGCGGTCTCATAAAACGTTAAAAATGTAAACGTGGGAGAATGAGTAGAGCAGACATATAGATTTGAATAAGAGTGTCGATGCAAAAAAGAGTTTTCTGTGCACACACACCCGACCCAAAGCGTGCAACCGTGCACATAGACGCCTAGACAGCGCGCGAGGACTGAATTGAGCTCTCTTTCGTGTCTGAGTGGACAGATACACACAACATTATGTCGAAATGTCCGTTTTGGAGAGTATTCATGTAAACTATGTCGGTTATGTCTTAAACAGTTGTGAGTGTGTCGGATGTGCATCAGTGCAACTGGATCCGCATGTCATTGGAAATGATCCGATGTCTTAAAGTGACAGTGGGTAATAAACCAAATGCGGTCTGAGTCTTAATATTGATCAAGCAACAAGAGAAAAGCATTCACTGTTTGTTAATAGCTTTAATAAGGATTAATTATATTTAATTCATACTTGAAAGAATAAATAATGATGTATGCAAGTAGTTCTAAAGAATGCATATATCATTCATTGAAAAGAAGACTGTTCTACTTTAGGAAAAGTGGTTTTATTTAATTTTAAGATATTTTTTAAGTCACAGTAGTTAAATCTGTATCTGTATTGCATGTTCAGACTAAAAAATCATTCATATTAATAGGTTAATAGATGTTTTCTCCGGGAGTAAATGGGTTTGGAGATTTTAGAGAAATTCTAAATTAACGCATTTACCTAAACCCATTATATTTTAGTCGACTAAATCTACTGTAGATTTAGTCGACTAAAACTAGACTAAAACTAAAACAATTCAGATGACTAAAATATGACTAAAACTAAATGGCATTTTAGTCAAAAGACTGAGACTAAATCAAAATTTGCTGTTGAGATTAACACTGCTGTATGTAACCTCCGTATTGTATTTTTCCTCAAAAGTTTCATTTGTCAACCACGATTATTATGATTTTCGATGTCTATTGTTCAGGGGTCTCTCAGTTCCCCATATTCCCAGCATGGAATAAGTAGCTAGCTACTTTTTTGTTTTTCTATGCTGGTAGGGACGTGAAATAGGTATTAATTTTTTATATAAATGGTCTTAAAAAGACTTGAATTTAACTTGAAGAAACCTGTAGGAACCCTGTCAATCACTGTTTTAGTTTTTTCTGTGCAATCATGTGTAGTTTATAACTTTTAAAGGGCGACTGAACTGCTGGCAAAATGGGCTTTCAATAAAACGAGTAGAAAAGCGGAAAACTTTGGGAAAAGGCTGTTGTCTTCCCTTTTTCAAATCAAAACCGTCAAATATCGCCTTGCTTTAGTAGGAAATACTCTTAGCAAACTTTTAGTCGTTTTTAGTCACTATAGTCATTTGAAAGAAAGAATTCAAAGAGTGCAGGTGAAACTCGACAAATCAGAATATCGTCCAAAAGTTCATTTATTTCAGTAATTCAACTTAAAAGGTGAAACTAATATATTATATAGACTCATTACATGCAAAGTGAGATATTTCAAGCCTTTATTTGTTATAATTGTGATGATTATGGTTTACAGCTTATGAAAACCTTTTCACAATATTCTAATTTTGAATTTGGGATTTTCATAAGCTGTAAGCCATAATCATCACAATTATAACAAATAAAGGCTTGAAATATCTCACTTTGCATGTAATGAGTCTATATAATATATTAGTTTCACCTTTTAATTACTGAAATTAACTTTTGTACAATATTCTGATTTGTCGAGTCTCACCTGTAAATGTTTAGCGGATCACTAACGGTTGGTAATAATCATAAATACAGAAAGAACTACGCCATGGACAATCTGGGGGAAAACCTGTTCTCTTTCATAGGTTCACTCAACGCTGCGGAAAGCGCAGTGGGATATCCTCTGGATGTGCCGATTGTCTGAAGCCCTATAGAATCACGCCAATCCATTGGCTGATGGCGCTCGCGCAAAGCTGGCTCCGCCCCGACGCTCTTACGTCGTAGCATGATGTACGCGCGCGCGCCATCTTCTCCTCAGATTTCTCTGCCTTCACGAAGCGGTCACATCTCGCCCTTCGTGCGGTTTTTCTGAGCCCGAATTCTTCAATTCAACTTCAGCTTTCGTCTCGACACTTCAGCGACTGGTATAAGTGGAACTCTGTTCTCCTTACAGTGAAGTGTCATGGATTATCGACGCTGCTCTCCGCCATGCGTTCGTTTCATCTCGAACGACGACCCTCACAGTAAGTGTGTTAAATGTATGGGTTTTTCGCATGCGCGTGAGGCTGTATTAGGATTGTCGAAATGTAAATTTTGTGACAATCTCCTTCTCAAAACCCTCCGCTCTAGACTCGCGGTTTTTGAGAAGGAGACATTCGTTTCCCCCCGTCGCGCTCCCGAGACTGCTGAGGCCTCTCGTGGATCCGCGGCCTGGGGTTCGGATGTTGAGCTCGAGGATATTGAGTATGAGCAGACGGGCCTCGCCCTTTCTCTCCCTCCCTCTCCCGAGCACGCACGCGGCGCGGTTGAATTCGCGCATGATTATTTATGTCCCAGCCCGGGAGCCCGCGAATCGGTTTCTTTCGGTCTGGATGACGTTATTTACACTGCAGCCTCCGACTCCGAGGATTTCGGGCCTGCTCTGGCTGATGACGTTATCCCGCCTAGCGGCCAGGACGCGCGGCCTACTCCGGCCTACACTGAGCTTATTGAGGTGCTGTCGCGCGCTACAGAGAAGCTCTCTATTGACTGGCCTGATGAGCCCCGCGAGTCTCAATCGTCCAAACTCGACGAGAGGTTCCTACGTGGCCCTAATTCTAGGCCAGAACGAAGAAAGCTGCCCTTTTTCAGCGATCTGCATCACGAGATCTCCAGATCCTGGAAGCAGCCATTCTCCGCACGCCTAACTAATGCGGCAGCCGCTGACTTCACCAACCTTGTTGGTTTTGTGGAGCAGGGTTATTCCGCTATTCCAGCGGTCGAGGACACGCTGGCTAACCACCTCGCCCCGTCGTCTGCACCGTCTTGGAAGGCGCGTCCCCTTCTTCCTTCCAAGGCTTGTAGGACTACTTCCTCCCTTATTGGGAAGTCTTACATGGCGGCTGGTCAGGCAGGCATGGCCCTGCATACCATGGCCATCCTTCAAGCCTACCAAGCGGACGTCTTGAAGGACATGGATGAAGGAGAGGGACTGACGCCCGAAGCTGTCAAAGAGCTTCGCAAAGCCACAGATCTGGCCCTAAGAGCCACCAAGCACACTGCTCGGGCTGTAGGTCGCTCTATGGCGGGCTCGGTTGCTGCAGAGCGCCACCTCTGGTTGAATCTCACGGAGATCCGAGACAAGGATAAGAGTTTCCTCCTGGATGCCCCTATCTCCCACTCAGGTCTTTTCGGGGAGGCGGTCAACACGGTGGTTGACAAGTTCCGCGCCGCTAAGTCTCAGTCGGCCGCGTTCAGGCAGTTTATGCCCAGGAGGGTCAGAGGGCCCAGTGACTCCAACCCTCCCCCTTCTCAAACCCGAGAACGCTCTGCTCATAGGGCTGAGTTCCCTACTAGCAGGAGTGACCCGGCTCGCCACCCACCAACTACTGTCTGGGGAGCCCGAGGTCGTCCATTTCCTCGCCAGCGCCCTCACAAGCGCCTTCAGCTGAAGCGGTCCAACAAATCGGCCGCTCCAGCCTCCTCGAGCCGTTCCTGACCCGCAGGGCAGGAAGAGGAGAGCCTCATCAGATCTACGAGGTTGGGACAGACCGCGCAAGCGTTTCTGCCCTCCTCCAGCCGGCTCTCCTCATCCAACCCTGTCACCTTCGCCACCCAGCGTGTTTCGAAGTGCAGGTCCTGTTTCACTCTCTTCACCCAGTCCGGCGCAGGAGGAAGGAGACGCATCTTGCTTTCTCCCCTCGCTCCCGGTGCACGTTACACCCGCCAATCGCTTCCTCAGAGGCACAGTTCTTTTTCCTCTGGAGCAGGCGGACCCAGTTACTTCTATCCAGGTGGTGGTACCCCCCAATACGTGTCAGGACGCCAAGCGCTCTCCTCCACGGTCAACCGCGCCTCCCCATGGAAACCAGCGCGACACCCTACCTCAGGTATGTCCCTTGCACTGCAACACTCCTCTGCCTCTATCACATTTCGTTCAAGAATGGGAGCGTTTACCAGGGGTATCGCCTTGGATCCTTCGCACAGTTCGGCTCGGCTACACGCTTCAGTTTTGTCGCAACCCCCCCTGCTTCAACGGGGTCTTTCCTACTGTAGTCGACAGCGCCGCTCAGGCTTCTGTACTACAGCAGGAGATTTCATCCCTTCTGCTGAAGGGGGCGATAGAAGAGATTCCTTCGGGGGAAGTCGAACAGGGCTTCTACAGCCGTTACTTCCTGGTCCCGAAGAAGGGGGGCGGCCTGCGGCCGATACTAGATCTTCGCCGGTTGAATTTCTCTCTTTACAAAGGAAAATTCAAAATGTTGACGCTGAAGGCCATCATATCTCATATCCGGCGGGGGGACTGGTTCGTGACGGTAGACCTCAAGGATGCTTATTTCCACATCCAGGTCGTACGGCGACACAGGAAGTTCCTCAGGTTCGCCTTTGGAGGGAAAGCGTACCAGTACAGGGTCCTCCCCTTTGGCCTCGCTCTAGCGCCAAGGACGTTCACAAAGTGTATGGATGCTGCTCTGGCCCCGCTGCGGCTCCAGGGCATCCATATACTCAACTACCTGGACGATTGGCTCCTTTTAGCCCACTCCAGAGAGTTGGTGACTCACCACAGGGACATTGTCCTCCGTCATATTCAGTCTCTCGGTTTGAGGCTGAATACGGAGAAGAGCGTTCTTACTCCAGCTCAGAACACGGTTTTCTTGGGGGTATGCATGGACTCCGTTCTTATGCAGGCCCGTTTGGCTCCTGCACGGATTTCCAGTCTGGTGACATGTCTGTCCCGTTTCGCACTAGGCCAGCATGTTTCCGTGAGCACCTGCCGCAGACTTCTGGGCCTTATGGCCGCGGCCTCCCCTGTGCTACCTCTGGGGCTGCTCCACATGAGACCTTTTCTGTGGTGGATGAAGCTCTCAGGGGCTCGGCCCACGGGGCCAGCCTTTCGCCTATTGAAGGTGTCGCGCAGTTGCTTTCGCGCCCTGTCAATCTGGCGGGACCCCCTCTTCCTTCAGAAAGGAGTCGGTATGGGTGCGGTATTCCGTCGCCAGATGGTTACGACGGATGCCTCTCTGACCGGCTGGGGAGCGGTTTTCGAGGGCAGGCCAGCGTGTGGGGTTTGGACTGGCGAGACCCTCTCGTGGCACATAAACAGCTTGGAGCTGAGGGCTGTCTTCCTGGCTCTTTGCCACTTTCTCCCTTTCCTCGAAGGACACCATGTCATTGTCAGAACGGACAATATGGCAGTAGTGTCCCATGTAAACAGACAGGGGGGTTCACGATCGCGTACCCTAGACAGGCATGCGCGTCACCTTCTCCTGTGGTCCCAGGACAAGTTCCTCTCTCTGAGAGCAGTTCATGTCCCAGGGATTCTGAACCTCGCAGCAGATTTTCTGTCGAGGCAGAAGCTCAGGTCTGGGGAATGGATGTTGAACCGCCAGTCGGTGGCCCTGATCTGGGAGGTGTTCGGAAAAGCGGAAGTGGACCTCTTTGCATCTCAGGAGTCGTCCCAATGCCCGCTTTGGTTCTCTCTGAGCCCTCCAGCTCCATTGGGGATAGATGCGTTCGCCCACCCTTGGCCGATGCAGAAACTCTATGCCTTCCCGCCCATCAAGCTGATCCAGGCGGTTCTGTCCAGAGTGAGGGAGAGCGGAGTCCGCCTCCTTCTGGTAGCCCCATTCTGGCCGTCCCAGCCATGGTTTTCGGAGCTGATCCCTCTGTTGGAATCCTCCCCCTGGGAGATACCGGTCAGGGAGGACCTGCTTTCCCAGCTTCAGGGCAGGATATGGCATCCTCGCCCCGACATTTGGAAGCTGTACGTTTGGCCTATCAGAGGCCGTTAGCTTTAAGCTTTGATCTCCCAACCGACGTTCAGGAGACTATTGCGAATGCTAGAGCCCCTTCGAAAAAAAAAAAAAAAAAAAACGAGGAGGCTATATTCCTCCAAGTGGAGGGTGTTCGAGGCGTGGTGCTTAGCACATGATAGGAACCCAGTTAGCTGCCCAGTAGGCTCAGTGCTGGAATTCCTGCAGGAAAAGTTTGCTTCCGGAGCGGCCGCTACCACTCTCAGAGTGTATGTCGCAGCTATTGCTGCTCATAGAGAATCGGATGAGATTCCCTTGGGGAAACTGAGGTTAGTTTCGGCCTTCATGCGTGGGGTTAGGCGCCTGAAACCGGCTCGCCCCCCTAGTGTTCCCTCGTGGGACCTGTCAGTCGTCCTGGAGGGTTTGACAGAGGCTCCCTTCGAGCCCTTGGAGTCAGCTCCTGAGCGGATTCTGACTCTTAAGGTTGCTCTTTTGTTAGCTTTATCTTCACTGAAGCGGATAGGGGATTTGCAGGCTCTCTCTATTAGTGAGTCATGCTTGGACTTCGCTCCTGGCCTGGTTAGGGTTACCTTGAGGCCGAGGTCGGGGTATGTACCCAAGGTTCTTTCTACGGCGTTCCGCTCTCAGGTTGTTAACCTTAATGCTTTCCACCCTCCTCCTTTTGCCTCTGAGGAAGAAAGGAAACTTAACTTGCTCTGCCCGGTCCGTTCTTTGAAGTTGTATGTAGATCGCTCAAGCGGTTGGAGGAAATCAAACCAGCTCTTGGTATGTTTTGGTGCTGGCCGCCGCGGGCTTGCAGCATCAAAGCAGAGGATTTCCCACTGGGTAACGGACGCTATTTCGCTGGCTTATGAGGTGCGTGGTTTGCCTTCACCTCTTAGCATCAGAGCGCATTCCACCAGAAGTGTGGCTTCCTCTCAAGCTCTCTTTAGAGGGGCCCTCTTGGAAGACATTTGTGTGGCGGCAGGTTGGTCCTCTCCGCACACCTTTGTGAGGTTCTATAATTTGGATCTTGACATGACTCCAGGTTCCCAGGTTCTATCTGCTTGAACCTATCATGGTTGTTCTTATTTGGTCTGGTACCGGTTATGGCAGCGCTTAGCTTGGCGAGTTTGGTATTTCGTTCCCACTGCGCTTTCCGCAGCGTTGAGTGAACCTATGAAAGAGAACGTCTCTGGTTACTTACGTAACCTATGTTCTCTGAATAGGGAACGAGACGCTGCGTTCGCTGCCAAGCTCCTCGCGCTGCCGACAGTTTTTCTTTTCGGCAGAGAAATCTGAGGAGAAGATGGCGCGCGCGCGTACATCATGCTACGACGTAAGAGCGTCGGGGCGGAGCCAGCTTTGCGCGAGCGCCATCAGCCAATGGATTGGCGTGATTCTATAGGGCTTCAGACAATCGGCACATCCAGAGGATATCCCACTGCGCTTTCCGCAGCGTCTCGTTCCCTATTCAGAGAACATAGGTTACGTAAGTAACCAGAGACGTTTCTGGTCAATATTTCAAAACTGGATGATCACGAACACAATGTTTTAGACCAAACGAGGGGGGAAATAATGAAAGAAACTCGTTCTCATGAAGTCGTGAAGCTGTCAAAAGTGTTGCATCATCCAGCGGACTCTAGCTGACGAATGAACATGAGTTTCTCGGCCCAGAGAACAGAGAACGAGTGAACATTGTTCATTTACTACAGACTAGCATTGTCACAATACGGAAATTTCCGACTTGAATATGATATCTTGAAAAATATCGATATTCGATACCACAGGGAAAACGGCCATAAACACTGTACCTCCATTCTGATAATTTAATATTTATATTATCTCATACTTGTTTTATAATTTGGGCACTTTAGTTATAAAAGCTTACACACAGACCAAGGGAGGCTTTATTTAAATCATTGCACTACATTTCAAAAAAATGTAAATACAAACAAGTAAATAGAAAAATCCAGATAAATAAAATAAAAACAAATAAACAAATTGTAAACGATAGCACAAATAAATACAACCGTGACCTGAAATAAACACGGCTAAACTAAACTACAGAAATGAAAGTAATCAAATGTGAAATAACACTGGACAGTTTTCATTGTAAAAGTTAAATAGATATTAATACTTAAGGTCCTTTCACACTGGACGCGATTTTGACGCACGAATAATTCGCGCGATAGTTTTATTTTTTGATCAGCTGTTTGTGTAACGAGTGCTTCCACACCGAACGCGAATGTGCTGCGGCGGAAAAAACACTTTTATTTTTTTCGATGCTTCGATGTCGATTTTTTTTACTTTTGCGGCGACAGAAAAGGCTTCAGCCAATCACATACACTGAAACAAAGGCGAAGCTTGTTGACGCTTTGGCCGCTCTGACGTGGCAGCATTATGTGCGAGAGAAGAGAAGTGTCACAACATGAAATGTAAACTAAAAACAAGCAACACATTGAAACTAGAAAGCTTTTATAATGACAGCATTTTTATATTGGCTATTCCGCATCTCAGCGCACGCATACCCATCATTTATGACATGACGTGTTTCTTACCAGCAAAAGAACGAGGCATGGGATAAAATAGCTGGGATAGTTGGTGTCTCCGGCGAGTTGATGAAGTGCGTGATGATGATTTATAATATTTTTGACTAGGAGGGAAATAATTGATTTTGGAATATTTTCAACATTCATGGTTGTGTGTTTCATATTATTTTTGCATGCATGTATAGGCCACACACCAGAGCATGTGCGTAAATAAAGCAGAGCGGGGTGACGCTTAAATAGGCCTATAAACATACGTTTCATATATACGTTTAAATAATATAATGCTATTTTTTTTAATTTCATCTATGTTGATGATCTATATGAAAAGGGAACCGCATGAGATGAGTAAGGATCATAAGATGCCCAATATATCGAAAACATTTGGAATGGGTCAGACATAATTTTGGCCACTTATTAAGTTTTGTTTTGTAGAAAGCCTTTCTTTAAAGTGAATTTCGTTTTGTATAAATTGTATCTTAATTTTAATCAATGTTTCATCAACAAATTGCCTGGATTAATAGGAATAAGAAGCAAATATAGTAGACAATATAATGAGGACACGGAGGCGCCGGCGCGTGAACTGGAGCGCGTCTCATACCGAAAACTGACAGAAAACACTAGTTTATTAATAAACAATTCAAATGTTTAATGCGTAATCCTTACTTTGGCCGGTTCTTTGTGGCAAAGTTTTAGCTACTTTACAAGATTAGCATACTCCCCTTCAGACTCTCTGTTCTTTAAGATTGGGTGCACACAAAACCTTCTTTTCTGTCTTTATACAGGGTTCCCGCAGGGTCTTAAAGCCTTAAAAGCATTGAATTTATGAATTTGGAAATAATACCTTAAAAAGTCTTAAATTTTGATGTCTGGGTCTTAAAAATTGTGCTGTTTGTCAGTGTATTTCTTAGTATTTCTGTAGGTTAATATATGTTTTCTCCGGGAGTATATGGGTTTGGAAATTTTAGAGAAATTCTAAATTAACGCATTACAATTTACCTAAACCCATTATATTTTAGTCGACTAAATCTACTGTAGATTTAGTTTACAGTAGATTTAGAAAATCAAAAAAAAAAAAAAAATCTAAAATCTTATTGTATTTCGTCCACTAAAACTAGACTAAAACTAAAACAATTCAGATGACTAAAATATGACTAAAATTAGTTTGTCATATTTTTAGTCAAAAGACTGAGACTAAAACTAAATCAGAATTTGCTGTCGAGATTAACACTGCTGTATGTGTAACTTCTCCGTATTGTATTTTTCCTCAAAAGTTTCATTTGTCAACCACGATTATTATGATTTTCGATGTTTATTGTTCAGGGGTCTCTCAGTTCCCCATATTCCCAGCATGGAATAAGTAGCTAGCTAATGTTAAAAAACAACTTAACATTGTTCGGCAAACTTTCTTGTGGCCTACTGAAATGTTTTTATTTTTCTCACCTGCTTGGCTTATCATCTTTTACCCATTCCACATTTGAAAAATAAATGAACACAAGTTGAAGGAATTTGTTTATCTTTGCTGGTAGGGATGTGAAATAAGTATTCATTTTTAATATAAATGGTCTTAAAAAGACTTGAATTTAACTTGAAGAAACCTGTAGGAACCCTGTTATAAAGAAAACGAAAAGCTGGATGATGATGATGATGATGATGATGAAGTGTCTGTGTTTTCTCAGCTGTCGGCGCGAAAGTTTTGGAATATTGAAGTATTATATTATAGTAATATTGAATATTGAAGTAATATTGGAATATTGAATATTGAACGTCGCGGCCGATGTGAATGGTTTTGACGCGAATTATTCGCTTTTTCGTTACGCGTCCGGTGTGAAAGGGCCTTTACAATTAAAGTTATTTAGTCAAGAGTGGAGTCATTATTTGTTTGACAACACTACTACTGACATTGCATACGAAGCCGTTACACTTTAAGAATGACATTTCAGATAAACTAGTGATTTTTTTATTTTTTTTCATTTCATTTTCATTTCATTTTATTGTTTATTTTTACCGGGACAATGCACAATTAAAAGTAATTGCACCAGAATTAGCTAATAGCTAGTTTACATCTGCTGTCCCTGGGCAGGTAAACAAATAAAATAACATACATTACATAAACACCACATAAAACATCACAATACATACATGTGCATAATATAAAATTTAAAACCGGAATATAAAACAGATAATGTACAAAACAGTCATTAGTGGTTGCAGATCTGTTGTGATAGTAGCCAGTACTTTAACTTATTTTTTAAAATTGAGAAGCTATTGAGGCTTCGAATATTCAGATTGATTATTTGGATGATTTTGCTCATATTTCCTTTAAGTCAAGTCATCTTCATTTATATAGCGCCTTTAACAATGGATTGTTTCAAAGCAGCTTTACAGAGATAAACTTAATATAATTTAAGGTAACAGAGATTGTTTTGGTTTTATAGCGGTTCTTGAATAATGTTATTTTCCAGCTAAAGTTAATTTTGATTGATTCACCTCCGTGGAAATGATCAGACTGAAATGAAAGTATTCATACACTTTGACTTGTGTTTTTCTCAGGTGAGCTGATGACTATGGCGAAGTGGATGAGGGAATTTGTGGCCAAACATCCTCAGTACAAGCAGGACAGTGTCATTACAGACAAAATCAACTACGACCTGCTTCACAAGTGCGACCGAATCGCCAAGGGGGAGGAGAAGTGTCCCGAGCTGATCGGAGAGCCGGTCAACAGGGGGAAATAAAGCCCGCTCGAAACCAACGCAAATCATATATATATATCCTATTTATATATATATAAAAAGCTCCTTTGCATGAGAGCGAAAGACCAAGTATGTGACCGCAGTCCAGAAAAATTCTACAACTTCTATTTAAACTAGCATGTGTTGATTGCCGAGGTCAGCCAAAGGTTTGTTGAATTTGTAAATAGAAGATTTTTTATTATTCGCAAATTATTTTAATAGCTTAAACAGATCCATGATGCAATTGTACCCGAATGTGTACATATTTCACTCCGGTCTGAGTGTGTGAGAGATTATGTATATGTAGCAAACACTAAATTGTAAATTAGTAATATTTTCATTGTCGAAGTGTAAATACTTGTACTTCATCATCAGGCATTAACAAGTGTACTTTCGTTCTTTTTTCTTTTATTTTTATTTTTATGGATGAAACTGTTGATTCTTCTTCTTTTACTAAACGCATGTAGGAGTTTAAATGCAGACGAGCATAGAAGTGTGCAGTACATTGTGTTTTTCACTAACAAATCATGTTGAATAATTGTATTGTTTGAAGGACCGCTACATTTATATCATAGCTGAGGTTTTGCGGTTGTGTTAAGCAGTCTCCACCACTAGAGGGCGCAGAGGCTCTTTTTTTTAATACAATAATGGATAAATGAATTAGATTATCATTATTCTGTAGTTTGTTAGCTTTAACATCTGTATATGGCTAGAAATAAAGTGATTCCTGTACATATTTCAGCTTATTGAGTGGCCAACAATGCCTTTTCTAGACCTATCATTCAAGCTTTGTGTCTGCAATGCATTAAATCATTAGTAGTCGCTGACAGTGTCTGCCAGCTATTGATGCCATGGAAGCAATAAAAGCTTAACACACAGTATAAATTAGATATATTAAGACTTTTGCTGTGCAACTTCTCAATGAACTGATTAAACATTGTGTAAAACACTGTGTGTACTGATGTCGGCTTCATTTACAGTTTCACAAGCATTGCAATAGCCAGTAACTTCACACTATTCTTGCATTTCTGTAAAATGCATCTGGCTCTAATAATCTTTGTACAAACGGGCCTGACGGAAGGCTGTATTATATAAGCTCTCTTAATAACGTGAGTATTGGCTGTTGTAGATTGTGTGAAATATGAATAACGTTTGCATGTGATACTTGAAGTCCTCATTGTTGTGTTTATCAGGATATCATTATATTCTCTGGAGCTAGAGAGCAATAAATAAGAGTAAAAGCACTTTACTTAGCCAATGTTCGAGGTTTACATAATCGCACATCGCCACCTAAACTAAGACGACAACTGCAGGATAACCCAGTTTCTACTAAATAGGCTACATAACAGTTAGTTTTTTGGCTTTTAGTATGAATATGTTCGTCTTACTGTTGTCTATACACTAGTTTGTTCAAAAATCATATTTAGAAGATTTATTCTGAATTTAGTCTCACTTTCTGCCACTATGGATCAGTGATATTGATGACATCACTCTGCACTTCAGCTTCTCATTAGATTTTCTGCCCAATCAAATGCTCTCTAGAATCTGGAGCTCCGCCCCCTACATTATAAACACACACTGAAGCTGAAATCAGTCACTTATTCACATATTTACTATATTCTACATGGTGAATATCATATAGTGCACTATAAAGGGGATAGGGAACGATTCATATGCTTTCCATTGGGGCGTATGAAGTCTGGTTTAACGTTAGTGGAAGACACGTCACACAGAGCGGATCATGTGATCGAGTCGACGCAGATCAGAAAACATCGGATCATTTGAATTCTGCACAGAATCCTGTATTATAACTAAAACTGCGGCTTTAACGAACTCAACAGCTCTGGAACTGTGATATAAACTAAACGCTATTGGCTGTTTAAAAAAGGGGAGGAGCTGTTCGATATGCCCCGCCCCTTTTCCTGTTTCAGTGGAAATGACGTCAACACATGCTGTCAGTTTCAAGGCACTTCAGTGGGACTTTAAGTGGATGTTTAAAATATTATATGCTAAATAATAGGATTTTGTATCACTGCATCGTAAAGAATCAGCACGCTGAACTATGGCCAGATAAACCAGAGATCACTTGTATGACCGTCATTTTTTACTGACATTTTTGTTCAACAATATTCCACATAAACATTCACAAGAGCTTGGGGGAAATTACAATATCTATTTAAAGATAATAATTATTAACCAAAGCTTTAAAACAAAAAGTGACATGCTTGTTGTGTGGGCAACGTGAGCACTTTTGGTGGAATCTGTGACACTTTCGCTGTGATTGTTCCCTTCAACATGGACCACGTGATGCGCTCGGTGCATGAGAGCAGCGCTGTGATTGGCCAGATCTGTTTCCACGTGAGAGCAGCGCTATGATTGGTCCGTTCTTACTTCAGATGAATGGGGTGACTTCAGTTCCTGCAACAGTTCACGCCTTGCAAAAAAATAAAAATTCTTAAAACACGCTGTCAGAACGTGCGCTTTTCTCTTAGAACGCCGTAATGGAATTCAGAACTGATACATTTACGTTCTTAATCCAGTTGAAACACAAGTGACGACATTTCGAATGTGAATACGTCACCACTCGAAAAGTTTGTTTTCCTGATATTTTAACCTGTTTCTACACGTACCGAGCACACGCTGTTGTTGTTGTTCTCGGAAGAAAGCGTTCCTGAACTCTTAAATATGCAGATAAAGTGAAGTGCGCGCAGACTTTGCCCTCGCGCGTCAGTATAAGAGCGCGTTCCGTTACACGCATCAGTTTTAAGGCGGTCTACAGACACTCATGACGCTCTTTACTTCCCGAGGTCTTTCCACGCGTTTACACTGACGACACCACCCGCACAGCACTGAGCCCTGAAGATAACATACCCAATATCCGAGAAGACTAAAGGTAAGATTCATAACGCTAAAGAGATTTAAACACACAAATGCCATCTGAAAGTGCGCGTTCTGGGGCCGAATGATGCGCGTGACCTCGCGAACGCGGAAGAGTCGAGCATCATAATGACTTTATTAAAGATTAAAAGCGCTATGATTTAATGATGTCAGGTGAAGCCGATCTTTAGTTGATCTCATGAGGAAGACTTTGATTCACGGTTTTGAATGCTCTTGAAATGTGTGTCAGTTTTAGATCATATGTTGTATAAAAGCAACACGCGAATCAGTGACAGCAGTCCTGCCGTGTGACATGCCTATAATTCATCACGTTTTAACTTAATATAATGTCATTTCATTTGAAAGCAATCATTGTGTATTGCTTTCTGAGTGTATTATATCTCCAAATTGCAATCATAGTCATAATGCACAAGTAAAAATGAAAACTTCATAATTAATGCGTGGTAATACTGACAGTTTGGCATCATGAGATTTATTGTTACCATTTTATACATCATAATATTTTAATGAAAACCTTTCAAGAACCCTAAAATCAAAAGAAAGAAAATTAAACCATTTGTTGGACCATTCGCCTACTTTTTGTTTTTAACATTGGCAATATCCTTCCTCTTATGTACAGTAGGCTGTGAAATGTAGCATAATCTCTTCTATATTTTAAATAAATAGTGTGTCTGAGCCGTTATACACTTTCTGTGTGGGTTTGAGCCTTTTGTGTTTTGTAAAGAGCTCTTGTATCCGTGGTAGAAAAGCTTTTTCTTGCAAGTCCTCGTCTGCACATCTGATGGCAACACCACGCTCGAGTGAAAATGCCTGATGTAAATCTGCGTTCCTCTACGCTCGTGTCTTCTCATGGTTAGTCCTGCTGGGAAAGTGTTTCTGGATTCAGGATCTTTCTACGCACCATTTCTTGACCTTTACTGAGCGACAAACAAGCGAATAAAGAGAATTAAACGTGATGGATGGTAGTCCTTGCTGTAGGCGGCCATTTTTATTGCTGTAATCAATAAGTGTTCCAACAAGGATTTATTAAGTTAACTTCAATTGACTTTTAACGAGTTTTATTATGTTCACGGACGTCGTGAATGCGTGTGTGAAATATAATCTTCATATGATTTTGTCTCGAAGGTTGAAGATGGAGGCCATTAACCACAGAGTTAACTCTTACATCGAGTCTTGGATGGGACCCCGGGGTAAGACCAATAATACTAACTCGCTTTTCTTTATGATGTGTTCCTGAATCCTACAAACAGAACATATTACAACTTTATTTTAATAGCTTAAATTAGTGCACGCTGATGATTTTAATAATGTCTCACACAGCCAAGCAAGTGGTTCTAATGGGTTTCAAATAAACTTTGACAAATCCAATGATTGTTTTAACCTAAAAGTGCTCATTGTATCATCAACCCAGTATCTTGTAAACTTGTGTTCCAGACTGAGAATAATAATTAGTAAAACGCCACAACTCTGCCTCTCAATTATTGGAAACTGTATGAATCAATCAGAATGGAAACAATTATAGTGTGTTTCCAAAAAAGCGTGTTTCCATTTATAAAGGTAATTGCGACCTTTTATCAGAATTGCAATTGCGAGTTTTTTTACTGTAAGTCCGAATGATGAGATATCAACTAGCAATTGTGTGAGAAAAAAAAAACAGAAATTGTGAGATGAATATTGAAAAAGTCTAAATTACTTTTATTTTCTGGAGAAGAAACAGGCTGCCATAGCAGTCGGTGCGACGCCAGGGACAATGGGATTTGTGGGAAAATCAACATTATAAAATTCTGATTCCCCGCCAGCATCTTTGTTTTTTTAAGCATAATTTTTGACATTTTCACAACACTTTCATGGCCCACAGTGTATTTTGTTGTATGAATATCTGAAAATACAATACATATATATATATATATATATATATATGCATACAGTAGTCAACATTTGAAGTGGATCAAAAAAGTTAATCAAAGTTGTCCTAACCCAAGAACGGGTGTTGTTTAAAGTTAATGCATAACTTTGATGAAAGGTTTTGATCCACTTCAAATGTTGACTACTGTGTGTATATATATATACATTTATTTTTTTATCTACACTTGAATGTGTATAAGTGTCATAAAACAGCTGAGAAAAGTGTGTTTTTGTCCCGGATTGGATTCAGAACGATGATCAAAACACAGATCGAGTCCATCGACGCCTTTAAAGCTCCACAGTCCTGAAGCTCGTCCTGGGATCACATCTCAGTCACAAACATTAGATCACATCTCGTTCAGAAACATTAGATCACATCTCGTTCAGAAACATTAGATCACATCTCAGTCACAGACATTAGATCACATCTCAGTCACAAACATTAGATCACATCTCGTTCAGAAACATTAGATCACATCTCAGTCACAAACATTAGATCACATCTCAGTCACAGACATTAGATCACATCTCAGTCACAAACATTAGATCACATCTCGTTCAGAAACATTAGATCACATCTCAGTCACAAACATTAGATCACATCTCAGTCACAAACATTAGATCACATCTCAGTCACAAACATTAGATCACATCTCAGTCACAGACATTAGATCACATCTCAGTCACAGACATTAGATCACATCTCAGTCACAGACATTAGATCACATCTCGTTCAGAAACATTAGATCACATCTCAGTCACAAACATTAGATCACATCTCGTTCAGAAACATTAGATCACATCTCAGTCACAAACATTAGATCACATCTCAGTCACAAACATTAGATCACATCTCAGTCACAAACATTAGATCACATCTCAGTCACAGACATTAGATCACATCTCAGTCACAGACATTAGATCACATCTCAGTCACAGACATTAGATCACATCTCAGTCACAAACATTAGATCACATCTCAGTCACAGACATTAGATCACATCTCAGTCACAAACATTAGATCACATCTCAGTCACAAACATTAGATCACATCTCAGTCACAAACATTAGATCACATCTCAGTCACAAACATTAGATCACATCTCAGTCACAGACATTAGATCACATCTCAGTCACAGACATTAGATCACATCTCAGTCACAGACATTAGATCACATCTCAGTCACAGACATTAGATCACATCTCAGTCACAGACATTAGATCACATCTCAGTCACAGACATTAGATCACATCTCAGTCACAGACATTAGATCACATCTCAGTCACAAACATTAGATCACATCTCAGTCACAAACATTAGATCACATCTCAGTCACAAACATTAGATCACATCTCAGTCACAGACATTAGATCACATCTCAGTCACAAACATTAGATCACATCTCAGTCACAGACATTAGATCACATCTCAGTCACAGACATTAGATCACATCTCAGTCACAAACATTAGATCACATCTCAGTCACAAACATTAGATCACATCTCAGTCACAAACATTAGATCACATCTCAGTCACAGACATTAGATCACATCTCAGTCACAGACATTAGATCACATCTCAGTCACAGACATTAGATCACATCTCAGTCACAGACATTAGATCACATCTCAGTCAGAAACATTAGATCACATCTCAGTCACAGACATTAGATCACATCTCAGTCACAGACATTAGATCACATCTCAGTCACAAACATTAGATCACATCTCAGTCACAGACATTAGATCACATCTCAGTCACAGACATTAGATCACATCTCAGTCACAGACATTAGATCACATCTCAGTCACAGACATTAGATCACATCTCAGTCACAGACATTAGATCACATCTCAGTCACAAACATTAGATCACATCTCAGTCACAAACATTAGATCACATCTCAGTCACAGACATTAGATCACATCACAGTCACAGACATTAGATCACATCTCAGTCACAGACATTAGATCACATCTCAGTCACAGACATTAGATCACATCTCAGTCACAGACATTAGATCACATCTCAGTCACAGACATTAGATCACATCTCAGTCACAAACATTAGATCACATCTCAGTCACAAACATTAGATCACATCTCAGTCACAAACATTAGATCACATCTCAGTCACAAACATTAGATCACATCTCAGTCACAGACATTAGATCACATCTCAGTCACAGACATTAGATCACATCTCAGTCACAGACATTAGATCACATCTCAGTCACAGACATTAGATCACATCTCAGTCACAGACATTAGATCACATCTCAGTCACAAACATTAGATCACATCTCAGTCACAGACATTAGATCACATCTCAGTCACAGACATTAGATCACATCTCAGTCACAGACATTAGATCACATCTCAGTCACAGACATTAGATCACATCTCAGTCACAGACATTAGATCACATCTCAGTCACAGACATTAGATCACATCTCAGTCACAGACATTAGATCACATCTCAGTCACAGACATTAGATCACATCTCAGTCACAGACATTAGATCACATCTCAGTCACAGACATTAGATCACATCTCAGTCACAGACATTAGATCACATCTCAGTCACAGACATTAGATCACATCTCAGTCACAAACATTAGATCACATCTCAGTCACAGACATTAGATCACATCTCAGTCACAGACATTAGATCACATCTCAGTCACAGACATTAGATCACATCTCAGTCACAGACATTAGATCACATCTCAGTCACAGACATTAGATCACATCTCAGTCACAAACATTAGATCACATCTCAGTCACAAACATTAGATCACATCTCAGTCACAAACATTAGATCACATCTCATTCAGAAACATTAGATCACATCTCAGTCACAAACATTGGATCACATCTCAGTCACAGACATTGGATCACATCTCAGTCACAGACATTGGATCACATCTCAGTCACAGACATTGGATCACATCTCAGTCACAGACATTAGATCACATCTCAGTCACAAACATTAGATCACATCACAGTCACAAACATTAGATCACATCTCAGTCACAGACATTAGATCACATCTCAGTCACAGACATTAGATCACATCTCAGTCACAGACATTAGATCACATCTCAGTCACAGACATTAGATCACATCTCAGTCACAGACATTAGATCACATCTCAGTCACAGACATTAGATCACATCTCAGTCACAGACATTAGATCACATCTCAGTCACAGACATTAGATCACATCTCAGTCACAGACATTAGATCACATCTCAGTCACAGACATTAGATCACATCTCAGTCACAGACATTAGATCACATCTCAGTCACAGACATTAGATCACATCTCAGTCACAGACATTAGATCACATCTCAGTCACAGACATTAGATCACATCTCAGTCACAGACATTAGATCACATCTCAGTCACAGACATTAGATCACATCTCAGTCACAGACATTAGATCACATCTCAGTCACAGACATTAGATCACATCTCAGTCACAGACATTAGATCACATCTCAGTCACAGACATTAGATCACATCTCAGTCACAGACATTAGATCACATCTCAGTCACAGACATTAGATCACATCTCAGTCACAGACATTAGATCACATCTCAGTCACAGACATTAGATCACATCTCAGTCACAGACATTAGATCACATCTCAGTCACAGACATTAGATCACATCTCAGTCACAGACATTAGATCACATCTCAGTCACAGACATTAGATCACATCTCAGTCACAGACATTAGATCACATCTCAGTCACAAACATTAGGCAGTTTATAATTTATATGCTGTTGAATTTGTGATCACATTATTTGACATGTGCGTACGCAATGCTGTTATCGCTCGCTCAAGAAACACTTCTGCTTATCAATGTTGAAAACCGTTGTGCTGCTTCATATTTGTGTGGAAAATGTGACCCTTTTTCAAGATTTTTTGATAAATCAAAAGTTCAAACAAGCAGCTTTTATTTAAACGTTTCCCCGCTAGTGTTTTAAAAATAGGTGGCGTTTTTGGCCATTTTCACAAAAATGGCATCGCCCTCGGAATATTTTGTTGTATGAATATTAGATATGCTGTTGATCGCATCAAGCCTAGTTCACACTACATGATTTTAAGCCCGATTTAAGCCCGATTTGCAAATCGTTGAGCTCGCCGACAGGTCAGGGTGTTATGGCGTGCAAATCGCGGGGGATTAGTGGGCGATGAACGCTCGCCAATCTGTTAGTGAAAGAGCCAACAACGCATCAAAGACGCTCGCAGACGCGTCGCCGAGCCCAGAAAACTATCTAGCATGCTAGAGATCCAGAGCTGTCGCACGACTCAACCTCACGTGATGTCATGAGCTACAGCCAATCAGAGCAAGGCATGGGTTGAGGTCACCGGGTAAATACTTATTTTTTCTTTTTTGGGTTTTTTTTCTCAGGGCAAATCATCGCGCAAACAGTTTGCAGCACTAGTTTCTATCTGACGTCCATATTCGCGTGTTGTGTTCTTCTTCGTCTTCTTCGCTGGGTATTGGCAGGGCTTTGGTATTGGCGCGCGTGCTGTTTCGCGTCATTTCCGGTTCGTTTTATTGCGTGATTTTTCGTGACAAAACGTGGTTTGCAGACAAGATTGAATCGTTGGGTGACAGAGTTGTTGTCAACTCGTGTAGTGCGTTACCCCCTGTTGCGGATCAATCACGTTGTGTCGTGTGGTGTGAACTAGCTCAACAACTTAAACACTCCTGATTTCACAGAGAGCAAGTCATGTAGTGTGAACCGCACAGTTCAGCCCGACGTTTTAAAATCATGTAGTGTGAACTAGGCTTTATTTGCATCTGCTTCCATATGCCATCGCTCGTTTCTGCTTCTTCTTCTCCTGTGTTTTGATCAGGAGATTCTGCACTCTTTCAGTAGATGTGTAACAGCGCCCCCTACTGTATAACAGTGAGAACACGGATTGAGGATTCTTGTGCTCTCTCATTCTCAGATCCTCGGGTTAAAGGATGGCTTCTGCTGGAAAACTACATCCCCACGATTATCTTCACGGCTCTGTACCTTCTGATTGTGTGGATGGGGCCGAAATACATGAAGAACCGAAAGCCGTACTCGTGCAGAGCTGTGCTGGTGCCGTATAACCTGGGCCTGACGCTGCTGTCGCTCTACATGTTCTACGAGGTGCGTTCCCAATCAACAACACACGCTTTACACGAAGCCGTCACATCATGAGCGATCACATTTGACATGCAGTCAAACCAAAAACGATTCAGACACCAGATATAATGTTTGATAGTGTTTTACTAGTGTGTGCAGGACACTACAGTCATTTATGTAAGTGAGGAGAACAAAATAAAGTAAACTGTGACATATTATACCCAGATATTCTTCATACAGTGACTACCAGTGACATTTATACACATTTGGGAGCAAAAATGATTCCTCCACTTTGAGCTGATCATGTTTTGCTGAAGTGTGTTTTCTGTAATTGCTAATGCTCTTTTTACACACAGACTGAACAACATGAAGCATTGCTTGGTCACTGGTTGAGCTAAACTGGTATTATCTAATTGTGTAGTTAAATTTAACAGCTGACAGATATTCAACATAATTCATGTGTGAGAGTCTAACAGAAGGACGGATGAAACCAGTGAAACATCAACTGGGTTCTGCTCATATTGTATTACCATTTTCTAAACTATAGCGATTAAACTGAGATAATGTGAGAAATGTTGAAGGTGTCTGAATACATTTTGGTTTGACTATATTTTAAAGAACATTTGGACCCCATTAACTTTCACTGTATGAGCCATAAGAACAACAATACATTTTTTGAAATATCCTCTTTGGTGTTCATAGAAGAAAGTAAGTCATACAGGTTGTGTCAACGACGTCAATTGAGACTAAAAACTACACCAGAAAAACTACAACGAGGGTCATTTCGGTCCAGATTATTTTATGAATCTGTCAGTCCGTAGCTGATATTTCACATTTTCATGCAACGGTAAAAAAAAAATGTCTTGTTTAAAATCTAAAATCAGAAATGGGGCAGAAAAAGAAAATATGAGTGCTTTGACACAAAAATACGTAATTTCCTCTCAATACGCACAATATTATAAACTCATTTCAAGTTTTCCCCTTGAATGATTCTCCTTGAAGGAATAGGACAAAATTAAAAACTCAATATTAAAGAAAAACTATAATAGCATCTCAATCATAGGCGTCATTTACGGGGGGGACGGGTGGGACATGTCCCCACCACTTTTTGCCAGGGTCGATATTGTCCCCACCACTTTTGAAACATCTCGCGTCACGGATGTAACAATACAAATAAAACATCTCCAGTTAACTAGCAGCATTCGTTTCATTCATTTGTTAAATAAGACGCGATCTAGCGCTGAAATGTGTTGTCTTCACTCGGACGCGCGCTTCAATCCGTTGCAGAGATTCTATTCGTTCCAGAGAAATCACAATTCAAAATGCACACAAACGTGTCCCTGCTTCTCTGGGTTCTAATCCGCACTCGTATAGTTTTTTTTTTCCCTCATCAAAACCGATAATGTTTATCAGTGATAAAGTATATCAAGATTCTTGATATACAACCACTGATAAACATTATCGGTTTTGATGAGGGGAAAAAACTATACCGAGTGCGGACTAGAACCCTCAACCCCCGACACGCTTGGCAAAAATTCTGCCACTGGACTATCACAATACATATGCAACGCAGGCGGATCTATGTATTTATTCACGTAAAAATTCTCGATTCTGACAACATTATATTAGATCTCATTTTACGACCAATTAAACCCAAAGTACCATCACATTTTTGGTCGGACATCATACATTTTTATTTATTTCAATCAGTAAGCTACAGGACATCGTCTTTCAAACCATGACCTGCGCGAAAGAGAAAAAAGAATGAATGCGTCATTGTACCCAGCACTTTTGAAAATGCCCTTCCGAATGCGTCTCTGTCCCCACCACATTTCAAACCAAACTGACGCCCATGATCTCAATGATACTAAAATAAAACTAGCTTGTCCTGCTAACTCGTTTTTATTTTAAATGAGTTCATCATCCTTCTGTTCGGGAGTGCTTTCCAATGCCCACACTCCTGAAAGCTCCCATTTCCATTGATTTTATGCTGTAATAGATGTTACACAATCGAGATATTTGATTGTGCTCCGGACCTTTAAGGACATGCACTTTGATACTGATGATTTGACTTTTTGGGAACGGAGCAGGTTTGATAAGTCTCGGTCCGTGTGCACCTGAAAGTTCAGAGTCCTGTCTTGCCTCATTCGCTCTCTCCACGCCGTCTGCATTGCAAAACTGACACGCTGTCTGGCTTCCCAAATGAGCTCACAGATACATCAGATACCAGTTCTCTTATATCACAGTCATCGATGACCTTAAAGCTGTTTTACTGCAGCATCATTAGAGAAAGAACTAAAGCTCTCGGCCCGTGTCTTAAAGGGACAGTTCGCCAAAAATAAAAGTCGTTTACTCGCCATCATTTCACTCCAAACCCATACATTTGGCATTTTTTAAATTATTTTATAATTTAAAATTAAATTAAGTTGAATTGGCCAATGTGTTGGAAGCGGGACTTTTATTTTGCCGGGCGGCGCTGAGAAGAGAACGGCAGCGCTCCTTCACATTCTCCGTCTCTTCATTAGTTTACGATCTCTGTCAGTCAGTCATACCTCTAATACTTTTTATTAGACAGAACTGGTAAACAAAGAAAGTAAATGGTATGCGAAAAAGTAAAGCGTTTGCTTTTATATGATTTTTATAAGTGGCCGACGTGTTGGAAGAGGGACTTTTATTTTGAACAAATTTACATTACAAATCGGAGGCCCGTTTTATTATCTTTGTTTTACTTTATTATATTTAACAAAGTCATCTCATATTTCGCTCTTAATAGTCTATCTATAAATGCAGTCTATCTACCACTATTTGCATTCATTATATCTATTCCATCTATGATTTTTTTTAAATACATTTTTTATATACAGGTGAAACTCGAAAAATTAGAATATCGTGCAAAAGTTTAGTAATTCAACTTAAAAGGTGAAACTAATATATTATATAGACTCATTAAATGCAAAGTGAGATATTTCAAGCCTTTATTTGTTATAATTGTAATGATTATGGCTTACAGCTTATGAAAACCCCAAATTCAGAATTAGAATATTGTGAAAAGGTTTTCATAAGCTGTAAGCCATAATCATCACAATTATAACAAATAAAGGCTTGAAATATCTCACTTTGCATGTAATGAGTCTATATAATATATTAGTTTCACCTTTTAAGTTGAATTACTGAACTTTTGCAGGATATTCTAATTTTTCGAGTTTCACCTGTATTTTTATTATTTATTATTAGTCAAACGATTTAAAACGGCAGATTTATTCGGTGACAAAGCAATCAGTTTGAATAAGTATAGCGATATCTTTGTCACAGTATCCTTTCAAGTTTCCACAGTCATTGCATCTGCTGCACTTTATTTGTACCATTTTGTTTTATTAGGTCATTTTTATTGATCTATTTACCTTTTTTTAGAATTTGAAAGATAATTAAAGATATTGTTTGATAAGTGAGATCTCGGATTGAAGTTCTTGAAAACCAAAATAGTAGTGCTTGAGAAGTTCCTGGAGTTTCATTGTACCGTATCTGTACGAACCCTGTAAATGCCCATTCCCCTCTGCGTATCCTGCTGTGTGTCGGGCCGTGGGAACGCCAGGGCGTCTATAAGTTATCAGATCGAATGAGAAATGAGGCGAGTCGGAGCTGGGACTGTGTTTAAGGACTTTAGAGAGAGGCATTTCAGTCTCTCTAACAGCAGAATCAACCCGTGACCCCGAGAAGCTCCAGGACAAAGCAATCAGGGCTATCCTGGGACAGTTTTATGTCCCCTGGATGTCCTTTAAAGAGGCTATTTTAATAGAGACGTCCTCCTCTGAACGCCGTCGCCCCCTGTAACATGAGGTCAGGCAATAATGAGAACATTTTCTGAGGTTTAGGAGGATTTATACTGTATACAGGGGACAGATGTGCAGCTTTCATTCGGCATTTGCTAAAAAAAACCTTTAGCAGAAAGAACAAGGACATTATTCAGAACGAGACAATGAACAATGACACATCAGAGGCTCATGGGAGATTTTACTGAGGTCTGCGGAGGTGAGAACAAGATCATGGAAGACGGTTTAAAAGACGGTACAAAAACGAAGTACTTTTGTTCCACTTTCTGTAGAAGTCGGCAGTAAATCTGTCAGTGTTACACCTGAGGCTCTGCATCTGCTCAGATCCTGAATATATATATATATATATATATATAAAAACCTACGTAAATAAGGATGACTCTTGTGAGTTTAGATCCATCTGATGGCTTGTTTGTTGAGTTTGAAGAAAGATTTTTGATCGATAGCAAGCATCAAATGCCATCGGTTTTCAGCATGAATAAAGTCATTATACTAACAGGGAACGTTCACACTAACGTTGTTTTAAGGTTCTCTCAGCGTTATGAACAAATGTTTTTCCAGTAATGCTAATAGAACGTGTGTTTAGAGTTATCTGGTCTTTAACTCTTTCCCCGCCAGCGTTTAAAAAAAAAAGAAGTTGTCAGCCATCATTTTCACAAAACGTTCATGACCCCAAAATATTTTGTTGTATTAGTATCTGAACATTAAATATATCAAAAGAAAGGACAAAAACAAAACGGGAAAAAAGCCAAACTATTCTAGTTTCATGCATTTTTTTTTTTTTTTTTTTTATCAACACTTGAATGTTAGTTTCATTTAAAAAAAAAAAAAAAAAAAATTCTGTTGAATGACTCCCTGTGGTGAAAATCCAGCTTTTAATGTTGTTTATGTGTCTATGTGGTGTTTTTAATACGCTTTAAGACACACCATGTGTAAGTTCATAAGTCGACAGCATTGCTGAGTATTTTCTGCTTAAAACTGCAGTGAACCAAAGACAGTCTCAAAAACACGGTTTGAAATCGCTGGTGTTTCTGACGTCACAAACGACCTTGTAACCAATCAGATCAACGTGTGATCGTCAACCAGTGGATCTCTGAGCTGAGGGAGTGAGTGGAGGCGGGGCTCATTTGCATATTCATAGAACCGCGCATACTAAATGAGGCAAGGGTGTCGAGTTACAGCAGAATGTTCTCGGAGCACATTGTGTGTTTTGTTAGTGTAAACTGATCCTCTCTGCTCCACAACTAATTCCACAAATGTGTTTCGTATTGTGAATCCTGATTAAAGTGGCGTTGAGTTTTTCATTTCCTCTGTTTTCCCTCTGTCTACAGCTGGTAATGTCAGTGTATCAAGGCGGATACAACTTCTTCTGCCAGGACACACACAGCGCAGGAGAGGCCGACACCAGGGTAACACAACTAACTGAGCTTCACATGCATGAGATCCCACAATTCAAAGATTCAACAGTGTTCGATATTATACAATGCAATACACACAAAAGAAATGATACATGCGATATTCTCCGTTCTGTTAGAGAATATCCCAACGGGACCCGAAGCCTCACAATCTTCCTCAGTCTGCACTTCTGAAACACAAAGCCACAAATGGGACTCCCTATGGTCTCGTGGACTTTTTTTATTATAATTTTTTTATTAAAAAGACATAGCTGCATACACAAAGTAATAGACCAATGACATATACACACAAGTACACATAGAGAGGAGAAAAAACAGCTAGATAAATTTACCTATATATACTATTATATTTATACAGATTGAGTTATAATTTTAATGAATGGGTTATTCCATTGTGATATAACATTTTTGATTATATCATATTTTTTTAGTGATTTAAAAAACAAAGTACAGTTATAATCTCCGTTCTCCAGTAGCTCTGTTCCCTGTGTTACCGTATTGTTAGGATTAGGAGTGATTCCCGAACACAGGTGTGGATCATCAGGTTGGACACCGCATGGAGTCGCCTCATGATCCACAGCGTTAGACTCGTTTAAAGATGTCCGAGAGCAAACGCTGGTCTGTGATATGATGGATTCACAGTTGTGGATTGGTCAGTGTCATTTTTCAAACATGTGACGGTGCTGGTCAGGCGAGGACAGGAGGATCTGTAGCAGCACACGCTTATTTATATTTACAAACCAAACGTAAAGGCTTTGAAAACCAAAGACAATACTTGACAAAGGAACTGAGGAAACCGAGGGCGTTACATGCAAAGGAAAATGAGGAACTAGCCCAGATACAGGTGAGCAAACCAGTTAACAGGTCAGGAGGAAACCAGTGGAACAAAGGACACAGGAACTCAATGTAGGAACGGGAATCAAAGCGTACACTTCAGCGTACTTTCAAAAATATTAGGGAAATATTATACTTCAAAAACATTAAATTCAGTTTGCACTTAGGTATATTATTTAAAAGAAATGAAATTAACCCCTTGACGCCTGAATTTATTTACAATCATATAAAAAAAAATATTATTTGTGTTTCTGGCTCCAAGCTGATGCTAAATTAAGTTGAGATTGTTAATTTGTCTATAGCATATAGAATAGAGTAAATTTAGGTATGATGCAAATTAGCGACAACAGGCATTTATGGTAAAAAAAAAATGACAAAATGGTAAAATTAATAAAACAGTGGTTTTAGTTAAAAATGTAGTATATGGCTTTTTTGAGCCAGAAATAATTTCATTATTTAAGTGTGTTCTGACAAGCATTTATGGTAAATTAAATATAATGATGCAGTTGCAATTGAAATTTTAAACTTAATACTGAATGAACCCCTAAAGTTAAAATTACAATCAAATACTTTGCATGTAATTTGACATTACAAAGTACACTTAAGTGGCCTTTTATTTCAATAATGTTATATTATCTGCACGCACACCAGTTCAGTGCACATTTAATACAATTCACAAGGCAAATTTCATGTTACGCTATTAAAAAAAGTAGGGCAGTGCAACGATTGGTAACACTTTACTTGAAGCATAAGACTGACAGGACACATGTTATGAATATGAAGGAGGGTTTATGCATGTTTATGACAACTGTCATTAAGTGTCATTCGCTCAATTATGACATTTTAATGCAAATATGACATTGTTTGTTATGACACCTTGACATATACCAATACATCATAACCTGTCAGTGTCTTTGTCATGACAACTTGACATTACCAAGACAACATAAATATGTCATAAACATGACATAGCAGATTAATTATCAAACTTAAGAAACCACTTAGCTTTATGGGTTAACATTACATTAAACTGTCAGGTGGCTGGTTTTGACATTGGCTTAATCACATCCAAAAATAGAATTTTGTGTTTACATAATAAATAGGGATGTCCCGATCAGGTTTTTTTGCCCTCGAGTCCGAGTCATTTGATTTTGAGTATCTACCGATACCGAGTCCCGATCCGATACTTATATAATACTTTAAAAAAGAATAAAGAAGAGAGAAAAAACAGATCCAGGATGTTCCTTATTTGTTATTTAATTCACCTTATTTTAACATTCAACAACTCTGTTAACAAGCAGAGCACTTCTGTGAGGCAGCTTGAACAATCAAGTAATAAATAACATAAAATCTTCACTTTTGGACTTTAGTGCAACAGTAAATATAGAAAAAGTCTAATATAAAAACAAATAGCACCTCAACTTAAAATACCCGGCAGGCATGTAAATAAAAAATAAAAATGTTTTAAAAGTGTATAAAAAAAATGAGTATATATATATATATATATATATATATATATATATATATATATATATATATATATATATATATATATATATATATATATATATATATTAGGGGTGTAACAGTTCAGAAAATTTGCGGTTTGATGCGATACAGCAAAAAGAAAGAAATGCCAGAGAAATGTCCTATTTATTAAAAGAAAAACTATTTTTAAATAAGTTTGAGTTTTCCTACATCTTGAAACTTTCAGGTTTATAAATGGGGGTAATCTTTGAAGGATGAACAAATAATGTTTTGGTAATCACACTAAAAATAACATTTAAATATATATTTATATAATATTTGAGTTTTGAAGTGCAACATTAAATCCATGTTCATTCACGGCACAATGTGTCTCCTGGTGTCCACGTCAGCGCTATTTGATCTAATAGCTGGGCGTCGGAACCATTGTATGAGTGGGACAAGACCCACCCACTTTTAAGACCAATGACATTGGACCCACTCACTTTTACCATCTCTAATTCATATGTCTGTTCGCTTTTCAGAGCGCCGTCAGTCAAATCCATTCCACTTGAGAAAAGCCCTACTCAATTTAACTCCATTTCTGCTGGATCATTATATTTGTCAACGAGCCGCAACTGACAAAAATAGCCGCCCGTTGTACCCTTCCTATTGCGTTATTGCATGTAATGACCAATAATAATCAATAAATGGCTAATGACGATGGTATCAGCGGGATAATCCACGAATAGTGCATTAAAATGCACCAAGTGGGCCGGAACTGTGTTCCAGCACCTCAGATAAATAAATAGATTCATTAATCTCAACTAATCTCGCTGGTCCCGAGCTGGGCCGACCGACCTCCCCTCCTCCCCGCTGAACGCGAGCGATTACAAATGCGTGAAATGCACTCTCGGTGGTTGAGCGCGGTAAAGTTAGTTTTAGGTTCGATATATTTCGGCCGACATTTGTTTTCCCTAGCCACTATTCTATCAATAGCAGGATTAGTTTTAACATTATGTAACCATTGTATATGGGCTCTATGCACGGCGGTATTTCCGGTGAAGGTCTAAGGATGCTGGATTACTTCCGCCGATCGTAGAGTCCAATGCTATACCGAGAATTTATATTGGTTTTTATACTCTATTGCTATACTAAAGAAACGTTAGTCACAAAAACAGACAAAACAGACACTCCTCATTTTGTTTATGCTTCTGTGTTTATTATATTAAATAAACATAACTATATATACAATTACAGCTAAACGTATTAAAGTTTCGTTTCAAAGACGAGAGGACAGTATATTTTGAAGACTCTGCCATAATCCCGTTTTCCTCCGCTTTAAATCTCCCCAACCGGAAACGCACGAGCATCCTTGCGTCAAACGCGGAAGTTATGCGTGCAGCCCATTGACATTAAATATTAGTTTAAAATCACCTACGTGCATTAATGCTGCATATTTATACCTGAGAATGCTTTGACGCGTTTGCACAGCGGCTGGGGCGGTATGGATTTTTTCTAACCGCGGTTGAAAAGCAAGATATTCCCGCGGTATAGCGGTAAACCGATTTAAACCCCCCCCCCCCCCCCCCCCCCCCCCCGCACTCACCAGAAGGCGTTTTTTCTAGACAGACTTTGTTAAATATTTTCACCTACATCCGAAAAAAAAAACAAGCACAATTTGAAAGAGTCCAATTTTCATTAAGCTGTAATTTGGCATGAACCAATCACTGAATAGATTTCCTTATTTAAGAATATTCTCAGATACATTCGCATTGAATTCATCATTTTCAGGAGAATTTATTATGATGTTGAACGAAATGAAAGATGAACACCTTTTCCAACATGTCTTAATTACAAAAATTATATTCCATATTTATGTTAACATAATATAATGTTATTTTTTATTTAATCTATGTCGATTATATGAAAAGTGAACACCATTAATAAGATAGGATCATAAGATGGGTCAGACATGATTTTGACCACTTTATTAAGTTTTGTTTTGTAGAAAGCCTTTCATTAAATTAAATTTCGTTTTGTATAAATTGTATCTTAATTTTAATCACCGTTTCAATAACTAATTGCCTGGAATTATACAAATATAGCAGACATATAATCAGGACGATGTGGAAGCGACGGTGCGATCTCTTGCGCGTGAACTGGAGCTCGTCTCATAAATGAACCGAAACTCGTGCGCCCATCAGAGACGGAGTTCACTGCTGATATTCTGAGGATACAACATAGCCAATAGGCTATACTAGGGACTTTAGCCTTTAGATATCTTTGCTGCATGCGCAGTCTCCTTTCTAGAACAGCCAAGAGCTTTCTAGCCTCGCGGCAGCAGCGCCTTGCATCGCTCATAGACCTTAAAACTGATAAAAAAATTAAAAACACGAAAATTGATCAAAAAACGTTGGTGCGGATGGTTGGCGGACAGATGATGCGTTTTGTGCTGCGGTTCTGTTGCGGATGAAATAATAATAGCCCATCCGCGCATCTCTAATACTAATGTAATGCTATGTGTCATGGAACATTGCGCTCCCCAACTCGCGAAAGGGATTTGCTCCATCTTTTGATAAGTTTTGTTTAGAAAACCTTGAATCCATGTAAGACACACTATCATTAGAAATAATCCATGTCATTAGAATCAATGAATCCATATCATTAGACACAACGTGCACACATGCAGGCCAAGGTTTTTTTTTTTTTTTTTTTTTTTTTTTTTTTTTTTTTTTGGTGACGCCGGTGACGAACTCAGACCCGCGGTTGGAGTCACGTGACCGCGGTATTGCGGTAATGCGGTAACCGTCCCAGCCCTACACAGCGCATGATGAGGGAACGTCTGCCAATTCCACAAACTGCGTTAAATGTATAGCCTGTAATTTGTATTATTTAAAATTACTTTTCAAAGTCCAAAGCTTGTAGAAGGTTCCTATTGACAATACTGACCTGGTAGCCTTGAGTAAATTAACTTGTTTAAGAAAATGATTAATAAAATATATAAATATCAGTTAAGCCTATGTTACTTTCTTCACTAACACAGAGGAAAATGAAAAGACTATCAGTCAAAGTTCAGCTTTAGGAGGGGAAGAAATAGGCCAGGATAAGGAGACTGAGAGAGAAGGTATTGATAAAATAATCTAATGCCCACTGACATGTTTTTAAAGCTATTTTTTATCCTTTTTTTTTGGCCTTCAAAAGTCTTAAATTGCATTTGTAGGTCAGAGAAATCAAAATGTTCTCGGAGGAGCATGCCCCCGAACCCCCCTAAATACCTCCCATGTTAATGCTCATGTCTGTGGGTGGGGCTGGGGAGGATAATGTGGCTTGGCGTGGCTACAGTGCCAGGGCTCAATTTCTGTCCCAGTGTCAAACAATTTTAACATGGTATCGTCATCATATCAGTGTAGATGGGCCACAATAATTTACTCCAGTAACATTTTCTGGGGGAGGACCCACCCACTTTTTTTTTTGCTTCCGACGCCCATGATCTAATAGAGATCTACGGTTAATAACAGAGAAATGTGAACGCTTCTCACTAGATCTCGCAGCGATGTTATTACTTCAGTGGCGAACTCAAATGTTTTCTTCCCTGGATCTCTCAGCACAGTGTGGCTTGATCTCGCGCTGCACAGATGTTGCTGGTCCGAACTGATAAATGGTCCGTGAAGCACAATATAATGAGAAGTGCAGTTTCGTTCCGCTTTCATTACGTTTGCCATTTGATGTTGCGCAGCGTTGTGGTGATCGCGCCAGCGCGGATTTTGTCTGCAGGAAAAATGGTCCAAGGAATCGTTCGGTTTGTATGCGTACCGAACCGGAAGCCTCGTACCGAAACGGTTCAATAATTACGAATACATGTACCGTTACACCCCTAATTTACATATCTCCGAGTCCTGATCGGGAGGTAACGTCCGATTCCGATCGAGTCTGAAACCACGTGATCGGGCCCGATTCCCTAATAATAAGTGTGTGTGTGTATAATTATTTTGTATATATAAATACACACACATGCATGTATATATTTAAGAAATTTGATATTTATATATAATATAACTTATATATATAGTATATTCATGCAAATATGTCTTAAATATATACATGCATGTGTGTGTATTTATATATACAAAATAATTATACACACTACACACACATTTATTATGTAAACACAAACTTCTATTTTTGGATGTGATTAATCGTTGCACTGCCCTAATGAAAAGCTTTCATTTTAACAGCATTGCACTATATATGTTTGATGTTAAGTGTATAGAGAGCAATAAAATGAATGTAACATAACCTTTAAGTGAAACTGAGAATCAATGATTTCTGAACGATTCCCTCTCATCATGACTGCTGTACATCTAATATTACATTTCTGTTAAATGCCTAGAGAAATGAGTTGATGTGTAAATGATTGTTTTATTCCCTCCTCAGATGATTCATGTACTCTGGTGGTATTACTTCTCCAAACTCATTGAGTTTATGGACACGTTCTTCTTCATCCTGAGGAAGAACAACCACCAGATCACGTTCCTGCACGTGTACCACCACGCCAGCATGCTCAACATCTGGTGGTTCGTCATGAACTGGGTGCCGTGTGGACACTGTGAGTTCCTCAGACGCTTATGCTGCATATTATATGCTGAATTATTCAGATGCATAAGAACAAACCCACACAGAACAGGCTAAAAGTGCTTGTCTTTAAATAACTGCTTGCATTATGTAACATACTATTTAAAGGGGTGTATTCACTCGATCTCTGGCATTAAAGGGATAGTTCACGCGAAAATGAAAATTAGCCTATGATTTAAAAAATGTCCTGGCTCTTCCAAGCTTTATAATGGCAGTGAATGGCCGTTTCTGTCCATAAACTTTTATGATGGACAGATGCACTTTTATGATGGACAGATGCACTTTTATGATGGACAGATGCACTTTTATGATGGACAGATGCACTTTTATGATGGATAGATGCACTTTTATGATGGACAGATGCACTTTTATGATGGATAGATGCACTTTTATGATGGATAGATGCACTTTTATGATGGACAGATGCACTTTTATGATGGACAGATGCACTTTTATGATGGATAGATGCACTTTTATGATGGATAGATGCACTTTTATGATGGATAGATGCACTTTTATGATGGATAGATGCACTTTTATGATGGATAGATGCACTTTATGGACTTCAAAACAGAAACAGCCATTCACTGCCATTATAAAGCTCAGAAGAGCCAGGGCATTTAAAAAAAAATATATAACTCTGATTGTGTTCGTCTGAAAGAAGAAAGTCATATACACCTAGGATGGCTTGAGGGCGAGTAAATCATGGGCTAATTTCCATTTTAAAGTGAACTACTCCTTCACTTCTTAGAATAGATTGTGGATACTGATCATTGATTGAAGTGCGTAGTGCTGGTTATTCATGCAAAAACGAGGTTGAACTCGCCTTGTGCCATATTTACAATGCAAATGTGGCACAGAAGCGGCTCTGAGGTGAACAAGAACATCAGCTTAGCAGAACAGAAAACAATAGGCAAGCGTAAACGTAGACGACAGAGGACAAGGCACAAACTCAAACTGAGGGCTCAAATACAACCACAAAAATGAGAAGTAAACCAGACAAAGACAACCATAGAAACGAGATCTCAGGAAACAGGAACTAAGAAACATGAAACTAACAGTGTGTTCACACTTCGCTTGGTCCGCAGTGGTGACAAATTGGGTCTTATTGGGACAAATAACTTTATTCTAGAGCTGCCATAAAGCCAAAACAATCTCTGTAACTTTAATTTCCTATTATCACTGTAAAGCCGCTTTGGAACAATCTACATTGATGAAATATAAATGAAGATGACTTGACTTGATTGAGCTGGCTATTAATGCAAAAACATGGTTGAAACCACCATTAGAATAAACCTGATGTGTTGAATGTGTTTGAAGGTAATGCATGAACTAATGCTGGTATTACTTGTCTCTTCATCAGCGTATTTCGGCGCCTCGTTTAACAGCTTCATCCATGTGCTGATGTACTCGTATTACGGGCTCTCCGCCGTGCCGGCCATCAGACCGTATCTGTGGTGGAAGAAGTACATCACTCAAGGCCAGCTGGCAAGTGCACGCTTCTCCTGCGTCTTCAGTACAGTAACTAGTGCTGTGCTGTAATGGCATGTGTGGGCACTGCTATTAGTCTAAGAGCTGAACCAATCACCTTCAAACAGAGGTTATAATACATGGGATACAAAGTTTCAGCTTGTTCAGAAAGTGACTTTGAGATATGTGTAACTGTTCACTAGTAAGATGTCCTAGTATGATTTTAAAGAAAAAATGCTTAAAAAATAAGGTAACACTTTACTTGAAGGGGTGTACATAAGACTGACATGACACCTTCATAACCATGACATGACATATGTCATGAATATGAAGTAGGGTTTATGCATGTTTATGACAACTGTCATTAAGTGTCTTTCGCTCAATAATGACATTTTGAATGCAAATATGACATTGTTTGAGATGTCTTTGTTATGACACCTTGACATAAACCATAACATCATAACCTGTCAGTGTCTTTGTCATGACAACTTGACATTAAATTAAGTTAAACTGTCATGTGGTTGGTTTTGACATTGGCTGTCATGAGGCCATTATAACTGTGTCATGAATATTTTTCGTGACCTCAACTACAGTGGTACACATTGAATTTGTCATTAAACAGTTATAATGGCTTCATGACAGCCAATGTCAAAACCAACCACATGACAGTTTAATGTAATGTTAACCCATAAAGCTAAGTGGTTTCTTAAGTTTGATAATTAATCTGCTATGTCATGTTTATGACAGGTTGTGTTGTCTTAGTAATGTCAAGTTGTCATGACAAAGACACTGACAGGTTATGATGTATTGGTTTATGTCAAGGTGTCATAACAAAGACATCTCAAACAATGTCATATTTGCATTAAAAATGTCATAATTGAGCGAATGACACTTAATGACAGTTGTCATAAACATGCATAAAACTTCCTTCATATTCATAACATGTGTCATGCTTATGAAGGTGTCATGTCAGTCTTATGCACACCCCTTCAAGTAAAGTGTTACCAAAAGTAATATAAATGGGTCAAGATGTATCAAAAATACAGCAATATTGTGAAATATTATTACACTTTATAACAGCTGTTTTCTATGTGAATATACGTTAAACGTGCAATTTATTCCTGTGATCAAAGCTGTATTTCCAGCATCATTACTCCAGTCTTCAGTGTCACATGATCCTTCAGAAATCACTCTAATATGATTTAATGCTCAAGAAACATTTATGATTATTATTATTAATGTTGAAAACGGTTTTGCTGCTTCAAATGTGTGCGAAAAAGTGACCTTTTTTTTTTTCAAGATTTTTTTGATAAATATAAAGTTCAAACGAGCAGCATTTATTTAACGCTTTCCTCGCTAGTTTTTTTGAAAGAAGTTGCCAGCGTTTTTGGCCATTTTCACACAATTGCCCTCAGAATATTTTGTTGTATGAATATCAGATATGCTGCTAAATGTTTATGATCGTGTCATTTTACATTATGCATATGATTACATATGCCATCGCTTGTTTCTGCTTCTCCTGTGTTTTGATCAGGAGATTTTGCCCTCTTTCAGTAGATGTGTAACAGCGCCCCCTGCCGTATAACAGTGAGAACACGTATAGCTGGGAAACTGCGTCAGTGGCGGGAGAGAGTTAAATTGGAAATGTCTTGCAACATTATGAATGTCTTTTGATCAATTTAATGCATCCTTGCTGAATAAAAGTAAAAGAAAAAACCCAAACTTTTGAACGGTAGTGTATAGATTATAATGAATTTAGACTGAATGCATGCAATCTTAGTTTAGCTACTCTAACCGATGACTGATGGCTGTTTTCCCTCAGGTCCAGTTCGTCCTGACCATGTTCCAGACATCTTGTGCTGTGGTTCGGCCATGTGGTTTCCCAATGGGCTGGCTGTATTTCCAAATCTCTTATTGCATGACTCTTATCTTACTCTTCTCAAACTTCTACATACAGGTAAACGAATTCTCATTTTGGCATAAAGAAAGAATATAATGGAGCGAAAGTAAAACGTTCCCTTTCTTTGCTCCACAGACCTATAAGAAACAAGCGGGATCTCGGAAGACCGATCACCCGAACGGATCAATAAACGGCCACACTAATGGCGTGACATCCAACGAGAAGGTTAAATACAGAAAGCCACGCGCAGAGTGACAGTCCCGCCACTGATATCAACGCAGTAGAAGAGCTACATGTACGTGTGTGTCATCTTACGCGCTAAAGCCATTTAATCCTTAAGAGACTCCTTACATGTTTGCACACTGCAACCTCATGTTATTCATATTGAATCCAAAAAAATAGGAAAAGAGAGATACAATTAGGGTCCAAGTTAGTACGTCTCAGGCGTCTAGAGTATTTTTGTTTTTCATATATTTTTCTTGAAATATAACCTTATTACTGTACTCATTTGCACTGGTGTTTTCACTAAACTTGTCTGTAGACATAGTTGACCAAATATACTGCGGTATGCCACACTTTTAGAGCTGAATACACACACACACACACACTTCTAGCCTATGCAATGTGTCTTTACAGTACAGACAGACGGTCAATAGATGATAATACGAAACAGTCAGGAGAAATTATGGAAGATAATCAGCTTTATTGACCGTTAATTGATTGTTTAGTGAATTACAGTAAGTTTACAAAAAAGAAACTGGACTGTTTATTTAATGTTAACACTGATTTAGCATAGTTTGTTGTTAGCGCTGTACTGGACAGGGGAATCTCATTAAAACATATCCATTTCATTCCAACTCACACATTTTTGGTGTATTTCTCACTATTCCCATCCCGTTTTTTTCTAAGTAAAGGTTTTACTGTAACATTTGTTTTCATTACTGTAATGACTAATATTATTTAGTTACATTTTACAATAAGGTTACAGTAGTTAACTACATTAGATAACATGAACTTTTAAAGCATTTATTAATCTTAGCTAATGCTCATTTTCAACATTTACTAAATCATTATTAAAATCCAAAGTTGTATAATATTATTTACTGGACCTGAGCTAAAATGAACAGTTGTGTGTTTGATGAATAAATACTGTAACAAACGTATTGCTCATTGCTAGTTAATGCATTGGCTAACGGGACCTTATTGTAAAGTGTCACAGATTCTTTCCCTTCCCAAATGTGGTAAAATTTCATAAATACAGTCACAACTTTAATAGTTGTAGATTTAGGAGTGAAATATTACCCAGGCATTGAGATTGATCCAAGCAGTCCTGTGCATGCAGCGATAAATATATAAAAGAAATAAATTAGATCACTAATATCCAATTAGTTTGTTGTGTATGAAGCTGGTGTTGGCACAGGTTGTACTGGCATTGTGTTTCAACTGTCAGTCTAACGTCTCTTCTGTTTTACCTGGCTCGTTTTGGCTGCAAAAGAGAAGCTGTGAATAGATAATTTTTGATTTTCTGGTGTCAAACATGTCATAATGAAGCCGCCGTTCAGCATGTCGCTTTAGTGAACAACTGCTTACACTGTAACGACAGCACATGCATCAACTCTGAAACGCGTCCCTGTGAGGCTGTGTGCAAAAGCTTGTCAGTCCGTGAAGAAACTGAAAACATGTGTCGACAGGTTAGCGCTCTCTGTGCCTGCATTCCCCACATTGTCAAGCAACGGTTATTTTGTCCTTTTGTTTGAACAGTTTTCTTAATCTAGCCGACTGTTACTTAAGTGTGTTAAAGTTAAACCGTTAGCATAGAACTACAGGAAATCAATATTTGTGTAACATTGATCTGTCATTAATATATCCTTATCAGTTATTGCTGTTAATAAACAAGCCATTCTCTCTGTTAGTGTCCGGTTTAGTTGGATAAGTAATATCTTGCATTAACTGCGATACTTTCCTGATAAACAATGTAATGCTGTTAATTTATGCTTTTGGTGCAGGTACAGACCCATCCAACGTACAAGATAACATTTGCTATTAATACAGAAGAGAGATTTAATGAAGTGTATCACAGAACTATTAATACGGGAAGGGTTAACCAACACAATACCAATAAAGTGATTTTTATTTGGAGATAAATTTGTGCCAGTGTTTGATTTAAGGTATTTGAAACTTGAATATTTGAATATTGAAAGGTTGTATTTACCCCTTGAATATTTGAATATTGAAAGGTTGTATTTACCCCAATTCAACTTTAATAAATAGCTTCTTGCTGACAGTACAAGTAAATGCAATCAAAAAATAAATGCAAAGAAAACACAAATAAACAAATTAATCTAGTAATATTAATCCGCAGTTATTATAACGTCGTGTCTACTTGCAACGAGTGCAAATAGTCTGCTTTGTTGGCAGAGGCTGTTTACACTGACTCTTCCCACCATTGTCTGATTGAGCCGGACGAAATTACAAAAGAAGTCCTGCTGAGAACAGGATCAGCATGTGGACGCGGTGAGGTCACTAGTGGGCGTTTATGAATGACATTTATGGATGTTATTCCATGTTGTAGACACAATCATTTTTTTAAGGGAAAGACTAAATCGAAATGGAATCAGTACATAAAACGCTTCATATCAAAGATTAACGAGGAACAGCGAGTTTTGCCATCGCTGCTATTTTATCTGTGGCAAAAGTGGGTTCACGAAACCATTCAGGCTCTGAGTCAGCACAGCAAGTCCACAATATTTACACAGAGACATAACCTACATTACACACTCTCAGAAAAAAAGGGACAAAAGCTGTCACTGGGGCGGCACCCTTTCAAAAGGTACACATTTGTACCCAACGAGAGCATATTGGTACCTAAATGGTACATTGTGACCTTTTTTAAAGGGTACCGTCGCAGTGACCGCTTTTGTACCATTTTTTATGAGAGTAGTTGCTGATCGCTAAAGCAACTTCTCCATCTTGCCAATAACTCTGCCACAGGAGCTAATGGCTTCAAAACCGTTAGCACAAAAACATTACATTGTTCATGGAACTTTTTTCGGAAGTGTTTTAATCTAACGTCTTTTAAATCGTATTCCTTGTTTCAGAATGTTCAGAAAACATTCAAATGTAATGTTCCCATAATAATATCTGCAACATTTTAAAATGGAATGTTCCTTCAACATTCGCACATCCAAGAAATAACTTTTTTAAAACCATTCAGAAATGTTTTCATAACTTAATGGGGATGTTAGCAAAATGTTCTTAGAACATATTTTTGTTAGCTGGGTAGATAGGTGTTTATACACTCACCGGCCACTTTATTAGGTACCCCATGCTAGTAACGGGTTGGACCCCCTTTTGCCTTCAGAACTGCCTCAATTCTTCGTGGCATAGATTCAACAAGGTGCTGGAAGCATTCCTCAGGGAGTTTGGTCCATATTGACATGATGGCATCACACAGTTGCCGCAGATTTGTCGGCTGCACATCCATGATGCGAATCTCCCGTTCCACCACATCCCAAAGATGCTCTATTGGGTTGAGATCTGGTGACTGTGGAGGCCATTTTAGTACAGTGAACTCATTGTCATGTTCAAGAAACCAATTTGAAATGATTAGAGCTTTGTGACATGGTGGAAGTAGCCATCAGAGGATGGGTACATGATGGCCATAAAGGGATGGACATGGTCAGAAACAATGCTCAGGTAGGCCGTGGCATTTAAACGATGCCCAATTGGCACTAAGGGGCCTAAAGTGTGCCAGGAAAACATCCCCCACACCATTACACCTCCACCACCAGCCTGCACAGTGGTAACAAGGCATGATGGATCCATGTTCTCATTCTGTTTACGCCAAATTCTGACTCTAACATCTGAATGTCTCAACAGAAATCGAGACTCATCAGACCAGGCAACATTTTTCCAGTCTTCAACTGTTCAATTTTGGTGAGCTCTTGCAAATTGTAGCCTCTTTTTCCTATTTGTAGTGGAGATGAGTGGTACCCGGTGGAGTCTTCTGCTGTTGTAGCCCATCCGCCTCAAGGTTGTGCGTGTTGTGGCTTCACAAATGCTTTGCTGCATACCTCGGTTGTAACGAGTGGTTATTTCAGTCACTGTTGCCCTTCTATCAGCTCGAACCAGTCTGGCCATTCTCCTCTGACCTCTGGCATCAACAAGGCATTTCCGCCCACAGAACTGCCGCTCACTGGATGTTTTTTCTTTTTCGGACCATTCTCTGTAAACCCTAGAGATGGTTGTGCGTGAAAATCCCAGTAGATTAGCAGTTTCTGAAATACTCAGACCAGCCCTTCTGGCACCAACAATCATGCCACGTTCAAAGTCACTCAAATCACCTTTCTTCCCCATACTGATGCTCGGTTTGAACTGCAGGAGATTGTCTTGACCATGTCTACATGCCTAAATGCACTGAGTTGCCGCCATGTGATTGGCTGCTTAGAAATTAAGTGTTAACGAGCAGTTGGACAGGTGTACCTAATAAAGTGGCCGGTGAGTGTATATATATATATACACTCACCTAAAGGATTATTAGGAACACCATACTTATACTGTGTTTGACCCCCTTTCGCCTTCAGAACTGCCTTAATTCTACGTGGCATTGATTCAACAAGGTGCTGAAAGCATTCTTTAGAAATGTTGGCCCATATTGATAGGATAGCATATTGCAGTTGATGGAGATTTGTGGGATGCACATCCAGGGCACGAAGCTCCCGTTCCACCACATCCCAAAGATGCTCTTATGGTGACTGTGGGGGCCATTTTACTACAGTGAACTCATTGTCATGTTCAAGAAACCAATTTGAAATGATTCGAGCTTTGTGACATGGTGCATTATCCTGCTGGAAGTAGCCATCAGAGGATGGGTACATGGTGGCCATAAAGGGATGGACATGGTCAGAAACAATGCTCAGGTAGGCCGTGGCATTTAAACGATGCCCAATTGGCACTAAGGGGCCTAAAGTGTGCCAAGAAAACATCCCCCACACCATTACACCACCACCACCAGCCTGCACAGTGGTAACAAGGCATGATGGATCCATGTTCTCATTCTGTTTACGCCAAATTCTGACTACCATCTGAATGTCTCAACAGAAATCGAGACTCATCAGACCAGGCAACATTTTTCCAGTCTTCAACTGTCCAATTTTGGTGAGCTCTTGCAAATTGTAGCCTCTTTTTCCTATTTGTAGTGGAGATGAGTGGTACCCGGTGGGGTCTTCTGCTGTTGTAGCCCATCCGCCTCAAGGTTGTGCGTGTTGTGGCTTCACAAATGCTTTGCTGCATACCTCGGTTGTAACGAGTGGTTATTTCAGTCAAAGTTGCTCTTCTATCAGCTTGAATCAGTCGGCCCATTCTCCTCTGACCTCTAGCATCAACAAGGCATTTTCGCCCACAGGACTGCCGCATACTGGATGTTTTTCCCTTTTCACACCATTCTTTGTAAACCCTAGAAATGGTTGTGCGTAAAAATCCCAGTAACTGAGCAGATTGTGAAATACTCGGACCGGCCCGTCTGGCACCAACAACCATGCCACGCTCAAAATTGCTTAAATCACCTTTCTTTCCCATTCTGACATTCAGTTTGGAGTTCAGGAGATTGTTTTGACCAGGACCACACCCCTAAATGCATTGAAGCCACTGCCATGTGATTGGTTGATTAGATAATTGCATTAATGAGAAATTGAACAGGTGTTCCTAATAATCCTTTAGGTGAGTGTGTATATATATATATATATATATATATATATATATATATATATATATATATATATATATACATACATAGTACAAACAGACAAATCTAGATATAAAGAACATATGTACAGTTTTGAAATTATTCAACCCCATTGCAATTTAGGTTTATTGGCACAAATTTAAAGACTTTCAGCTGTTTGCAAAACAAATCAAACATAAGTCAATGAAATGGCTCAACACAACAAAGGTTTCAAGTGGTTTTCAAAATTATTCAACCCCTTCATGGCAAGCATCTTTAGTCCTTGGTAGAACACCTCAGCCCGTTCCTCATGAGCAGTGGCCTCCAGTTCAGTGATATCCTTGGGTTTGTGTGCAACCGCCGCCTTCAAATCCCACCAGAGATTTTCAATGGGGTTCAAGTCACTGGCCACTGTAGACTCTTCCAGGACTTCTTCTGAAACCAAGCCTTGGTGGAATTTGAGTTATGCTTGGGATCATTGTCCTGTTGGAAGGTCCAATGACGGCCAAGCTTCAGCTTCCTCGCTGACGGCATGACGTTTTCTCCTAGGATTTCCTGATACTTCAATGAATCCATCTTGCCTTCCACACACTGCAGGTTTCCAGTGCCGGAGGATGTAAAGCAGCCGCAGAGCATCACCAGCCCCACCATGCTGAACTGTAGACTAGGGATGGGAACCGAGAACCGGTTCTTCTTCAGAACCGGTGCCCAGTGAATCGATTCCTTGGAACCGTTAGCATGCCTGCTTAATTCCGCTTATCGGTTCCGCTCGTTGCAAATGCGTCATGACGTCACACACGCACTCCGTTGTTTTGGTTCAGAATGCAGCAAATCGCATCGAGGCAGAAGCACTCTAAAGTTTGGTTATATTTCACGCGAAAAGACGACAATACGGTCACTTGCAACACTTGTAAAATGTACATTTCGTCAAAGGGGGGAACTACCTCCAATATGCAGAAACATTTGGCCACACACAGCATACGAGAGAGGCCGTTAAATCACCCATCCCAAGGGAGAAGCATACATCTCTATTTCAAGACCCAACTGTACTTGGGGAGGGAGGTAAACTAGGCAAATTAAATCTATACTGCCCTACATAACTCTATTCTCTCTGCATCAACCCTAAGGGGTATCTACCAAGCAACCTTTTATTGGGGAGCGTACAATTCTACTTTAGACCCTAACATAGGGGAGAATATAGCCTAACCCTGGAAAAAGATACTTCAAGGTATCAGAGCAGAGCAAGAGAGATGCCAGAGACAGTCCACCTCCACCCACAACCACGGATCAATGCCACTCTCGCCTTGGGCATGTGAAGGGGCAGGATGTCCTCAGACATGTGCCCATGCTACCACCTAATCTAAAGTATCTCTGCAGAAAAAAATGTGGGCATGCATAAGCCATCAAGCACTGCTCAGTGTACAATATGAAACAAGCAACGGAGAGTGTTTTCACATTCCTATTTTTCTTTTAATAAAAACCTACTCCATTTCTGTGTCGATTCAGCAATGGTTGCTTTTAACTCCTCCTTCAGAAGGGGGCCATGAAAGATAATGTAGAGTCCGGATAGCAAGATCCTCTATATTCTATCAATCCGACCCTGGACCTAGGCCCAGAAGAGCATGCTGAACCCCAGCAGTGCTCTTCTACACCAGAAAAAAGACAGCAGAACACAACTTTTTTTTTTGCTCTTTATGTTAGTCCATACTCTGTGTCTATCACGCAGGTCCATGAAGGCAGACCTCAGCATAAGCTGGAGGGGGCGGGAACACAACTGTCACGGTTCATGAATTCACTGACTCTTTCTCGCGCTGTGTTTGTGTGTGTGTGTGTGCGTGTGTGTGGGCGTGGCCGCTGATCATCCGGCCTGATCTGATCAGCGGTGTCTATTTATTCTCATGGTCCTTCGTCTTGTGTTTGTCAGATCGTTGTTGGATGTTTCCCGGTGCAGTGTCTGGTCTTCTTCTTTGAGTTCCACCTGTTCCTCGCTGGATTTACTCACCTGTTTTGTCTTCCTGCCTTTTCCCGGAGGATTTCTATCTTCAAGCCCTGTGATATTCTGTGTTTACTGGATTCCTGTTTGCTCCATTTCCTTCCTCGGAGGATCGGCTTGTCCATCTGCGTCCCTGCGCTACCACAAAGACTGTTCCGGATACTTCACTCATCTGACATTTTCTCCTGTTGTGATTCCAATAAACTGCCTTTACTCGCACTTGCATCTTCTGTTCATTCAAGCGTCACAACAACCTTCTGGCAGCACTTGATGAGGAGAATTCGTGGTGTGCAGGGCCCATATGCCTGTCTTGCCTCCACATATGCCTTGACATAAGCCATAATGAAAAAGGATGCAGCACCAGGGGGGAGATGGCTTACAAGCAGCTCTTCAACTGGTGAATGTATCACCATGAATGCATCCAACTCTATCAAGAGCCGAGCGCACTCGTGCTAACACTATATTCCAATCTCTCGGGAGAGAATCAACAAGAACAGAGATAACTTCAGGGATAATGCAAATCCATTATAATGAGCGAATCAAGTTCCCTCGGGAGTCAAACATGCTCCAACACGGTGTTTATCTTACGTGTGCATACAAAGAAGCGGCTCCTGAAGTCAAAAAAGCTGATGATGTGTATTACAGGCGCCCTCTTATACTTATGGGCACTCCGCTTTTGGACTGTCATCATCCAGTAAAATTGGCGTGTTTGTCACACGTGCTTCAGACACCTGTCACGCTGATGGCGTTTCCCATAACATCAATCCAAGACGCAGTGTCTAAGTTCCGCTTCGAAAGGGAACTGTAGCATCTGAAAAAAATTATTAATGATTCATCCATTTAATGATTCATCCATTTGTAAGCTTTCTGACGCAGCCTAAAACTCTCAAAAAGAACCACAGTTCTACCATGTTCTTTTTTATAAATATATATATGGAAGCTTGTTTCCGCTTACGGAATAAAAACTAAACTAAAATTTTAATCTCAGAATTTCGAATTTTTTTCTCACATTTGAGTTTAAATCCCGGGATTCTGACCTTTTTTCTCAGAATTCTGAGATAATGTTTTTATCCACAATTGCGGGGGAAAAGTCAGAATAAATAAAAGGTAACTTTCAAAACTCTTCAACACATCTAAATAATGTTCAGACTTCAAGTCTTGATTGAGCTGATTTTATTTTTCGTACTGTAAAAGATATGCAGAGATCGGATCACATGCAAAAGTGTGTTGTCACAAACCATCATCAGATATAGATTCGGTGATCAGTGTGATGCATTTACAGTTTTAAACATTTGCTGGGTTATTGAAACTGACAAGATATATTCATAGGAGTTCTGGTCTTGGCTTATGCTCTGCTTCCTCATCTTCTATTTTGGCGGCCAAGTCGTGGTGATAGGCCAAAAGTATTTTACTGCGGTTAATCTTAAAAAATCTATCATCACTTTCCTGTTTGGATTCCAAATCTCCCTCTTCAGTGACTCCCTTTTTCAACACAGTTTTGCTTAACCTAAGATCTGTGAATAATAAGGAGTCTCACTTGCCTGTTATTATTACAGACAACAACCTGGACTTGTTTTTAACAAAAACTTGGCATAAACACAATAATGGACTTTGTTTTTAATACAATTACTCCCCTGGGTACGGACTGTTTGAGAGTCCTCAACTTTCGGGTAGAGGCGGGGGTATCATTGTGCAAATTAATTTAAAAATCTGCATCAGCACTGTGTCTAAACCAATGTTTACGTCCTTTGAATGTCTTGTTGTTTTGAGTATCTCTGCCTTGCAATTTACTGTCATTTCAACAGACTATAGACCTCCAAAGATAAAGGGATATTTAATGTCTGAATTTGCCAATTTCAAAGTTTAAAGTTTAAGAGAATACTTATTCTGGGATATTTCAATATACACACTGATCAAACTAATTCCACAATGGCCAAAGATTTTTTGGTGCTATTGGATTGTTTCAGTCTTACTCAGTTTGTAAAGGGCTCTACTCATAGCAAAGGTCACACACCAGACCTGTTGACTGCAAATGAGTTGTGTCCCAGCCTTCTCCTGTTGATATTGCTCTTTCTAATCAGTTAGCTGTATTTTTCAACTTGGATTTGGACTGTTAAGTTTCAAAAGTGGGGATAAATTGATCAGACCGTATAAGCAAATGCTGTAGTTTCCTCTTTCACTGAATTGGGCCCAACGTCCTTATATGATGAACTTTACAAACTTCTACAAACCTGGATTTTTTTGTTTCTCTTAAGATTTGTGAAATAAAGTATATTAGTACACTGCCTCACATCAGCTGTGTAATAATTTTTTTGAATAATTTTTAAATACCAGAATTGCTATTGTTCGTAATCAGGTTTCTTGCTTTCTTCTCCAACAACTACCGTACTTACTCCAGTTTATCCAATTTTTCGGGTGCTCTGTTTTCAAGTTTTGTGCAACCTGACTTTGTTTTTGTGGAAAACTACCACTTGCATGCTTGATCCCCTTCCTACTGGTTTAAATCTTGTTTTTGAGCATTTATGCCCAGTAGTGCTTAAAATAATTTATAACGGGTGTTGTTTCAGCTGCATTAAAATTGCTGCTGTTGTAGTGAAACTAAGATTTGGATATTTTAAATAACTACCGATGTCAAATCTTCCCTCCCATGCAAACATTTTAGAATGTGTTGTTGCTTTACAGTTGCATAATCACCTTTCTGTTAATAATCCTTTTGAGCAGTTTCAATCTGGTTTTTGAAAAAGTCATAGCACTGAAACGACCCTGCTCACAGTGACTAATGACTTACTTTTGGCTTCTAAAGCGGGATCTCCTACTATTCTCATCTCTTAGACATAGTGCCGCATTTGACACTGTGATCATAATATTTTTCTTAATTCCCTTGGTATTTCTGGCACAGTTGTAAACTGGTTTAGATCTTATTTGACCGGACACAGACAGTTTGTTGCTTTAAGGGTATACAGGTCTCAGATTGGACCAGTTTCTTCTGGTATCCCACAGGGCTCAATTTTAGGACCCTTACTTTTTAGTCTTTATTTATTCCCGCTTGGCCAACTTTTACAAACTCTAGATATTAAGTATAATTTTAATGCACATGACACACCGATTTATATTCATTGTAAACATGGTCAAAGTAAGGCTGTTTCATTGCTCGCTAAATGTATTTCTGAGATAAAATCATGGATGGATAATAATTTTCTTTGTTTAAACGGTGATAATACTGAGGTCATGCTCATTGGTTCTCCTCATTTGCTCTATAAGGCGTGCCAAACCCTTTTTTATCATTGATGGTTTTGTACTTGAGTTTCAGAAACAATTGAGGAATCTAAGAGTGATCTTTGATTCTTTATTGACATTTGACCTCAAAATGTTGTAAAGACACTTATCTTAGAGATATTGCAAAATTGTGTCCCATGCTATCCCTTTCAGTAGCAGAAAAGTTAAAATAATTTTGTTTTTCCCTAATTGATTACTGTAATGATCTTATTGCTTAGAGTATTATACTAGAGTATAAGCATACTCTAAATAATCTACAGTATGTCAAATTCTGCAGTTAGAATTTTAACTTGGACCAAAACAAGAACCTTTAAAAGGCGCTATAAAAAAATAAAGTTATTATTATTATTCTGCTTGTTCATCATCAGTACCAGCAAAAGGTACAGTTTTTTTTTCTTTTTTTACACACACACACACACACACACACACACACACACACACACACACACACACACACTCACTCACTCACTCACTCACTCACTCACTCACTCACTCACTCACTCACTCACTCACTCACTCACTCACTCACTCACTCACTCACTCACTCACTCACTCACTCACTCACTCACTCACTCACTCACTCACTCACTCACTCACTCAACTAACCCCTGACCTCCCACACCACCCACACACACACTCAACTTACCACTGACACTCCCACACCAGACACACACACACACACACACACACACACCAGACATGCGTTAAAGCAGGCGGAGCAACTTTACTCTATTCTCGGATATGACGAGACACGCACAGGCGAGTGAAATACAGTATGTATGCGATTTTCTAGGAAACCAGATCTAAAATATCTCAAAGAATTAGGTCATTTTGTGCAAACTTTTATTCTAATCTTTACAAATCTAAATATTGCAAGGACTCAGCGTTGTAATTTTTCAGGCATTTAAACACTTTAATGCCTGAACCTAAGAAATACATTATTTTGATAGACAGCTGCCACCCAATTTGTCTGTTAAACTGTGATTATAAGATATTAGCTTTGTTACTCTTTGCCAACAGACTCTCCTCTGCTAAAAGACTTAAAGTGTTTTGGCCACAATAACAGATTGGTTAGGTCAGGTTTCATCCCAAAGAGGCATATTGTTAACAATATACACTCACCGGCCACTTTATTAGGTACACCTGTCCAACTGCGTTAACACTTAATTTCTAAGCAGCCAATCACATGGTGGCAACTCAGTGCATTTAGGCATGTAGACATGGTCAAGACAATCTCCTGCAGTTCAAACCGAGCATCAGTATGGGGAAGAAAGGTGATTTGAGTGACTTTGAAGGTGGCATGATTGTTGGTGCCAGAAGGGCTGGTCTGAGTATTTCAGAAACTGCTAATCTACTGGGATTTTCACGCACAACCATTTCTAGGGTTTACAGAGAATGGTCCGAAAAAGAAAAAACATCCAGTGAGCAGCAGTTCTGTGGGCGGAAATGCCTTGTTGATGCCAGAGGTCAGAGGAGAATGGCCAGACTGGTTCGAGCTGATAGAAGGGCAACAGTGACTCAAATAACCACTCGTTACAACCAAGGTGGGCAGAAGAGCATCTCTGAACGCACAGTACGTCGAACTTTGAGGCAGATGGGCTACAACAGCAGAAGACCCCACCGGGTACCACTCATCTCCACTACAAATAGGAAAAAGAGGCTACAATTTGCAAGAGCTCACCAAAATTGGACAGTTGAAGACTGGAAAAATGTTGCCTGGTCTGATGAGTCTCGATTTCTGTTGAGACATTCAGATGGTAGAGTCAGAATTTGGCGTAAACAGAATGAGAACATGGATCCATCATGCCTTGTTACCACTGTGCAGGCTGGTGGTGGTGGTGTAATGGTGTGGGGGATGTTTTCTTGGCACACTTTAGGCCCCTTAGTGCCAATTGGGCATCGTTTAAATGCCCCGGCCTACCTGAGCATTGTTTCTGACCATGTCCATCCCTTTATGGCCACCATGTACCCATCCTCTGATGGCTACTTCCAGCAGGATAATGCACCATGGCACAAAGCTCGAATCATTTCAAATTGGTTTTCTTGAACATGACAATGAGTTCACTGTACTAAAATGGCCTCCACAGTCACCAGATCGCAATCCAATAGAGCATCTTTGGGATGTGGTGGAACGGGAGATTCGCATCATGGATGTGCAGCCGACAAATCTGCGGCAACTGTGTGATGCCATCATGTCAATATGGACCAAACTCCCTGAGGAATGCTTCCAGCACCTTGTTGAATCTATGCCACGAAGAATTGAGGCAGTTCTGAAGGCAAAAGGGGGTCCAACCCGTTACTAGCATGGGGTACCTAATAAAGTGGCCGGTGAGTGTAGGCCTTTGTATTAGATTTTCTAGACTATGCTGAGCTGATTAAGAAGGAAAGCTTTATTCCTTTTTTCGATTTTTTCAAAGCCTTTGATTCCCTTGAACACAAATTTATTTTACAATCCATGTACAAATTTGGCCTAGGTGATTTCTTTTGCAAAACTGTCCAGGGAACAAGGGATTAATATATCTAATATATTAATGAAACATATTCTCATAATGATGATGATACTTTTGATCATATCAAAGTTTTCTCTAAAACTTCTGGTCTAACTTTTAATTTTGATAAATGTGAACTGCTTTCTATAAAGTCTTGTTCTGCCCTATCCCTGTACAATATTCCTGTTAAGTCTGGGTATTTGGGTGTTATTATTTGCAAAGATGACATTGCGAAAGGTAGAGAAAACTTTGATATTTCACTTGCTAAGACAAAGAGAAAGTTAACTTCCTGGCTCCAGAGACTTATCTCTAAGATGAAGAGCTAAGATGAGGGTATTTCTAGATTGACTTACCCTGCTCTTTCTTTGCATGTAGGCAAATCTAGTTGTGTAGAGGTTGACAGAATGCTTTTGACCTCGTATGGCAACACAAGAGACATTACAACAAAAAAATTCATAGTCATTAAAAGATTTGAACATGAGGGTCTAAATTTTCTTGTCTATTCCTCTTTAAACAACATGTTTAAGATAAATTAGTTGAGGCAATTCTTGGAAAAACACAGGTTTATTGACAGGGAAACCATACTGTGGAAGAATACACATATAGGATTACCAAGGGGGAATAGCAACATATGGGGCATCTAGCCCAGTACACGAACTGACTGACCAGGCATGCATTTCAAGTACTGGGCCTGGTGTCGGATGCCTCCTCCACGCCTGACTGCCAAAGGAGGAACTCACGGGGGAACTCACCGGGAGAGCAAGAAGGCGCTCGTATCCCCCCTTGGTCACCGTGATTTTACCAAGTAAGACATGTTCATCATGTCTTACTTCATCAAGGCATCAACATATTTTGTTGTTCCTGGATCAACATTCCTGTCCCAAAATGTAGTGCTTACCCAATCCCTACCCCTAAACCTAACCCTACCCATAACTTTTCCCTAAAATCAGAGGATAATGATAGGTAAACTTGTAAACTTGTCCCTCAAATTTGATTGGTTGATTGGAAAGTTATTCCAGGATCAACAAAGATGTTGATCCAGGAACATGTGGTACTTGGTGAAACCTTAGAGGGGAATGGAACTGCAAGCAAGACAAGTTGTGCTTCTCAATATCCCTCCTTGTTTCCTCGCTCCTCCGTCCTCCATCCTATGACCCGGAAACCGATCGAGTTCAGCCATCTTGAAGGACATCTCAATTCTCTTACTGCACCACAAGGAGTCGAGGATCGAGGAGTTAGGAGCTTCCTGAGGAGTCATAAGCGTAGATACACGGGCGTGTCCTTTGCCGAAGAGTTTTATCGACTAAACGTATCAATAGTTACGTAGGTTACAATAATTTTAATTTATACTTTACCTTTGTAGTTTATATAAACCACACATCTCACATATTTCAACAGGGTATCTTGCTTTATTATTATTTATTATGTATTTCTTAAATAATTAAACTTCAACAACACAAGGGCAGATCCTTTGAGCGCTGCTGTGAAGTGACGCTCGAGTGATCAAGTATTCCAATGTATAAAAAAGCTTTCATTCGATTCCTCCGTCCGAGCTGAGACGCGAGGAAAGGAAACGAGGATGCAAAAATAAGAATTGAGAAGCGTCCAAGGAGTCATTACCTGCTTGTACACAACACGTGAAGAAATCGTCTCTACCAGGAGATTATATAATCTTGCAAAGGTATTAGGTGTCGCTGAGCCCGCAGATCTGCAGGACAACACCCAGGAGGAGACCTCACTGCGAGGGGGCACGGCTCGCCCTGGGACTGAAGTTTCAAGACAATGGCATCCACTATCCAGTGGGCCAACCTCTGTTTGAAGACAGCCTTTCCACAGAGCAGATCGGGCATTTCCGGGGGTCTTTCAGAGATTCAGGGACGATAGGCCAACTGAATTGCGTAGCCGAGTCAGAATTGTCCAAATGAGCCAACGCGACGGGCTGGGAAGTGATAGAGAAATAGACAGTGTTGGGATTGAGGGAGGCGCTGATTAGCGCAGAATATCCATTTGATAAGGAGAATGAACAAAGCCCAGCGTTACGACCTGTACATCTCCTGTTTTTTCTCCCACCATCTCTAACAGCCCTTTCCCGACTTTTCTCTTCTCACTATCACTTCTTTGATCCCTTATCTTATCAGCATCAAGCGCCTTCAAGCTGGTTCTATTAAAGGTCACTTAAGCGACTTATTTTTGACTCAATTGTGTCAATTAACAGACCTCTCTGCTTTTCAATGACATCCAAAGAACCCAGACGGCAGATAACCCATAACTTCAGACATACTCAAATGCATCTCCACTCTCCTCCTAGGCTACCACTCGCTAAGCAATGTTTATATTGGCTTTCTTCGGTCTTCTCAGATGCTCAGAACTCGCCATCACTTCCAGATTCAACCCAAAAGTTCATGCCACAGAGGCTTTCAAGATCTTTATTAGACCCAATCGCACCCAAATTAAAAAAAGCTCAACAAAACCTTATCAGCTGAATTTGCGCACACCCCTCATTCTTCTTTCGCTTTAGCTCGTTCATATACTCTCAAAACCGGTTCCTATAGGCTTGCAGCATCCACCTCAATTCCAACATACTTGGTCCACCAAAATAATGAAAATAACAGCAGTAAAACCCTTCCCTCTATTCTGAGAGACCAACCCCCTCCCGAAGAACATCATACCATCAGCCTTGCGCGCCTCACTTTTTTTTTTTGGGAAGGGCTGTCATTACCGTTTTCTGACTGTTGTGCCTCCTTTATTTTACACCTTTTTGGGGGAATCAATGGATCCAATCACTAGAATCACACACATCTGAATATGAATTGTGAAAGACACAATGTGTACGTTTTCGCCCCCAGAGGTCGCATTTTCAAAACAATAACAAAGGCGAAGCTTGGCGCTATGAAGGAGAGGGGAACGATGGGAGATGTTGTCTTCACCATCCAGAGATGTATGGAATTCACAAATCATGTTCACGAATTTTTCATTTTTTTATTACCTGTATGTTTGATCACACTATTTTATGCGTCGTCATGAATTAGCTGCAAGGAACGTGAAATGTAATACTATGTTAGCCTGTTACTGATATGTGACAATTTGTGAAATGATTTGGTGGGTTACATGATAAATTGTTAGCTATATACATATATGTCTATAAAAACATGTATATGCTGAGATTGATATTTCTACATATCAAATGTTAGTTATTTGGTGATTGATTAAAAACCATTAAACTAGAGGATGGATTAAATAAAGTAGAAATTGAGGTTGTAAGACTGGAAAAACTGGTTGAGGAATGAGTGGACAAAGGACCTTGCTGAACATTAGCACTTGAACTCCCCCTCATGCACTATTGAGACTATCGAAGCTCTCACCACCCTCATCCTAATCTACATTTCTCCCCCTCATTCTGCACTCTTGCAGAGATTACCCAAACTCACACAAGAATCTAAATGGTTTTAATGTGAACAATTATCATACAGTTTTAGACAGTGCGACTGGTACAAATGTCTCATTTCCAAATAAGTAAAAAAAACAGGTAATAACGTTTTTAAGAGTTTAGAGATAACATGGTGGGGATGGCGCAGTGGATAAGACACATGCCTTTGGTGTGAGAGACCCGGATTCGAAACCACGGTGAGACACCAATGTGTCCCTGAGCAAGACACTTAACCCCTAGTTGCTCCAGAGGCGTGCGACCTCTGACATCTATAGCAATTGTAAGTCGCTTTGGAATAAATGTAAATGTAACGCACACAAATCAAACCCATAGATATCATATAATAAAGGCTAGATGTCTTACGGCGGAGTGACTTCCGGCATCACCGTTCGGCCATCTTGTCACAGGCAGGCTCTGATGTAAGGTGAGTGATCAGCATGAACACAAATCCTCTTATCTCGCTGAAATCTTGACGGATTTACAAACGGTTTGGTTTCTTACAAACGTTATTAATATGGCTATAATTCTGAATGCTTGAACATATATGTTATATTTATTCATATGTATGCAGTGTCATAACTACATCTCTGACGTTTATAACAAACCAAACTGTTTGAAAATCGGTAGAAAATTGAGCAAGTTATGGTTATTTAAAAAGTACATGCACCATTAAAACACAATGTTACGAGTGAGCGAGCTGCCTGTGGCAAGATGGCCGCCAGGTGTGGACGTCGACCTCCCTCGCGCGGACGAGACATCTAGCCTTTATTATATGATATCTATGGTTAAACCCTCCTGCTCTCAGAAGGTGTTAACTCAATGCAAATTCCCACTGTTAGCAAATGGTTCCATGTAAATCAGCTTCTGCACCCAGTAAGTTCGGGGAGAGTTTTTAAGGTGAATTTCCACTGTGAACTCATGTTTACATATGAAATGGGGTCTGTCTATATAATGAAACGCAGCAGAGGGCTCGGGGCCTTTTCTGTACTTCAGATGAGCCTGTGATGCTGAGAGCGGCCGAGTCTCCCAGCATCATATATTCTTTAAATGTCGGGTTCGCATTTCTTCTCTTTATTCCAGAGCATTTGATGTTTTGTATTGATTATCTTTGAACTGATTATACATTTACCTGACATAATAAATTGTTACATTTTGATTATTCTAACTGACTTTGACATTATTTCATTAGAGTTAAAGGAATATTTAAACATTCGCTTGTATTTAATGATGCACAGATATCATTAAAAACCTTTTCATTTATGGAGTCAGATGAAATAAGGAGAGAATACCTATGAGAAAATATACTGCATTTAATCAAAAATACTTTGCCACGAGAAAAGACAGTAACACGCAGACACCTTCACCCGCTGATCGGATGCCTCCAGTGGGCCGATCGAACCGGGCTTTACAAGGTTGTTTCTGAAGATGGCACAACAGATGTACAGTATTGCGGTGACCAAACTCTCTGCCAGTGATCTGACCGTACAGGGAGGACATTCACTTCAGCCTGATTTCTCTCCAACGGCCCATAATGTGAGTCATTTCAGAACTTAGGCTATACATTCTCTGAGAATCGTCATCCGGCTGTTCAGTTTATCCAGGTCATTCTGTTTCTGAGATTTAGATCCCATACCTTTCGACTCTTGTTAGGTGATAATGAATCCTCAGACACCAGACAAGAACGTGCAGATTACTGTCAGTGACACTTCTAGTTCTGAACCTGTGTTGTGTTAAATGCGGGAGAAACAGTAGTTATTATAAAGTTGACATCAGCAGATGGCGCCAACTCTCAAGTAAGAACTTAGACCTGCCACTACACAACAAAATACACCCTGCATACACTCAAAATACACAGTGGGTGCTCCCATGTTTTTTCTATGGAAGCTTGTTCGTACAAAAAATAATGAAAGGGAATTGTGACTTTTATCTCAAAATTCAGACTTTTTTTCTTGCAATTGCGAGTTTACATCTTGCAATTTTAACCTTTTCCCTCAGAATTGTGAGATATAAATTTGCAATTCTATGTTATAAAGTTAGACAAAAAAAATCATAATTGGGGAAAAAATTATTCAGAATTGTGAGCAGACTTTTTTCTCAGAATCGCAAGTTTATATCTATCAATTCCGAGTTTATAACTTATAGCTGCTAGTTTAAATTTCACAATTCTGCAGGAAAGAAATTAGAATGGCAAGTTTTATAGGTATTTATAACTCACAACTGATAAAAAGGTCAAAAAGATTAAGCTTAGATTAGATTAAGCTGAAAGTCAGTTTGAAACAATCCTCTTGTCTTGATTTTTCATTCATTAAAGTAATGGAATGGGAAAAAAAATCTGAGAAAATACAAGAAACTTGACTGTTTTTTTGCAGGTGTTTACTGTAAACATTACTAGAGAGCAAATTCCTCTCGCTGTGACGTTCTGCGATGTAAGAGATCAGGGGCCGTATTCACAAAGAATTTTAAGGCTAAAAGCAGCTCCTAACTGGCGAATTTAGAAACAACTCCTAAAAATAATGGGCGTGTCACTCCTAACTTTAGGACTCCTAATTTTTTTCACTAAGAGTAATTCACGAAGCATTTTAGCCCTAAAAGTAGCACCTAAGTCTGGGACAGCTTAAAAGAAGTCGAGAGGACTCCTAACTCACTAAGACCTATTCACAAAGGATCGTAGCACACACCACCGCCTCTCGCAGTCGCCCAGGGTCCGCGACACAAGCGGGAATGCTGCATTGATCTGCAAACAAATCCTCTCCCATTCTCACGCTTAGTTTTGCTTGATATCCCAGTGTCGAATTTCACTTTTATTATTTTTTTTTTTTTTTTTTTTTTTTTTAGCACCAACTCGGCCAGCAGCAGTAACTGATCCTGCGTCCAGTTGGGCTTTCTTTTACGTTTTGGCGACTTTATAATCCACTGTCATTCAACTATTACATTACTTCAATAAGAGCAACATTTCCTTGCTTTTAAGTAGTCTATTTAGGCTAGGATGTCAATTAACCAAGTAAGTGTTAATGCAAGTGTTGTTTTTCATTATTAGGCAAGTGACGGTTTTCATTGGGGTATTAGGCTACCTTGATTTAATTTATTTTAATTCACGACTTTTCTCTCTCTCTACCTTTTTAGAATTACACCTCACTGGGGCCTGCACAAACATGTCATTATATATGCATTTCGATGACATTACTATTATTATTTTGTGTAGGACACAGTCACACAGACATATTTAGATGTCGTAATTCCATGATTTGTTGCGTCTGTGTTATGTTCCGCATGATCGCCCTGTCATCTAACAACCAATCACCGTGATCATTGCGAGGAAGCTCGTGCATGAGAAGTGACGTCATCCATAGCAACGAAGACTCACTCTTAGTTTAGGAGTTGTCATTTTTCCTTACTAAGAGTAGGTCTGAAAGGCGCTGTGAATAACTTTTAAGAGAAAACTCCTAGCTAAAATATTTTAGTGCGATTTAGGAGTACACCTAGTGGTAAGATAAAATTCTTTGTGAATACGGCCCCTGATTGAGTTTTAGTGTCTCTTTAAGTGCCCTATACAGACCTGTGTCAATATATCAGATGTGTGAGTAAGGATTCTGTTGTCAAACCCCTTTATGTATTCTGACATTATCATCATCATATTTTTATCTGTCATGTTTGTATGCAGTGAACCAAAGACAGTATTTTCAGGCCCATATATTGACATGCTGACACGGAGACGAGCATTTGTGGTTAAAAGGTTTTGTTACAACCGGCTCGAAGGCTGCAACAAAAAGGAGACCGGACGCGTCAATTACTAGCAAAACATTTATTATCACAAAGGGAAAACAGACACAACCATAATATAAACAACGGACAAGAGTCAAAGTCGGCCATGACGCTCGGCGAAGCACAGAACAACCGAATCCATCCCCAAAGCCAACGCCGAAAAGCCGCGCCACGAGCAGTCCCCACCGCGTTTATACTGCATCTAACAAGTGTCAGGTGTGTTGGCCCCGCCCCCTCCAGACGGCACCTAAAAGCAAACACACACAACCACACACACGAACATACGTACAGCCTAGGCTGAGACGTCACAGTATATAAATGTTTATTTTTTCATAAAATGACGGTTGGTGGTTTGTCTAATAAGTCTCTTATTCCTCGGCTGGATCGTGTCGAGACTTTGAAGCTGCACTGAAACTCACATCTGGACCTTCGACCCTTTGGACCCCATTGAAGTCACTATATGGAGAACAATCATGGAATGTTTTCCTCAAAAACTTTTACTTCTTTTGGACTGAAGAAAGAAAGACATGAACATCTTGGTTGATGTGGGGATGAGTAAATTATCAGGAAAGTTTTTATTCTGAAGTGAATTTATCATTTAAGAAAAATGGTACAGAATGGTAATCTCTAGTAAATGAAAGCGGTGTGCTGTTGGTTCTTCAGGTGACATGATGCAGTGTGACTGAGAAATATATCTATAGAAAGCTCGAAATGTGTACTTTTACAGAACAATTCAAAACGGAAGAAAACAGACTGTTCTCTGAAAAGAACGAGATAGCCTTTGTGTTTTATTTAACATATAAGCTTACTTGGCTCAACAAGTGACACATTATTACATATGCATTCATCAGATATTTTACTTTTTTTTTTTACGGTTTTAATTTTAAAATGACTTGGTAGCAGAAAGCCCCATGATGAAGCTCCGCCCCCACTGTACTGAGAGTCTAGCTCCGCCCCTGGCCGAGCAGTATAACTGCTGTATGTTCTGTACTTGAAGCCATGTTAAAGTGCAATGTGAGGGCATCTTTTTGATCCACAATGCGGGTAATGCAGTCAGCCATCACAAGCCAACGGGTACAGCTTGGACTTATTCATTTCAAGGGGCAGCCCCCGTTATTAATAATGTCGTATATGTTCTTGTATTCATACTGCCGCTTTGCTGAATGAGCGAACCAGTTGTAGGTTTCTCTAACCGTGTATTGTATGTTGCTCGGAAGAAGCTGCATTGCTTTATTTGCAACAATGTCAAGTGAATGGCAAACACAGAGAATAAGCTGCAGGTTTGGCTGTATTTGTTTAAGTAGGGTGAAAACCGAGTGTTTTTTCCAACCATTACGCTGGCACCATCTGTGGCAATGCCCATCATGTTTTTAATCTGCAGGCTGTTCTTAATTAGAAAAGCAACAACAGGGTCTGATATGGCTTTAGCATCAGCATCTGTCAGCTCCACAAGTCCAAGATATGTACTGACAAACTTGCTGTGTTTTTTTTAGTGGTATTTCACACAAATGCAAAGAAGTTTGTTCACGGATAAGTCAGTGCTTTCATCGAGATACAGGGAATATGGAGGCCAATATCCTCCACAAGTTCTTCTCTGAAGTGTTGCGCGAGGACGGATTTGATAATAGCTGTGCACTTTGTCCGGTGCATTTGAAATGTTCCCATCTCATCTTTCAAAATGTCTGACAAATCGTCCACCACATTTATTGAACTGTGACAAGCAATATAGGCAGCGATTCTAATTTCACTGCGCTTTTGGTCATCTTTGATCGGACACTGCCCTGCTGCTCCCGCTGACACAGTAAAAGTTTTTACACTTGGTGCATTTGTGTTTTTTTGTGTTAGCATGCTCTTTCAAATCGTTTAACTGTGCTTTATTTACAAAGTATTTACAAAATGCCTTTGACTCATCGCCTACCACGGGTGCAATCCATGTTTTCAGAGACGGGTCGCTCTCCCATTCCTTTCTGTAGGACTTTTTATATTTACCCCACTTTATCATGATGATGATGAATGATGATGATAAATGCAGTTTTGACGATATAACGAATAGAACGATTAGCCTAGAACAACCCGCCAATCAAGCTTGAAGTCCGATTGGACAGGATTCACCTGAACCTTATTGGCTAACCTGAACCATACCTAATTTAAACGTCATCCTACATTATATAATTTATTTTATAGTTCGTTTTCATGAAAAAAAAATAAAAAAAATACTGTTTATAGTTAAAAATAAAAACCCGCCCGTTGAATCAAAAACCAGCACAAGACTTTTGACTAATGGAAGTTGTGGCCTAGAGTTTTTGCTTCAAAATGATCTGAAAATCATCCTGTCTAATCATTCACATAAAACAATAGATTCTTTTAAATTGTGAAAAACATTTTTTGTTAGCAAAGGCAATATGCGAATGGACGTGAAAGGCCCAACCCCATTGTGAATAATTAGGTGGTTCTCACCTGAGAAGACAAAATACCTGCATAATGAGCTTTTCATTCAGGTGTGTCACACAACAAAGAATGCAAGGACACTATATATATATATATATATATATATATATATATATATATATATACACATACACACACACACACACACACACACACACATATATATATATATATATATATATATATATAATCAAAATATAAATGAAAGTCAAAAGCACATTTTTAGTCATACCTGGAAACAAATCCTGTTCAAATAGGTTATAGATTCTACAGAATTGGTTCAAAGTTAGAGTTGGAAACATCTTGAAAAGAAAATTGTCCTTTTCCATAAATGTCTTAGTAGGCCAATACATTTTATCATACATATTTCAAAGTTAAGGATTCATTATTTTGATATACCTTGCATTGGAACAAACACTATTCTTAGTTGATTAGTTTATTGACAAAACATACTATATATTTAACATATGAGCAGAAACTGCTAACAAAAGCTTATTTGATGTCTATTTTAGAGTTAAAACTTCATAATCTATCCAAAACTAGTCACACACACACACACAGAAACATGATTCAAATTTAAACAGTAGGCTATTTTTGCGTTTACAGACACTAACGTTATTCATCGCGATTAGAACAAAGCACCGAATAAAACACTTACAGTTCAGCTCGCTCCTCGAAGTGAAAATAAACCAGCACTTGTTTTGAGGTAGGTAAATGTCCCAGGATTATTCCTCACAGCCGAGCAAGACGACAGTACATTAATCTGACTAAATATAGTGTGTTTACCGAGTTTGTGTGGGCGTTTACACGTCTCAATGTGTTGCTTCAGATCATTAGCGTTTGAATAGCGCGCGCTCTCCGTGGGCGTGTCACATTAGCGGAATAATGAGATGCGAGAATGATAATGAGAACGGCTGACACCTCTCTCTTTTTATATAAATTACATAAACAGAGAACATTTATTTTAGTTTTAAATTAGATAATTTAAAAGTACAAATTTAAATGATCATAAACATATATTGCTTATGTCTGGGTGAATAGTATTCGCTGAGTTTTGTTTAAGTTTAGAGACGTGCTCCAGAAAAAAAGTTCACAGAAATGGAGAGGCAGAAAGCACACCCTGTGTATTTTCTTTATTTTACAAAAGCACAATGTTTTATTTCGATTGTATGTGGACACATAAAAAAGTAGACAATTAACAGTTTATTTTGTCATATTTCTTAAGTCTGTATATCCAGAAATGATGGAGTATTTTAAGTCTATTTTTCTGCTATGTGAAAAAAATCGAGCAAAACGACCCAAACGTTTGCCGACCCAGAGGGTTAAAGACCCGCTAAAATGCATTTTTTTCCGGTCGGACGTGACCAAAAGGAGCCCAATTGGGGGAACCCGCCCAATCTGGCAACACTGCAGATAAGAGAGAAAAAAGTGCCTGTGCAAAAATCCACACTTGGGGCCCTATTTTAACGATCTGAAACGCAAGTGTCAAAGCGCAAAGCGCAAGTAACTTTGTGGGCGGATCCCGGCGCTGTTGTTATTTTCCCGGCGGGATAAATGCCTCTTGCGCCTGGCGCAAATCTAAAAGGGGTTGGTCTGAAGTAGCTTCATTATTCATAGGTGTGGTTTGGGCGTAACGTGAAATAAACCAATCAGAGCGTCATCTCACATTCCCTTTAAGAGCAGGCGCGCTTGTTCTAAAGCGTTTTCCTATTATAACGGCGGATTTGCCAGGCGCGCGCCAGGAGCGGTTCACATCCGAGGAGAGCAACGTTCTCGTCAGGGCCGTAAAACACAGAGAAGTGACATTGGGGATGGAGAAACCCACCCAAATTAACTTCTGTTAAACAGGTGTATGATAATTTGGGTAAATGTGTAAGCTACATGTATGCTTTTATAATAAATTGTCTATCTATCTATCTATCTATCTATCTATCTATCTATCTATCTATCTATCTATCTATCTATCTATCTATCGTAATAATGTATGATTTGCAAAAATGAAAACTGCTGCTTAGATGAGAGAATCAAAGTGTATGCGCGTTGTGCGCACGCTACATTGATTATGGCCAAGCATGCACCCTTAAAATAGCATAATGAACAACGCACAACGCGCCACTGACTTTAGACTAGGTTTTTTTCTGGTCAGTGGCGCATTTGTTTTATAGAACAGCAAAATAGCATGAGGGAAAGTTTGTGCCGGAACACGCCTCCTCTTTGCGCTGAACCGCCCCGGGGAGCGCAAGTGTATTTCTTAGTTAACCGACGTGTGTCTGTGGAGGGAAAAGCCCGCTTTGCGCGGCTGCAAAATAGGAATGATACATGCGTCAGTGTACAAAGTCATCTGCGCCGAGTGCAAGATAGAGCCCTTGATGTCTTGGCCACTTGACCACAGGTGCATGTGACAGGAAGTGCGTGAACAACACTGTCCCATGTCTTAAAAATACCAAAGCTCAGTGCCGTTAATGTCCACTAAACCCACACCATCTCGAATACCGCTTTGGAGTGGTATTCAAGGCTAAGCGTATCCCATCATGCATCGTGTTTGAAAACTTACATGCCACGAAATCACAAGATGTCGAGGAAAACATAGTAACACTTTATTTTGATGGTCCCTTTTGTACATTGTTTACTGTAGGTGTGTCCCAATTCAAAGGCCGATTGCGTCATGACAAAGGCTACCCTGATTCAAAAGCGACTTCAAATGTGCACTTCGTTTCCCTGTGATAAGGATACACACTCTTTGTTCCATGTTATTTTTGCTGGATGTATGGTAGAGCAAGTAAAGTGTATCCATGAGGATTTTGAAATGATCAGTTGCTCCAATTTCTTTGAATGTGTCACTGACAGCAAGCTCAATTCTTTGAGCTGTACAATGCCAACCAGTGACACCAGGGAACAGGGCCTGCATTCGAGCTACTTCCCCACTTTAACATCCAAACATCAGTGCTCCCGCATCAGTTATAATGACAATCAGTTGTTTGGAGAATTCCTTCGTAAGGAGACCATTCCCTCTGCACTTCAAGTACCCTTGTGGTGAAAATCAATTTTAAATGTTATTTATATGTCTATGGGGTGTTTTTAAAAAGCTTTAAGACAAACCATTTGCCATTTCATGACTCAACACCATTGCTGAGTATTTTCTGCTTAAAACTGCAGTGAACCAAAGACAGTCTCAAAAACATGGTTTGAAATCGAGTGTTTCTGACATCAAGTGTTTCTGACATCAAACTACCATGTTACCAATCAGGTCAATGTGTGATCATCAACGAGTGGATCTCTGAGCTGCTGTGAGTGAAGGCGGGGCTCATTTACACATTCATAGAATCGCGTATACTAAATGAGGCAAGGGTGTCAAGTTACATTCAAGTGGATGCTGCACACTGGTGGTGGTTGAGGAGATCTCCCCTGATATGATTGTTAAGCGCTTTGGTGTACAGTAGTACAAATTAAAGTGCTATGTAAATGCCTCAGGTGGTAATGATTTTCACCAGGAATTCTTCTGTTAAACAAATTGAAAAACTAATTTCTTCAAAAGCATAACCTTGAGCTTTCACTAGCGGTTTTTAAAAAGGTTCATCATTTAAGACTCCCTTGGTAGAAAAGTTAATAACTTCGGGAACCCTATGTTGCATGCTATATGGGACTTGAAAAGTACAGGACGACTGTTTCACCACATTGGCAGAATAAGGCACTTTTTCAAAGCCAAAAGTAGTTAAACCAGACATGCAGCAAAATGACAAGTCAGGTACAACCAAGGATTGATTTGTCAGTTTTATTGAGAACCTCTCTTTAGCCCTTGAACCATTACAGGACCAAGTGAAGCCTTGCCTTCCCACTGAATGCCTAAAGAGAAGAAAAAAGCCAAGTTAAAGCACTTGAATCAAGAGCAACCTTAGAAAGAGCAAATGCTACCAACCTCCATAGGGAGAAGCAGGAAATACACCATCAGGACCACATGTTGAGTCACAGCAACCACAAACTTGGTCGTTCCCATCAGCAGCAAGCCACCTGCAACAAAACGAAGACATGGAGCCTTCAACATGAAAAAAGTCCCCCCCCCCCCAAAAAAAAACACCTCACGTACCCATTGGCAAAGGAACAGGATTTGCGCTGAGCGTCACTGGGTGCAGAAGCAATAGTTGCCTTCAGAATACATGTTATGTAGATCTGCAAGAGATGACAGACAAGTCACAAAACCAAAGATGGGAGGAGAAGTCAAGTTAACTCATGATATTCATAGTACATACAGAAGGATTGTTGCCCTCCTGGAACATAAACGCTTCCAGCTGGAACTGGATCTTGTCAACCTGGGACCGAGGCATGAAGCGGGAGCTGGAAGCTGTAGTTTTGGCATCCACAAAGCACCTGACGACAAAACCATCACAAATAGCAACTCATAAATGTCAACTGTAGAGAATCTAGCTACTAGACCTTACCCATGACTGACAAAGTTACAAAAAGCAACTTAAACACTCCTACCACATCAAGGTCCATGATCTTACCCATTATTCTCAATGAAGGAATATCTCGGAAGAGAGTTCACATCAGGTACTTGAGTGGCCACACAGCGGTCCACAAACACACGCAGAGGCACATGATTGTACTGCTTCACAGATGCCTCGATGTTAATAACACCACCCAGGAAATAGGAGTATGAAGGCCTCTGATAGGACCAATCATCTACACAAAAAAACATTTTAGGTACAGCCACAATAGCAAGGGTAAAGGTGTATTTTATTGAAAGAAAAAACCTGTACCAACCCATCATGATCTTCAGGGAGAACAGCAAGACTTCTTCACCAGCCTCTGTTGAGGCATACGGGACCCATGTTGGCCTCAAGGCATCACTGCTTACATTTTGGATCCTGCAGTTCATGAAAGTACCCATTAAATGGTGTCCCAGTTGCATGAGAAAGTGCAGAAAGTCACAGAGATGCCCTACCTTTGATAATGGCATTGAACACCAACAACTGCACCATCTGCTCGGGTAATCGGAGTACCTGCAAGCGCCTCAGGGGTGTAGGTAAGAGAGAAGGTGTAGACAAGCTCATCTTCATTCATCTGTAAAAAGATTGTGGTTACAAAGAGGGTCATCCCAAAAACTTTACATACACCCAGACTGTGCACTCATATTGCTATGAATGGGAGAAGGTGCACTGTGCAATATGGTTGAATTCCTAAAGAGCAAATCACTAATTAGTAAATTCTGAACATCACCACAGCTGCCCTCAGAGGCTCAGGTGTTGCCAGAGATAGTCAATGTTTTGGAGACATGCACTAAGGATTGAACATTTTGCCGTTCCAGGGTAAAAACTAGCTTTAACACTATTAAGGCCCAAGATTTAGTGTTCTTGTTTCTTAATCTCCTTTCATACCATTTATGGGATAGTTTACAGAAGATGTTGGTTTGAAGGGTTATTTGAAGGCAAGTAGCTTAAATTCAGAATTTACCCATTCAAATAGATACAAATTGGTCTTAGCTGCCCTGGCATTGTAAAACCAAGTGAAATGACTTTCATTGAAAAGGTCCTCTGCCACAACAAATAACCCATTAAAATGTATCTGTTCTTACCATCAGCACGCTGTTGCAGTCTTGTAATTCATACTCAAAGATGAGCACTCTTGACCCAGGATCCTGACCAACAACAGGACATCCACCTAAAGACAGACCAGTTGGCTGGATCAACTGACCATTGCTGAAAAAGTCCTGCTGGACCTCTACGAGAACCCGGTTCTCGCCACATTGAACGGCTACGCTGCTGGGAGTCACGGGTTGCCTCAACTGGAAGTCCACCGCCAACTCGCTCTGCACCTCGGGAACGATGGGATACCTCCAATCCAAAGGCTTCACTGGACCCTGCAACAGCTGCTTCTCCTGAAGGGCAAAAGGCTCCTGTGCAAGGCTTTTGGAGTCAGGACCCAAAGGACTCTGAAACTGAGAAGCCACTTGCAAAGGGTTCCAGAGCCCTAGAGGAGAAAGGGCAGGACTTCTGGAAGCTGGATCTGATTTTGGCCCCATACTTCTTGGACTATGACTGTACCTCAAACTTCCCAAGACATCAGGCAGATCAAATGCAACGATCACAGCCACAACTAAGACAACTTTCAGAAACCCCATTCTAACAAATTTTGACACAAACACTAGCACTTGGTTTTGCCATTTTGTACAGCTTTGAGTTAAGGTGGCCCCACCCCTTTTACCTTAATTGATCATTCTTGATTCTCCTCTGGACCTGTAGAGTGTATGCATTTTGGGGACACACCCCTCTGTCCCTTTTTCATGCACCTGTCAAAATACCTGGGGTGCTTCTCATTTCTTATTTGTGCATCCTCGTTTCCTTTCCTCGTTCCTTTCCTCGCCTCTCAGCTCCACCCCCTGTAGGACGCGAGGGAAGGCTGCAAGGAAAAAAAATGAGGACGGAGGAATTGACTGAAAGCTTTTTTATACATTGGATTACTTGATCACTCTAGCGTCACTTCACTGCGTCATCAGCAGTGCTCAAAGGATCTGCCCTTATGTTGTTAAAGTTTGTTTATTTAATAAATTCATAATAAATAATAATAAAGCAAGATACCTTGTTGAAATATGTGAGTTGTGTGGTTTATGTAAACTACAAAAGTAAAGTACAAATTCAAATGATTGTGACAGATGTGAAGGGGGAGGAGAATTGATACGTGCGTCATGTTTAGTCGATAAAACTCTTCTGCAAAGGGTACACCTGTGTATCCTCGCTCATAGCTTCTCTGGAAGCCTCCTCACTCCTCGATCGTCGCCTCCTCTCGGTGCAATTAGAGAATCGAGATGTCCTTCAAGATGGCTGAGCTCGATTGGTTTCCGGGTCATAGGATGGAGGACGGAGGAGCGAGGAGATACGGAGGGATATTGAGAAGCACCCCTACTTGCCGTCTTTGTACTTGACCACTTGTCTACTTACATGACCTACAGTATTTCCGGTCTTTGATCCATGTGTTCAAGTGGACTTGAAGACCGCAAGTGTGTGTAGAACTTTTGATCACCCAATGGGACACACTTTTAGTTTTGCAAAAATGTAAGTTTACCAAGCTCTATTTACACATTTTGATTTCAAGTACTTTGCATTTTAAAATAAACTTATAAATGTCTGTTCAGTAGTCCGTATGTAACAAAAGACACAATTTAAAAATTGTGATGTTTGTATTAATCCTTTCTGGGCCCTGGAGGTGTTCTGACACGCTCTGACATTTGTGCTTATTTCTGTTACTTGTAACATTTTCATGGCTAAAGTCTGATTACACTGTATTCAGCACAAACTCTGCTACAATAATATGTGAGCAGCATGTACAGTTGTGGTCAGAATAAATGGTACCCCTGGTAAATATGATTAAAAAATGGGTAAATCACATTATTAAATAAATGTTTTTCTCCAAAACATGTTGACCACAATTATTGGCACCCCTAGAATGTTTTATGAGTAAAATATCTCTGAAGTATATTCCCATTAATATGTACCTTTTTTTACCACACCAGGGTGACTAGGAACACGAAATTGTCTAGCTATGACTTCTTGTTTCACAGGAGTTTAAATATGAGGAAACACAAAGGCCAAATTCCCTTAATCATTCATAACAATGAGTAAAACCAAAGAACATAGTTCTGATGTGCATCAAAAGACTGTTGAGCATCACAAAATAGAGAGTGGCTGTAAGAAAATTGTTAAAGAATTGAAAATCCCTATTTTAACCATCAGGGCAATAATTAGGAAGTTCATCAACTAAAGATGTTTACGAATCTGCCAGGAAGAGGAAGTGTGTCTATATTGTCTTAATGCACAGTGAGGAGGAAAGTTTGAGTGGCTAAAGACTCTGGAAGGATCACAGATGGAGAATTGCAGAGATTACTTGAGTCTTGGGGGTCAGAAAGCCTAAAGAACTATTTCAAACAACTCCTACATCACCACATGTTGTTTGGGAGGGTTTCAAGAAAAATCCTCCTCGCTCCTCCAAAAATAAACTCCAGCAATTCAGTTGTCAGACATGACTGGAACTTCAAAAGGGACCGGATTCTATGCTCAGATGAGACAAAAAAAAAAGGCTTTTTGGCAGCAAACCCACCAGATGTGTTTGGTGCAAACAGGGATAAAAAGTACCCCATGCATACGGTTAAATATTGCTGGATCTTATATGCTGTGGGCCTATTTTTTTGCTGGAGGTCCTGGACATCTTGTTAAGATACATGGTATTATGGATTCTAGCAAATACCAACTGATAAAAAATCTAAACCTGACTGCCTCTGCTAGAAATCTTATAATGGGCCGTGGTTGGATTTTCCATCAGGACAGCGGTCCAAAACAAACACAAAAATGGGTAACTGAGCACAAAATGAAGCTTCTGCCATGACCGTCCCAGTCCCCTAAACTGAACCCTATGAAAATGAGTGGGGTGAACTGAAGACTTTAAGACAAACCATGCTTTAAGACAAACCATGTGCAAATTCATAAGTCGACAGCATTGCTGAGTATTTTCTCCTTAAAACTGCAGTGAACCAAAGACAGTCTCAAAAACACGGTTTGAAATCGAAAGTGTTTCTGACATCAAACTACCATGTTACCAATCAGGTCAATGTGTGATCGTCAACGAGTGGATCTCTGAGCTGCTCTGAGTGAGTGGAGGCGGGGCTCATTTGCACATTCATAGAATCGCGTATACTGAATGAGGCAAGGGGGTCGAGTTACATTCAAGCTATTTTAAGGCATGAAGACATTTTTTTCAAAGAAAAAAACGTTTACATATGTAATTTTGGTGATCAAAGATGAGTTTTAAGGGATAATATGATTGACTACAGGGGGACTTAAAATCAACCTGCTCCACTAGATGCACAAGTATATCAGCAGGCATGTCCATGTCTAGTAACTGCAGTCTCATGTAAATGACAAAGGCGCTTTTCTTGCTCAACCCCCTGGGGTCGGCGGTCACCTCGCTTTTTTTCTTATCAGTGCAAAAGACACTCAAATAACTTTGTCTATATTTGTTATACAGGCAAGTTTTTTACATCATTCAAAACAGTTCAATGTGTACTTTTATTTGTGTACACTCATAATAAAACAAAATGTTCTGCTTTTCGTAAAATAAAATAAAAATAAACATGATGTGTGTTCTGCCGTCTCTCAGTGTGAAGTTCATTCTGAAACACGACAGAAAATGAACTGTAACTCAGCGAATACTTGCCACCTGTACGTGAGAGATATGTTTTTAGAAAGCCTGAAGTGTATTTTTTTTATTATGTAAATCATATCAAAAACAATATAGTTTCATATAGTTTCTCCTGATATCAGCATGTGCACAGTTGTCTTTTTAAAAAAACTTTTATTTCAATTTTTTATACAGGGACCAGATAACACAGATGAGCCCTGCTGACTTGAACATTTACACGAGTCTCTGTACATGAACATGGTAAACTGAAGCAAACACCTAGGAAATAGGCACAAATATATGTGACTCTTTACGTCTCTCTGTTTAGATCAGTGTGCTCAATAATGTGCCTTTTTGTCTTTTGTATCTAAGGACTGTTGTGTTGTGTAAATAAATCCAAACAATCAAAAAGCCATTCTTTTTTAAATCTCTCCTCATCCTTTGTTTATAGTTCCCTCACACCGGCCAACAATCAACAATTTTAATAATAAATATACAAATACGAAAGTAAAGAGCAAAACATAATAAAACAAACCATCAAATAACATCACAAATTTTTTCACAAACCACACATAAACGTCATCTCAAAACTACAAGCTTTAACATACATGCTGCTCACATATTATTGTAGCAGAGTTTGTGCTGAATACAGTGTAATCAGACTTTAGCCATGAAAATGTTACAAGTAACAGAAATAAACACAAATGTCAGAGCATGTCAGAACACCTCCAGGGCCCAGAAAACACCTCAGACCCCAGAGGGTTAATACAAACATCACAGTTTTTAAATTGGTTCTTTTAGACACAAAAAATCTTCAGATGTAGGGAAATGATTTTGCAGTAAATATCTCCACAGAGGATTGGGATTTAGTCTGGGATCTAGTCTGTGATCATGCTAAAAGAATATCAGTGTGTAACAGAGCACGTGTGTCACAGTGTCTGGTTGTGTTCCCTTGTTTGTCACTAGAGGTCCTCGTTATCACGGTGTCCTTCACTATTGACTTCATTTCCCAGCATTCTGTCTGTCACTGTCACTCATCAGTTCATTGCACTCAGCTGTTCCCCGTCATCATTGTTCCCAGCTGTTCATTGTTAGTCTTGTTAGATCTGTGTATATATGCCCTGTCTGTGTTAGTATGTGTACGGATTCGTTGTTATTTGTCACTACACTTCTGGTCTGTGTTCTAGCCTGTTTCTTGTTTTGTTTATTGTGTTTGGATTGCTAAAATGGACTTTGAACCCTGCCTGGATGACTATGAATTGGATTGCCCTTATAATAAATATGCTGCATTTGGATCTTCCTGTTTTCCCGTGTGTTCCCGTGACAGAACGAATCCGTCACAAACAAGATCCAGCGGCATGTTTTTTAATATCTCTTCCCGAGCCACCGAGCGGGAGAGAAGGGATTTGTTTGAGGGGACCCGGTTGGTCAAGTTTCGCGGGACCCGTGGAGGTTGCAGCGGAGGAGGTGGTCGAGAGGAATTCCAACACCATTTTCCACTCAGGCCACTCTTCGACCCTGGGCTGGTGCAATCCAGTCCAGAGTTTCATCCGGCGCCGTTTCCATCCAGCCCAGAGCACGCACTTCACCAGCGGAAACGGCGGAGGAGGAGGAAGACCCCTAGCCTCTCCAAAGATCCGGAGGCCGTGTCCCAGCAGCCCGCCGCTTTTCTGGAGGTTGATTCGGAGACTGTTCACGTTCTGTCTGCCCAGCCAGAGACTGTTCACGTCACGTCTGCCCAGCCAGAGACTGTTCACGTCACGTCTGCCCAGCCAGAGACTGTTCACGTCACGTCTGCCCAGCCAGAGACTGTTCACGTCACGTCTGCCCAGCCAGAGACTGTTCACGTCACGTCTGCCCAGCCAGAGACTGTTCACGTCACGTCTGCCCAGCCAGAGACTGTTCACGTCACGTCTGCCCAGCCAGAGACTGTTCACGTCACGTCTGCCCAGCCAGAGACTGTTCACGTCACGTCTGCCCAGCCAGAGACTGTTCACGTCACGTCTGCCCAGCCAGAGACTGTTCACGTCACGTCTGCCCAGCCAGAGACTGTTCACGTCACGTCTGCCCAGCCAGAGACTGTTCACGTCACGTCTGCCCAGCCAGAGACTGTTCACGTCACGTCTGCCCAGCCAGAGACTGTTCACGTCACGTCTGCCCAGCCAGAGACTGTTCACGTCACGTCTGCCCAGTCAGAGATTGTTCACGTTCCGTCTGCCCAGCCAGAGATAGATCAAGAGATGCCCATTCGTGTGGCCGCCAAGGCTATGATGGATTATTTGGAGCATCTGGCTCGGATCCTGGAGATGCCACTGTCTGCCATTCCAGAGCCGGAGCCAGTGCCCGTTCCAGAGCCGGAGCCAGTGCCGGAGCCAGTGCCCGTTCCAGAGCCGGAGCCAGTTTTTGTTTCTGTGTTTGCGTCTGTTCTTGTGGCTGTTACAGTTTTAGTGTCTGTCCCTGAGCCGGAGCCAGTGTCTGTCCCTGAGCCGGAGCCAGTGTCTGTCCCTGAGCCGGAGCCAGTGTCTGTCCCTGAGCCGGAGCCAGTGTCTGTCCCTGAGCCGGAGCCAGTGTCTGTCCCTGAGCCGGAGCCAGTGTCTGTCCCTGAGCCGGAGCCAGTGTCTGTCCCTGAGCCGGAGCCAGTGTCTGTCCCTGAGCCGGAGCCAGTGTCTGTCCCTGAGCCGGAGCCAGTGTCTGTCCCTGAGCCGGAGCCAGTGTCTGTCCCTGAGCCGGAGCCAGTGTCTGTCCCTGAGCCGGAGCCAGTGTCTGTCCCTGAGCCGGAGCCAGTGTCTGTCCCTGAGCCTGTTCCAGTGCCCCCAGACAGGATAGCCGCCGCGGTGTCGGTTGCTGTTCCTGAGCCGGTGTCGGTTGCTGTTCCTGAGCCGGTGTCGGTTGCTGTTCCTGAGCCGGTGTCGGTTGCTGTTCCTGAGCCGGTGTCGGTTGCTGTTCCTGAGCCGGTGTCGGTTGCTGTTCCTGAGCCGGTGTCGGTTGCTGTTCCTGAGCCGGTGTCGGTTGCTGTTCCTGAGCCGGTGTCGGTTGCTGTTCCTGAGCCGGTGCCGGTGTCTGTTCCAGAGCCTCTGCCATGGCCACCCGAGGGGTCTTCACAGCCCTGGCCGCCGGAGGGGTCTTCACCGCCCTGGCCGCCCGAGGGGTCTTCACCGCCCTGGCCGCCCGAGGGGTCTTCACCGCCCTGGCCGCCCGAGGGGTCTTCACCGCCCTGGCCGCCCGAGGGGTCTTCACCGCCCTGGCCGCCCGAGGGGTCTTCACCGCCCTGGCCGCCCGAAGGGTCTTCACCGCCCTGGCCGCCCGAAGGGTCTTCACCGCCCTGGCCATCTGGTAGACTGTCTGCTTCGCCCTGGCCGCCCGATGGACTCTCTGTTTTGCCCTGGTCCCCGGTCAAGCCCTCACCTCTTATTCCTGTCTCCCTTCATGGACCTGGCCCACCATCCCTCCCCTGATCCTCCACCATTCCACCTCCCTCCTGAACTCTTGTGTTGTCGTGGAGCGTCTGGTATCCGCTCCGTAGAGGGGGGGTTATGTCACAGTGTCTGGTTGTGTTCCCTTGTTTGTCACTAGAGGTCCTCGTTATCACGGTGTCCTTCACTAATGACTTCATTTCCCAGCATTCTGTCTGTCACTGTCACTCATCAGTTCATTGCACTCAGCTGTTCCCCGTCATCATTGTTCCCAGCTGTTCATTGTTAGTCTTGTTAGATCTGTGTATATATGCCCTGTCTGTGTTAGTATGTGTACGGATTCGTTGTTATTTGTCACTACACTTCTGGTCTGTGTTCTAGCCTGTTTCTTGTTTTGTTTATTGTGTTTGGATTGCTAAAATGGACTTTGAACCCTGCCTGGATGACTATGAATTGGACTGCCCTTATAATAAATATGCTGCATTTGGATCTTCCTGTTTTCCCGTGTGTTCCCGTGACAACGTGCTATTCAATTCAAAATAATACGTCGGCTACATATCACCCCTTATATCAGAAATAAAATGGACCCAAAACTTTCCCCCAACTGCTCAAAATGCAAAATATCAGTCGGTAAGTATATTCACCTTTATCTGGTCTTGTCACAGAATTCAGTTGTTTTGGAAGAAAATTGCAGATCACATTGGCAATATTCTGTGAATAATTAATGTTGATCCTTATTCATTTATTCTAGGTCTGCCGGCTGGTATTATTTTGAATAAATATCATAACAGACTTTTTAATATTTTAACTTTTCCTGCAAGAAAGAATATTTTGATGTTCTGGATAAGTGAGAAAACTCCAATAAAAAAATGGCATAACCTTGTGAAAGAACTTGAATAGAATTTTTAACATGTATATTACATTCTTCTACAGACGTATTCAATCGGATATGAACACCCTATTTGGATTATGTTTGTCTCACCTTGCATGATTGCTTACATTTTTCTTTAAAGCTGTTGTGATGGCTCAAAACAAGAACCCTATTCCTGTGAATGTTTATTTATCTTCAATTTTATTTTATTTGATCAAGAATTGATTTGAGAATTGTGCATTTAAGGTTTGCCTGAGCTGTTGTCCTTTTTTTCTGTTTTGTTTAGTTTGCTTTGTTTGTTCTGTTGGAACTTCATTAACAAAAATGTCAAAAACATATTCAAAAAATAAAAATTGTGTCTTTTGTTACACAGGGACTACTGAACAGACATTTATACGTTTATTTTAAAATGCAAAATACTTGAAATCAAAATATGTAAATAAAGCTCTGTAAGTAGACAAGTGGTCAAGTACAAAGAAGGCAAGTGTGGGTATTTGGACAGTCGCATAAAAAATGTGCAGAATGGTGCGTCCCCAAGATGCATACAGTCTACAGGTTCTTCTTATTTTTTTAATTGGCGGTTAGCAACTATTTCTTGTGCATTACCGCCACCACTGGACTGGAGTTCTGTACTGTTTTAAACAAACAAAATAAACAAACAAAACCAAACATATAAAGTAGAGTTTATATCCTTTTAAAAAGGCCTGTACTTTTCAAAGAAAGTGAGAAACCAAAAATTTCTCCTGAACTTCTTTCCAATAAGCTCTTAGTATCTAAAGACACTTTCTTTACTTCCAGCTGAGTAACAAGCCTTTGCCTAGCCTGATTGTATTTGTGACAGTAAACTATTACATGCTCTACTGTTTCAGGTGTATGGCTGTGGCAATACTCACAATTAGCATCACCATGCTTTCTCATTAAGAACAGTGTACTATTCAGCTTTGTATGACCCAACCTCATCCTTGTCAGCACAATTTCTTCCTGTCTAGATCTGGTCGTGTGTGTGTCTTTTCCCACTTTCCCTTGTATCCTATATAGATGTCTTCCTGTGCCACTCTACAGGTCCAGAGGAGAATCAAGGATAATCAATTATGGTAAAAGGGGTGGAGCCAACTTAACTCAAAGCTGTACAAATTGGCAAAGCCAAGCGCTGGTGTGTGTTGTGGTGTTTGTGTCAAAATTTGTTAGAATGGGGTTCCTGAAAGTTGTCTTAGTGGTGGTTGTGATCAGTGCATTTGATCTGCCTGATGTCTTGGGAAGTTTGAGGTACAGTCCTAGTCCAAGAAGCATGGGGCCAAAATCAGATCCAACTTCCAGAAGTCCTGCCCTTTCTCCTCTAGGGCTCTGGAACCCTTTGCAAGTGGCTTCTCAGTTTCAGAGTCCTTTGGGTCCTGACTCCAAAAGCCTTGCACAGGAGCCTTTTGGCCTTCAGGAGAAGCAGCTGTTGCAGGGTCCAGTGAAGCCTTTGGATTGGAGGTATCCCATCGTTCCAGAGGTGCAGAGCGAGTTGGCGGTGGACTTCCAGTTGAGGCAACCAGTGACTCCCAGTAGTGTAGCGGTTCAATGTGGCGAGAACCGGGTTCTCGTCGAGGTCCAGCAGGACTTTTTCAGCAATGGTCAGTTGATCCAGCCAACTGGTCTGTCTTTAGGTGGATGTCCTGTTGTTGGTCAGGATCCTGGGTCAAGAGTGCTCATCTTGGAGTATGAATTACAGGACTGCAACAGCGTGCTGATGGTAAGAACAGATACATCTTAATAGGTTATTTTTTTCGTGGCAGAGGACCTTTTCAAGGAAAGTCAATTCACTTGATTTTACAATGCCAGGCAAGCTAAGACCAATTTTTATCTATTTGAATGGGTAAGTCCTGAATTTTCAAGCTAATTGCCTTCAAATAACCCTTCAAACCAACATCTGATGTAAACTATCCCATCAATGGTATGAAAGGAGCTTAAGAAACAAGAACACTAAATCTTGGGCCTTAATAGTGTTAAAGCTAGTTTTTACCCTGGAACAAAAAAATATTCAATCCTTAGTGCATGTCTCCAAAACATTGACTATCTCTGGCAACACCGGAGCTTCTGAGGGCAGCTGTGGTGATGTTCAGAATTTACTAATTGGTGATTTGCTCTTTAGGAATTCCACCATATTGCACCATGCACCTTCTCTTGGTCTTGGTGTATGTAAAGTCTTTGGCATGACCCTCTTGGTAACCCCAATCTTTTTACAGGTGAATGAGGATGAGCTTGTCTACACCTTCTCTCTTACCTACACCCCGGAGGCGCTTGCAGGTACTCCGATTACCCGAGCCGATGGGGCAATTGTTGGTGTTCGATGCCATTATCAAAGGTACAGGATCTCTGTGACTTTCTGCACTTTCTCGTGCAACTGGGATACCATTTAATGGGTACTTTCATGAACCGCAGGATCCAAAATGTAAGCAGTGATGCCTTGAGGCCAACATGGGTCCCTTATGCCTCAACAGAGGCTGGTGAAGAAGTCTTGCTGTTCTCCCTGAAGATCATGATGGGTTGGTACAGGTTTTCTTTCAATAAAATAAACCTTAACCCTTGCTATTGTGGCGGTGCCTAAAACGTTTTTTTTGTGTAGATGATTGGTCCTATCAGAGGCCTTCATACTCCTATTTCCTGGGTGGCGTTATTAACATCGAGGCATCTGTGAAGCAGTACAATCATGTGCCTCTGCGTGTGTTTGTGGACCGCTGTGTGGCCACTCAAGCACCTGATGTGAACTCCCTTCCGAGATATTCCTTCATTGAGAATCACGGGTAAGATCATGGACCTTGATGCAGTAAGACCGTTAAAGTTGCCTTTTGTAACCACATTGTCACAGTCATGGGTAAGGTCTAGTTCAGGGGTGGGCAAACTTTTTGACTCGCGGGCCACAATGGGTTTTAAAATTTGACAGAGGGGCCGGGCCAGGTGCATTTGGAGGGAGTGTTTGGGCCGGATATACTAAAGCATTAAATGTAGTGTGTGCAAACCTCATAGCACAGTAAGAACACTACAACCCAATTTATTAACTGTCTTTCAAATGTGAAAAATAGCCCTTATCAGTTAATAAATTTGTCTCAAGGAATATGCAAGATATGGCATTTACATACTATTTCGCAGATACTGTGAGGAGGAAATGTAAATAGATTAAAATAACATACGCACTGTGATTTATCAAGATTGCGTCTGTTTTTAATAAGTTTCAATCGAAGGTGCAAAGTTAAAGTAATCAACATTTATTGAAAAATGGAATCACTTTCAACATTCAAAACATATTATTACACAATGAAATACTCAAGCTCAATAATATCTACTTGTGTTAAACTCCGCAAAATCATGGATGGATTGTCCTGACCGCGCGCTCTACAAACTCTCCACGGACGCCCTCGCCTTCACGCGCAAACAGTACACGTGTATCGTTGCCAAGCACACAGACATAGGCTGTATTAAATATCCTACCTGCAGCTGAAAATTTACATTTAAATTAAGAGCGATGTGCGGCGTGTTAATTAAGCTACTGTACCGCTGCTGTGCGTAAATGCGCATTGCTCTTAATTAAAAGACGCACTTCCAAACTTTCCATATGCATTTTTTCATAACACAGCAGAAAAAATCACCATTTCAGTGGGAACAGTGTTGTTGGTCTCCCTTTTTTGCCAGTGCATCAAAGTCTGGAGTTAGTTTTGTTGTGGCAATTCTCAGGACAGATCTGAGGTGTTGGTCAGTTAACTTGGATCTGTGATGGGCTTTGTTGATTTTCATGACGCTAAACGTCTGCTCACACACGTAGGTCGAGCCAAACAACACCAGCATCTTCTGCGCCGTCCTCCGGAGGTTTGGAAACGCGGTCTCGTTAAGTGAAGCGTAAAAGTCATTCAGTTTAAGAGACTTGAACTTCTCCTTTGAGACGGAGTCAGACTGAAGATCGATCAGTTCCAATTGCAGCTCCTGCGGTGCTGATTCGGGGTCTTGTGACAGGGGACAGGACACCAGTTGAAGTGACTTGTCAATTTTTTCAAAATCACAGAACCGACGGCAAAATTCTCTGTGCAGATCGTCCAGTGATTTGCAGTATTTCTTCGCATTTCGGGCGGCCTCTTTCTGCACGGCTAGTGTGGGGAAATGTGCGAAAGATTTGTTTGACATTTGCCTGGAGAATAAAACCAGCTTGGATTTGAAGGCTTTCACATTTGTGTACATGTCGTGCGCAAACTGATCTTTCCCCTGTAGCTTCACGTTCAGCTCATTCATGTGTGAAAATATGTCCACAGCAAACGCAAAGTCACAAAGCCAGTTTGTGTCGCTCAGCTCGGGGAATTCTTCGGATTTCCCCATTAAATTAAAAAATGAGCGAATCTCGTCTTTGAGCTCCCAGACTCGTTGAAACACTTTCCCCAAACTTAACCAGCGGACGCGAGAGTGGTAAAGTAGGTCCTGGTGATCCGCATTAGTTTCTTCCAGGAACGTAATGAACTGACGATGATTAAGTCCCCTTGCTCGTATGAAGTTAACAAGTTTTACAACTGGATCCACGACGTGATTAAGCTGCAATACAGACTTACACAGAGACTCCTGATGAATGATGCAGTGAAGTAAAATAACATCCTGGTCAGGGTTTTCTTCTTTCACTTTATCCTGGATTCTTTTCAGCAGCCCGATGTTTTTTCCAGTTAAATTTGGCGATCCATCCGTGGTGACATTGGCAAGTTTATTCCAAGGTAGCTTCATTCTCTCGATGACAGCAGACACCTGTTCATATAAGTCCTCTCCTCGCGTTTTCCCTTTCAGTGATTCCATGCTCAAAAGCTCCTCCGTTATCTCAAAACTGTCGTTAATCCCTCGGATAAAAATTAGGAGCTGAGCAGTGTCTTTTATGTCGTTACTTTCATCCAGTGCTAGTGAATATAACTTAAAGGACTCCGCCTTTTTGTTTAACTCGCTGACTATATCTTCGTCAATCAGTTCCACGCGGCGAGTCACTGTCCTGCGTGCTAAACTGATTTTTTCAAACTTGGCTTTGCTCTCCGGACACAAGAGACCTGCTGTCTCTACCATGCACTCTTTCAAAAACTCGCCTTCGGAGAAAGGCTTGCTAGCCTTTGCTAATTTGAATGCCAGCAAATAACTTGCCTTGGTACTTGACTCTTGAATTGCAGTTTGTCGGTGAAAAAAGTTCTGTTGACTCTGTAAATTAGCTGCCAACCTCTGAGCAGTAGCCGCCCGTTCTTGTGTTGACTGCTTGCTAGCATAGTTTGCATGCTTCGTGGCAAAGTGACGGCTGATATTGTACTCTTTGAAAACCGCTACAGCTTCTTGGCATATCAGACATACAGCCGTTGATCGGACTTCAGTGAAGAAGTATTTTGTTGTCCACTCTTTATTAAACACTCGGCATTCGCTGTCCACTTTCCTTCTCTTTGGTCCGCTCATTTTTACAGAAGGGCTTAATGGTGACGTGAAACGAAGTGAAAATTAAATTGAAATAAAGAGAAATACGCGCCACTCCAACAACGGTCAATGTGTTTTGAGTGTGCCATCTATTGGGGAAACGTGGGCATTGCAGGGAAAGGGGAAAAAAGGAGGTTTTTACTATAATTTGGACAAGTTCGGCGGGCCGGATTAAAAAGCCTAACGGGCCGTATGTGGCCCGCGGGCCGTAGTTTGCCCATGTCTGGTCTAGTTGCTTGATGCTTGTTGACAGTTGACATTCATGAGTTGCTCTTTGTGATGGTTTTGTCGTCAGGTGCTTTGTGGATGCCAAAACTACAGCTTCCAGCTCCCGCTTCATGCCTCGGTCCCAGGTTGACAAGATCCAGTTCCAGCTGGAAGCTTTTATGTTCCAGGAGGGCAGCAGTCCTTCTGTATGTACTATGAATGTCATGAGTTAACTTCACTTCTCCCATCTGCTTTGGTTTTGTGACTTGTCTGTCATCCCTTGCAGATCTACATAACATGTATTCTGAAGGCAACTATTGCTTCTGCACCCAGTGACGCTCAGCGCAAATCCTGTTCCTTTGCCAATGGGTACGTGAGGTGTTTTGTTTTTGTTTGTTTTTTTTGTGGGGGGGGGGGGGGTGACTTTTCTCATGGTGAAGGTTCTATGTCTTTGTATTGTTGCAGGTGGCTTGCTGCTGATGGAAACGACCAAGTTTGTGGTTGCTGTGACTCAACATGTGGTCCTGATGGTGTATTTGCTGCTTCACCCTATGGAGGTTGGTAGCATTTGCTCTTTCTAAGGTTGCTCTTGATTCAAGTGCTTTAACTTGGATTTTTTCTTCTCTTTAGGCATTCAGTGGGAAGGCAAGGCCTCACTTGGTCCTGTAATGGTTCAAGGGCAAAAGAGAGGTTCTCAATAAAACTGGCAAATCAATCCTTGGTTGTACCTGACTTGTCATTTTGCTGCATGTCTGGTTTAACTACTTTTGCCTTGAAAAAGTTTCTCAATCTGCCAATGTGGTAAAACTGATAGACGTCCTGTACTTTTCAAGTCCCATATAGCATGCAACCATCGGGTTGCCCAAGTTATTAACTTCTCTTTTCTCCATAGGGAATGATAATGAACCTTTTAAAGGGGTCATATAATGCCACTTTTGTACAAGCTAATATGATTCTTTTGGGTCTAAATTAAAAGTTTGTAATATACTTTAATTAAATTCTCATTAGTATTGTAAGAACACTAATTTTACCTGGTCAAAAACAGCTCTGTTTTCAGCACGCCGTTTCAGTGCATATGCTTTTAAATGATGATGAGCTCTGCTCACCCCGCTCCTCTGTTCATTGCGTACACCGTTTGTAACACAATAACCATAACGCCTTGTTCATAATAAACGTGGGATTATGAATTATATTGAGAACGTCGTGCATAGCAAACATGCCGTAATGTACCCTTAGTGTAAACCTTAGGCGCATTCATCATGAAGCGTGCAAGCGATTTGCAAATATTAATATAAAGGTTAATAAAACGTTACACTCTTCAGTTCTTCTGGAGGGTCAGCAGGAACACGAATAGTTGGTACCGATCCTTTATCCAGGAGCTGCTTTGCAAAACCAGCTTTATACTGATCCTCGTTTATAAAGCAGTCTGTTGAAGTGATTCGCGCAAACATGAAAGCAGTGACGTTGCTCGTGGGGAATATTCCATTCGTAAACAACTCAGCCACTGTGTCTTCAGCGGTTCGGATTTAGGAACATTAAAATGACTGCCGTGTTCCTTATTGCACCCAAGAACAGAACACCACAATCGCTTAGATGCCATTCTGCTCAAAGACAGTCCGCGTGGAATATGATTGACAAATCGCTCGCGAGGGTGGGTCTGTTGAAACGCTGCTGTCAATCAACAATCGTGGGAGGGGCATCCGACCACGTGACGTCGAACGGCTTGATTTGAGACAAGAAAATAAGTTATAGAGCCAATTCAAGGGGCGACAGTGGCTCAGTGTTTCATGTGGGTTGTCTACAAACCGGAAGGTTGGTGGTTCAATCCCCGGTTCCACCTGACCAAGTGTCGAGGTGTCCATGAGCAAGACACCTAACCCCAGCTGCTCCCGACGAGCTGGATGGCGCCTTGCATGGTTGACACCGCCGTCGGTGTGTGAATGTGAGGCAATATGTAAAGCGCTTTGGTTGCCATTGGGTCTGTGAAAGCGCTATATAAATGCAGTCCATTTACCAAAACATATAAGAATAAACATATATTTGTATCATTTTATGATGGTTGTGTACAGGCACTGCCAACACACATTTCAGTATAATCAACTTGTAAAAGTGCATGTATCATTATATGACCCCTTTAAAGACCGCTAGTGAAAGCTCAAGGTTATGCTATTGAAGCAGTTAGTTTAATACAATTTGTTTAACAGAAGAATTCCACTGAGGCATTTATATAGTGCTTTCATTTGTACTACTGTACACCCAAAGCGCTTCACAATCATGTCAGGATATCTCCTCAACCACCACCAGTGTGCAGCATCCACTTGGATGATGCGACAGCAGCCACAGTACAATGGTACCAGTGCGCTCACCACACACCAGCTATAGGTGGAGAGGAGTTATAGAGCAAATTCAATGCATGGGGATTATTAGGAGGCCGTGATTGGCAAGGGCTAATGGAGGGGATTTGTCCAGGACACTGGGGTTACACCCCTACTCTTTACCAGAAGTGACATGGGATTTTTAATGACCACAAAGAGTCAGGACCTCGGTTTAACGTCTCATCTGAAATTAAATGCTCTTAAATTGGCAAACAAATCTTTCCAAAAGAACTCTGCCGGGGACACCTTGTCCCATTAAGCACTGTGGGTGTTGTAATGTAGTCAGTCTTTTAATATTTATCTTGTCTCTGCATATTTTGATACTTGGTTGCTTATTCAACTCGTTGACTTGTACAGACTAATTTGCTGCTGGTTCATTTTTGAAGATTTCCTATGGGGTTTTTCAATGTGACAATTTTGTTCTACACACCTATAGCGCAAATTGATGCAGCATGTTCATTTTAGAAAATTGTATGTTTTTAATTAGAGAACCCATTTGGTGTGTGTATGTTGTAGAACAGAACGTCAAAGTATCATAGGAAAATCCAGAAGGAACCAGCAGTGACTTGGTCTTGGTCCTGCAACACTCTATAGACTGAACATGTAATATGCATGCGCATAATGTACTTTTGCACAAATTCAAGTTTTTGTTGTGTACACGGTATACACGGTAATGATATACACGGTATACAAGTATCAAAGCGTTGTGAATTCCGGCTCGCGTACCCCAAAGTGATAAAATAAAACAAAATTCTGTATCAAAATTTATAGGCAAGAAAAGTAGTTTGTTTAGGCTGGGTTGTATGAATTACAAACCTGCGCACAGATTTTAAAAAGCACATAACTATAGAATTCTGAATGAGCATGTGAACGCCGTCAGCGTTAATCACAGGTTCGCGTTTAAAGTCTGATCATTTCGACGGAGGTGAATCAATCAAAGTTAACTTTAGCTGGAAGTAACATTATTCAAGAACCGCTATAACGCCAAAACAATCTGTTACCTTAAATTAGACGTTTATCTCTGTAAAGCTGCTTTAAACAATTCATTGATAAAAGCGCAATATAAATGAAGATGACTTGACTTCAAAACACTGTTGTCATGTAAATGAACCATGCCTAAGTTTTTATTTGAAAATTGTGTCATGTAAATACCCCCTCAATGTGTCAGATAAGAGAACCAAAGTGCCTGTGCACAAATCCACACTTGATGTCTTGGCCACTCGACCACACGTGCATTTGACAGGAAGTGCGTGCGCAAGACTGTCCCATGTCTTAAAAATACCAAAGCTCAGTGACCACAGTCCACTAAACCCACACCATCTCGAATACCGCTTTGGAGGTATTCAAGGCTAAGCGTATCCCATCATGCATCGTGTTTGGAAACTGGCATGCCCCGAAATCACAAGATGGGTAACACTTTATTTTGATGGTCCCTTTTGAACATTGTTGACTGTAGGTGTGTCCCAATTCAAAGCTGCAGCCTTCGGAGGCTGCATTCAAAGGCCGATTGCGTCATCAGGGCGCGACAAAGGCTACCCTGATTCAAAAGCCACTTCAAATGTGCCCTTCGTTACACACTCTTTCCGTTCCATTTTATTTTTGCTGGATGTGTGGTAGAGCAAATAAAGTTTATCCATGAGGATTTTGAAATGATCAGTTGCTCCAATTTCTTTGAAAGTGTCACTCACAGCAAGCTCAAGTCTATGAGCTGTACAATGCCAACCAGTGACACCAGGGAACAGGGCTTGCATTCAAGCTACTTCCCCACTTTAACATCCAAACATCAAGTTGTAATGACAATCAGTTGCAGTAGCGCGGGAAGGGGGGTGCTGCGGGTGTCGTGTCTTTTGAATAATGACTCTCGATTCGAACTGTATAAACGTGTTTACTTTACTTCCTTTAGGCAACGTTACACATACATAACAATTCACTGGCGCTTTCCCTCGTCGCACCCCCCGTGACCTCATCTCAATTGCGCCAACCTTGAACACCATAGCAACAACACCACATCTCCCCTTTCTAGAGATCAAAGGGTAGACTACCTTTGTCTCAACAGACCTTAGAGGATTATTCTGCCTCTTTTGCTGGAAGGTCTGCTCCTATCTAAATCTTAAACAAACTAAGTAACTAACATTTGTCTTCATAATCTGAACAATCTTTTTTTCCAGTATGTACATTAGGTGAGCAATGCATTTGTAACTATGATGCAATAGTAAACCCCACACACTTGTTTACAGGTTCAACCTTACAGGTTTCACGACCCGTCTCCCACACCTAGTCCTAGGTGTTGACACCAAGTCAGGAATGTCCTGCTCCTCTGACTCCTGAGTGACAGGGTGCGACTCAGAGGATGTATCCAAGGACCGATCTTGTATATCACTTTTGTCCTCCTTAGCTGATGCTTGCATAGGTACCAGATGGTGGCGGTTACGTCTCACAGTCCCATGCTGCGTGTTCACAAGGTAAGACCGTGGAGCAAAGTGACTGGCAACAATCGTTCCTGATTCTTTAGCATCAGACACCCAGACTTCTTCTCCTGGTTGTAGTGTGCTGAGTTTTCTAGCTCTGTGATGTTTATTGAAGCGCTCTGCATCCGCACTCTTTCTTCCCTTCTCTTTAATGAAAATTGCATCAGTATCAGGGAGTGCTGGATCTAGCAACGATGAGAGTGTGGGCACGGTTGTTCGCAGCCTTCTTCCCATAAGAAGCTGAGCTGGGCTGTACCCATTCTGCAAGGGAGTAGCACGATATGCTAGGAGAGCAAGGTAAGGGTCATTAGCTTTCTTGAAAAGAGCCTTTATTGTCTTGACCGCACGTTCAGCCTCTCCATTGCTCTGGGGAAACTTTGGGCTGCTAGTAATGTGGACAAATCCATACGAAGCAGCAAAGGATGAAAATGAGTGCCCAGAGAATTGTGGCCCGTTGTCTGTAATTAGCGTCTCTGGAACTCCATGACGGGCGAATATGGACTTCATGTGGACAATGACGTCAGTAGACCTGCTGGGTGATAACTGAGCGATCTCCACATACCTGGAATAGTAGTCCACCACAAGCAGGTACGTTTTAGTTCCCAGCATGAATAAATCAGCCCCTAACCTTTGCCAGGGTCTGTCTGGAAACTGAGTGGGCATGAGTGGTTCTTTTGGGTTTATTCGCTCCTTGAGGCATGTCCTGCAGTTGAGCACCATTTCCTTCAGCTGATTACTTAACCCGGGCCACCATACTGATTGTCTTGCCCGCTCTCTGCATTTCACAAGTCCTAAGTGCCCCTCATGCAACTTGCTAAGGACACCGTTTCTCATGGCAGCTGGAATGACCAGCCTCGTGCCTCTCAGCAACAGGTCGTCTTGCACAGTTAAGAGAGCCCGTTCTGCCCAGTAACGCTTTAGTATTGGATCTCTCTTGCTGTGCTCTGTCCACCCTTCAACACACAGTTTCATCACACTGGAACACACACTGTCACTCTTTAAGTCTTCCTTCAGCTGTCCCAGGTAGGTTGTGCTTGCTGGCAGATTCCCCATGATAGAATCAACATAAATGTTAGTGTCCTCCCAAAACTCTCTCTCTTCATGTAGCTCACGTTGCTTTACCGGAGCACGTGACAGAGTGTCAGCTACCCACAAATCCTTTCCTGGCACATGAACAATGGAGTAGGAGTAACGCATCAGTCGCATTTTGAACCTCTGGATACGAGGAGGGAGAGCATCCAGAACTTGAGATCCTAAGAGACTCAGTAATGGCTTGTGGTCAGTTTCCAATTCAAAATGTTTGCCAATGAGAAAGTCCTTGAATCGTTCGCATGCCCATGTGAGCCCCAAGGCTTCTTTTTCCACTTGAGCATATCTCTGCTCGGTCTGAGTAAGAGATCTTGATGCATAAGCTATTGGCTTCCAACCTTCTGGCCACCTCTGCTGTAGGACGGCTCCCAGTCCGTAGGACGAAGCATCCGCTGACACTTTACAGTCTCTATTCGCGTCATAGATGGCCAAAACAGGGGGGGACGACAGTGCGTCTTTCAGAGCCTGGAACACATTGGCTTGTTCGATGTCCCAAATCCAACAGTTCTTTTTCGACAGCAGGTCTCGGAGAGCTTTGTCTTTGTCTGCCAGTTGGGGAATAAACTTCCCAAGCTGATTTACCATCCCCAGGAAGCTCCGCAATTCACTCACATTTGAGGGCTCCGTCATGTCCCTGATGGCTGCTGTTTTCATTGGGTCGGGACTAATACCATCGGCAGAAATAATGTGCCCTAAAAAGTGTACTGTCCTCTTTGACAACTCACACTTCTCGACATTAAGGGTCATGCCTGCCTTTTGCATTTTTCTCAGTACAGCATGCAGACGGGTGTCATGTTCCTCCCTTGTTTTCCCCCACACCAGAACATCATCTATATGACACACCGTGCCGTCCAGTCCTTCAGTGACCTCTGTGGCCATTCTATTCTGGAAGTGTTCTGGAGCGGATGATATTCCGAAGGGAAGCCGTTTGAAGAAATAACGGCCAAATGGGGTTATGAATGTTGTGTAACGCGCAGAATCCTCTGACAATGGTATCTGCCAGAATCCCATATTGGCATCCAACTTACTGAAGATCTGCGCTCCAGCAAGCATTCCTAACGTCTGTTCAACTGATGGCAGGATGTATTTTTCCCGGCGAACTGACTCATTTAACTTGGAGAGGTCTACACATATCCGAACAGCACCTGACTTCTTTGGGACTACCACCATACCAGCACACCAGTCTGTTGGTTCCTCCACCCTGCTAATTACCCCCAATGTCTCCATACGGCCCAGCTCTTCTTTAACTTTACTCATTAAAGGTAACGGGATACGTCTTGGGGTTTTAAGAGAGAATGGAGAAGCCCCCGGTTTGAGCCTGATAACATAAGGCTGTCGTACTTCTCCCAGACCGCTGCACAATTTTGGATAACTTGTCTTTAATATTTCCATATCAATGTTATCTAGTCGTGCCACAAGCTCAAGCTTTGCAATAGCCGGTCTGCCCAGAAGTGCAGTGTGCAGATTTTTGATTATGTACACATCTTCCTCAGACTGTTTTTCACCTCTCTTCAGCAGCAGACTAGTAACTCCGACAACATCTAAGGGAACTTGCCCTGGACCTAGCAATGGCCTTGTTGCATCCTTGAGGGTAGGTAGATTTTTATTAAAAATCTCCTTGAACACCTCTACTGGAATGACCGTGACATCCGCGCCGGTATCAATCTTAAACGGCACACGTTTGTGTCCAATGTCCAAGTCCACCATCCATGGTTCCCCAGCACCTGTGATGCTGCCAAGAAATATAGGGTCCCCCTCACACACTTCACGCACAGTTTTTGATGATGTGCACACCCGCTTGTAGTGGCCTTTTTTCCCACAGGAGTGACATTTTACGTCATTTGCTGGACAGTCACGTTTTGCGTGAGCCGGGGAGCTACCACACTTATGGCACTGGTTGCTATTCATCTTGCTGGAGTGAGCTATATGTGATTTTAGTTTAGGACCATTTCCTTTTTGAGGTCTCCCCACGTTGTACTTTCCTTTGAACACTCTATCCACAGAGCCTGCATCTGCAGCAACAGTGTCTGTCACACTTCTCAGCGCAGCTTGCTGTCGTTTCACCTCCTCGCTTTGCCGCGCCATTGCAATTGCTTTTTCCAAGGTCAGCTCATGATCCAGCTGCATACGCTCTGAAAGCCGTTTGTCAGCCAACCCCACAACGAGCCGGTCCCGAATCAACTCGTCATGTAAAGCTAAATAATTACAATGTTCAGCCAGAGCATACAAAGCTGTCACAAATGAATCAACAGTCTCATTTTCTTCCTGTTTACGCATATTGAAACGTGCCCGTTCGTAAATTACATTTCTCCTCCCAACGAAATGAGTCTCAAAACCTGCTTTTACTGCGTCATACTTTGTTTTGTCCGCGTCTGCCAGTGGTAACCCACGGAGAATATCATCCGCCTCATCTCCCATGCAGTAAATGAAAGTATTCACCTGGTTTTCCTCCGAGTTTTCTTGCAAGTTGCTAGCGAATCTGAACCGTTCAAACCTCCGGATCCATTTTGCCCATTCTTGAGGCTTAGAAAAGTCGAACGGCTCGGGCGGCCGTATGCTGAATGTAGCGCTCGGTCCCGCTGCTCTCGGTGCAGCGACCGCATTATCTCCGCCATCCATTTCAGCTCACACGTTCTATCCACGTATCCGGGCCTCGCGAGCAAAACTAAAGCAGGTAACAGGTCTAACTACAGCACTTCTGACACCATGTCGTGTCTTTTGAATAATGACTCTCGATTCGAACTGTATAAACGTGTTTACTTTACTTCCTTTAGGCAACGTTACACATACATAACAATTCACTGGCGCTTTCCCTCGTCGCACCCCCCGTGACCTCATCTCAATTGCGCCAACCTTGAACACCATAGCAACAACACCACAGCGGGGGCTGCAGCCACCCCTTGGTGGGGGCTGTGGACTAACATAATATTGTACTAAAAAACGTGGGGGGAAAAATGAAAATAGACATGCTGTGTTTGAGTGTTCAAGCTACGGAGAAAATGAAATAAAGTTTGAATTTGTCATGCTTAGTTTGTTCCGATCAGAGCATGTGAGCGGAGAGCGCATTTCTGAATCCCTCCGCTCGCTCATTCCGCTCAGGGTCGCGCGCTCAACCCAGAATGGCCTGCTGGTTCGAAAATATGTGGAATAAGGGCTGCCTCCGACTAAAGTTTTCTTCTAGTCGATTAGTAGTTGTTCATTTTAGCCGCTGTGGACACATCGCCCCTCTTTATATTGATTTAATTACTTAAATAGGCTACAGGATGAGCGTTTACGTAGCCTAATATAGCCGCACTCAAGCACACGCCCGCACTCATAAACCTTGCCACAAAGAACCGGCGAAAGTAATGATTATTAATGTGTCAAAAATAGCATGGAGACATTTAATTGTTTATTAATAAACAGGTGTTTTCTGTGTCGCTGCAAAGATGAAGTTATGCGGACTCGCCATGAACGCCAGAGAGAAATGCACATTTGATTACATAATCAGAGAGTCGTCTATTTCTTTTCGTTTTGAATAGTTTCATTTAAAAGAAGACATTTCAAGCTAATAGATATCCTATATTTATAAAATCTGTGAGGCACAAGCTGAGTTTCGGCGCCCTCCAGTTTACGTGCAATGCAAGTGATCGCCGGCGCCTTACATTGTCTGCTATATTTGCTTCTTATTTAGCTATTAAATACAGGCAATTGTTTGATAAAACATATAAAAATTAAGATACAATTTATACTAAACGAAAATATTTTTAAAAGAGTCTTTCTACAACAACAACAACAAAGACATTTTGGGTATCTCATGATCTCATGTATCATGTCTTTCTCACGCTGCACGCTCACGGTCATAATCAACATTGATTAAATAAAAAATAACATTAGCCTATAATATGTAAACATAAATATGAAACTAAATATGTTTTCTTTAATGGCTACCACATATACAGAGAAATGTCATGTCTTGTCGTCAGCCATAACACAATGACGTCACATATTTTCCAACCCAGCCCTCAGCCCCCCTCGCATGAAACAGCTTCCAGCGCGCCTGATCAGTTGTTTCCCCTCTGCTGTGAAAAATCAAGCTTTTAATGTGGTTTAAATGTCTCTGTGGGGTTTTTAAATATGCTTTAAGACAAACCATGTGCATATTCATAACTCAACACCATTGAGTATTTTCTCCTTAAAACTGCAGTGAACCAAATACAGTCTCTAACACGGTTTGAAATCGCAAGTGTTTGACATCACAAACTACCATGTAACCAATCAGGTCAATGTGTGATCATCAACGAGTGGATCTCTGAGCTGCTGTGAATGGAGGCAGGGCTCATTTGCACATTCATAGAATGACGTATACTAAATGAGGCAAGGGTGTCAAGTTACATTTAAGTGGAAGCTGCACACTGGTGGTGGTTGAGGAGATATCCCCTGATATGATTGTGAAGCGCTTTGGTGTACAGTAGTACAAATGAAAGCGCTGTATAAATGACTCAGTGGTAATGATTTTCACCAGGAATTCTTCTGTCAAACAAATTGTAACAAACTAATTACTTCAAAAGCAGAACCTTGAGCTTTCACTAGCGGTCTTATAGGTTCATCATTTAAAACTCCCTATGGAGAAAGTAAAGTTAATAACCTCGGGAACCCTATGTTTGCATACTATATGGCAGTGGTTCTTAACCTTTTTTTGTCTGAGACCCCCTTTTTCCCAAGAAAATACTTTAGGGCCCCCCCTTCACATTTAATGATATTATTACTCTTGTAAGCTTGCAGCAAGGAAGACAAAATATGTTGTTTTCAAACAAACAGTATGTTTACTATAACCAGATATGTTTATGCACATAGCCTATAATATTGAAAATACAATGACAAAAACATCAGTAGGCCCTTTGTAAATTAAAAACGTAAGCCTAGGAGAAGCCTATATTTTGGCCCTATTTGAAATCCAAAAACAACAATATTCACAGTGGTGTGTAGGTAAAAAGAAAGAATATAGGCTATTACTAAATTACTGCTTTCTCAATACTTGCAAGTTCTTTGTGAGGCTTTATTTTTTACGCTTTTGGCGCTATAGCAAGCGATAATAAACTTGCATTTATTAACAGAATGCGTCTTTCGGAAGAACATTATAGCCGGAACTACCTCTGTGTACGTCTATGACAAGTCACGCAGGCACTGGGCTACTCCGCAGCAATCCGAACCAGTGTAAAATAGTCCCATGTAAATACTTATTATAGGTGTACCATAGTGGTTCAGGATCAGACAAAAACACGGATTGAAAATGGATTCATGATGAACTCGCTCAAATGGAACAGAAAAAAAAAAGTTAAGGACTTTTAATGCTCATTGCTCAAAACATTTCAAAATATGACGCGACCCCCCACAGAGCTCGCTGAGGCCCCCCCTTGTGGGCAGTAACCCCCCGTTGGGAACAGATGCTATATGGGACTTGAAGTACAGGACGACTATCGGTTTCACCACATTGGCAGAATGAGGCAATTTTTGAAAGCCAAAAGCAGTTCAATCAGACATGCAGCAAATTGACAAGTCAGGTACAACCAAGGATTGATTTTTCAGTTTTATTGAGTACTTTTATTGAGTACTTTATAGCCAAATCTCGTTGAGTATGAATCGATCCGGACATCATCCGCCATGTTGACGTTATCATGTGACCTACGACGCTATCACAAGCGCAACAACTGAAAAGATAAACGACACGTTTAATTAATCTATCTGTAAATATCTTGATATCGATGAAACTTGCTCATTTTGTGGTAGTGTTGAAGAAACAGCTGCCAATTTATTTTGTGAATCCATTTAGGGTTGATTTAAGTTGTTATATTTTAAACCCTACTAATGTGACCCACAGTTTTATCCTTATAACGATATTTTTTTTTTAAGAAACCCCAAAATCGTCATCTCTTGAATATGTTGTTAATTTCTTTATTTTATACCCAAAAAGTTTCTCCTTTAAGTTTTCCTCTTTTCTTGATGAATTTACCTCTCGTTTCATCCCTCAGACTTATAACAACAAAACAATTTTTAATGTATTATGAAGAACTATTGAAAGATATTTAGCCTTGTTATTGTTCTTTTTTCCTGTGTATAAATATCATATTATCATGTACACAAACCAATGATCTTTATGTTTTGTCATTATGATTGTTCATTGTTAGATACAACTATATGGTATCTTTCCATGATCTTTATGTAATAAGTTTATAAGTTTAAATGATATGAGCGACAGGTGCACTAACACTTCATAACATCAGTAACTCGACAGCACAACCTAGAACAGTTTTCCTCGGTGTTTGTAATGTCTGCACAAGGAGACGGGCCGCTGCTCGAAGATCTATCCTGTGGAGAAAACTGTTGACTTTACTCGAAAAATGTAAGTATCACTCCTCAAAAATTAATATTACCTCAGAATGAATTGCATTGTTAGCCCACCCCAAAACTTAAACAAAATAATATTAAATGCTGACCAATACTTAATTATATTACTTTTTTATATACTAAAAATGATATAATTTAATAAAACAAGCAAAATGTAATTTGTCATATGAGTTATGCATGAATACACGTGAACATCTCAATTGTCAGTCAAGCAATGAATTAATGCGTACATTAAATAATTATATTTTATATACTGACAACAATAAGAAACATGAATAAATGACTAAAAGAACAAATAAAAGTAACCATCACACAATAAACCATATGCAATAATTGTTGCATGTACAATTCAACAACACATGAAACAAATTTTTATTCAAACTACAAGCATGTATTTACAGGCGCTGAGCCCCACATACTGCCATCTCAACACAGCGGTTCCCATTCTGCGGCTTTACTCTGAAGAATTCACCAGAGCTGACCGTGCCTTCGTGCCGGAGCTTGTTCTGCGCTGCGCTTCACAATCAAAGAGAGATGGAGGGACTCATAAGGGCAGATGGAGAGATGGAGGGACTCATAAGGGCAGATGGAGAGATGGAGGGACTCATAAGGGCAGATGGAGAGATGGAGGGACTCATAAGGGCAGATGGAGAGATGGAGGGACTCATAAGGGCAGATGGAGAGATGGAGGGACTCATAAGGGCAGATGGAGAGATGGAGGGACTCATAAGGGCAGATGGAGTGATGGAGGGACTCATAAGGGCAGATGGAGAGATGGAGGGACTCATAAGGGCAGATGGAGAGATGGAGGGACTCATAAGGGCAGATGGAGAGATGGAGGGACTCATAAGGGCAGATGGAGAGATGGAGGGACTCATAAGGGCAGATGGAGTGATGGAGGGACTCATAAGGGCAGATGGAGAGATGGAGGGACTCATAAGGGCAGATGGAGAGATGGAGCGTCTCATCCATGGCACCGTTTCCAGGATTCAGCTCTGGGCTCCTCATCCTCAGTGCTCACACCAGTCTGAATAAAAACATGTTTAGTTACTTTATAGATTTGTTTATTTACCTTATTTACAGCACATTTGTCTAATGTCAACAGTGTTGACAACAGTGAATTAACGTTATCATATAATAATGCCATATACATCACTCAGATGTCTTTTTCATGTTGTGATGTGCTCATCTGCAATATGTCAATACTTACAATATTTTCCTTTCAGATGTAAATAGACATTTTTAATAAGCGTGTTTAAGATGTATATGGTTATGTAAATCCACTTTAGAGACGTTACGTGTGCTTAGAGCTCCCCTGTTAGCTAGCTATACAAAACATGTTTTTACAGCAAAATCACAACTATACTGTACTGTCTAGTCTCAGCCTCAGACGTCACGCCCACGGAACGTTGGCTAAACGTCTGATGCATATGGTACACTTAACTGGAAACACTTCAGGAATGTCGAAGTCGTCATCTGATTGGTTGAATTTTATCGGATTTCCGGGGGGCGCGAGTGTCGCGTTTGATTTCGGTCAGCCGGGAAACAAAGTGCAGACGTGTGATTGCGGAAGAAAAACTGTTGTGTTTACATGAGTGACAATGAGCATTTATCAAGATCAGCTAAACGTAGGATTCTTAAAAGTACGCGAGGTTCACGGCATAGACTCTTGAAGTTTTCTTCTCCTTCTTTGATTTTCTATGCTGACTGACTTGTTGCACGCCGGTCTGTTGTTGTGGGGACACGCTGAACGAAACGAACTGTAATTGGTTGTTTTACATGTCGATCAAATGGCCTTATGGGCGGGCCTTGGCCAAAGAAAGCAGCCGTCAGTCTGAAGGTCTGGCTACGCGAGACTATTATGGGAGGGTCTTTGTCTTCCCAGGTGTGAAACACATCAATATTTATGATGATTGACGCCTCCTCGTAGAGAGCTTTCTTACACAAAATATGTCTTACAAATTTTAAATCAATATATTATTTTATGTGAATGAGTGGGCAGAATGATTTTCACATCGTTTTGAAACAAAAACTCTAGACTACGTGATACAATTTTCAAAAGTCTTGTGAACAAATAGTCAGTATGGGTTTTATGGCCTTATTTCCGTGACAATTCTTTTAGTTTTTTTCACAAACCACGCATAAACGTAATTTTCTCAAAACTACAAACTTTTACATACAGTAATGATCAGAATTAGCACCCTTAGTAAATATGATCAAAAATGGCTGTAAAAAATAAATTTTTGATCTTTCATTCAAAAACTGTGCAAAAATCTAACCTTTCATTGAAGTACAGGAATTGAAAGTGGGGGGTAAATCTTATTATGAAATAAATGCTTTTCTCCAAAACACGCTGGCCATAATTATTGGCTCCCTGTTATTAAATACTTTTTGCAATCTCCTTTTGCCAAGATAACAGCTCTGAGTTTTCTTCTATAATGACTGATGAGTTTGGAGAACAACTGATAAGAGATCAGAGACCATTCCTCCATACAGAATCTCTCCAGATCCTTCAGATTCACAAGTTCATGTTCAGTTCACCCCACTCATTTTCTATAGGGTTACGTTTAGGGGCCTGGGACGGTCATGGCAGAAGCTTCATTTTGTGCTCGGTTTCCCATTTTTGTGTTGATAAAGATGGATGTTTTTCAGACCGCTGTCCTGGTGGAAGATCCAACCACGGCCCATTATAGGATTTCTAGCAGACGCAGTCAGGATTTCCAAAATACCATATATCTGAACAAGATGTCCAGGACCTCCAGGACAAAAATAGGCCCACAACATATAAGATCCATCAATATATAACTGTATGCATGGGGTACTTTTTATCCCTGTTTGCACCAAAAACATCTGGTGGGTTTGCTGCCAAAAAGCCCTTTTTTGAGCATAGAATCCGGTCCCTTTTGAAGTTCCAGTCATGTCTGACAACTGAATTGCTGGAGTTTATTTCTGGAGGAGCGAGGAGGATTTTTCTTGAAACCCTCCCAAACAACATGTGGTGATGTAGGGGTTGTTTGAAATAGTTCTTTAGCCTTTCTGACCCCCAAGACTCAAGTAATCTCTGCAATTCTCCATCTGTGATCCTTGGAGAGTCTTTAGCCACTCAAATTTTCCTCCTCACTGTGCATTAAGACAATATAGACACACTTCCTCTTCCTGGCAGATTCGTAACATCTTTAGTTGATTGGAACTTCTTAATTATTGCCCTGATGGTCAAAATAGGGATTTTCAATTCTTTAACAATTTTCTTACAGCCACTCTCTATTTTGTGATGCTCAACAATCTTTTGATGCACATCAGAACTATGTTCTTTGGTTTTACTCATTGTTATGAATGATTAAGTGAATTTGGCCTTTGTGTTTCCTCATATTTAAACTCCTGTGAAACAAGAAGTCATAGCTAGACAATTTCATGTTCCTAGTCACCCTGGTGGGCTAAAAAAAGGTACATATTAATGGGAATATACTTTAGAGATATTTTACTCATAAAACATTCTAGGGGTGCCAATAATTGTGGCGAACGTGTTTTGGAGAAAAATATTTATTTCATAATGTCATTTGAAATAAATATTGGTGCGTCCCCAAAATGCATACACTCTACAGGTCCAGAGGAGAATCAAGGATGATCAATTAAGGTAAAAGGGGTGGAGCCACCTTAACTCAAAGTTGTACAAATTGGCAAAGCCAAGCGCTGGTGTGTGTTGTGGTGTTTGTGTCACAATTTGTTAGAATGGGGTTTCTGAAAGTTGTCTTAGTGGTGGTTGTGATCTTTGCATTTGATCTGCCTGATGTCTTGGGAAGTTTGAGGTACAGTCCTAGTCCAAGAAGCATGGGGCCAAAATCAGATCCAGCTTCCAGAAGTCCTGCCCTTTCTCCTCTAGGGCTCTGGAACCCTTTGCAAGTGGCTTCTCAGTTTCAGAGTCCTTTGGGTTCTGACTCCAAAAGCCTTGCACAGGAGCCTTTTGGCCTTCAGGAGAAGCAGCTGTTGCAGGGTCCAGTGAAGCCTTTGGATTGGAGGTATCCCATCGTTCCAGAGGTGCAGAGCGAGTTGGCGGTGGACTTCCAGTTGAGGCAACCCATGACTCCCAGCAGCGTTGCGGTTCAATGTGGCGAGAACCGGGTTCTCGTAGAGGTCCAGCAGGACTTTTTCAGCAATGGTCAGTTGATCCAGCCAACTGGTCTGTCTTTAGGTGGATGTCCTGTTGTTGGTCAGGATCCTGGGTCAAGAGTGCTCATCTTGGAGTATGAATTACAGGACTGCAACAGCGTGCTGATGGTAAGAACAGATGCATCTTAATGGGTTATTTTGTGGCAGAGGACCTTTTCAAGGAAAGTCAGTTTACTTGGTTTTACAATGTCAGGGCAGCTAAGACCAATTTTTATCTATTTGAATGGGTAAATCCTGAATTTTCAAGCTACTTGCCTTTAAATAACCCTTCAAACCAACATCTTATGTAAACTATCCCATAAATGGTATGTAAGGAGCTTAAGAAACAAGAACACTAAATCTTGGGCCTTAATAGTGTTAAAGCTAGTTTTTACCCTGGAACCGCAAAATGTTCAATCCTTAGTGCATGTCTCCAAAACATTGACTATCTCTGGCAACACCTGAGCCTCTCAGGGCAGCTGTGGTGATGAGAAGAATTTACTAATTTTTTTTTTTTTTTTTTTTTTGTAACACTTTATTTCGATAGTCCACTTTAGACATTATACTAACTATAAGTAACTTAGCAGCTACATGTCAACTAACTGTCATTAGAGTATTAGAAGACTGTCTGCTTAATATCTGCTAACACTTTATTTTGTTGGTACCCCAACAGACACTCTACTAACTATAAGTAACTTAGCAACTACAAGTCAACTTGTTCTTCTAACCCGAACCCTAACACCTAACCATAACCTACCAGTCTACTACAGTCTACTAATACTCTGACAGTTAGTTGACATGTTGTTGAAAAGTTACTTATAGTTAGTAGAATGTCTAAAGTGACTATCGAAATAAAGTGTAACTTTTTTTTTTTTTTTTTTTTTTTTTTTTGAAATTCAACCATATTGCACAGTGCACGTTCTCCCATTCATAGCAATATGAGTGCACGGTTTTGTGTATGTAAAGTCTTTAGGATAACCATCTTGGTAACCACAATCTTTTTACAGATGAATGAGGATGAGCTTGTCTACACCTTCTCTCTTACCTACACCCCTGAGGCGCTTGCAGGTACTCCGATTACCCGAGCTGATGGGGCAATTGTTGGTGTTAAATGCCATTATCAAAGGTACGGTATCTCTGTGACTTTCTGCACTTTCTCGTGCAACTGGGATACCATTTAATGGGTACTTTCATGAACCGCAGGATCCAAAATGTAAGCAGTGACGCCTTGAGGCCAACATGGGTCCCTTATGCCTCAACAGAGGCTGGTGAAGAAGTCTTGCTGTTCTCCCTGAAGATCATGATGGGTTGGTACAGGTTTTCTTTCAATAAAATAAACCTTAACCCTTGCTATTGTGGCGGTGCCTAAAATGTTTTTTTGTGTAGATGATTGGTCCTATCAGAGGCCTTCATACTCCTATTTCCTGGGTGGTGTTATTAACATCGAGGCATCTGTGAAGCAGTACAATCATGTGCCTCTGCGTGTGTTTGTGGACCGTTGTGTGGCCACTCAAGCACCTGATGTGAACTCTCTTCCGAGATATTCCTTCATTGAGAATCACGGGTAAGATCATGCACCTTGATTTGGTAGGACTGTTTAAGTTGCTTTTTGTAACCACATTGTCACAGAGTCATGGGTAAGGTGTAGTTGCTTGATGCTCTACAGTTGACATTCATGAGTTGCTCTTTGTGATGGTTTTGTCGTCAGGTGCTTTGTGGATGCCAAAACTACAGCTTCCAGCTCCCGCTTCATGCCTCGGTCCCAGGTTGACAAGATCCAGTTCCAGCTGGAGGCGTTCATGTTCCAGGAGGGCAACAATCCTTCTGTATGTACTATGAATATCATGAGTTAACTTGACTTCTCCTCCCATCTGCTTTGGTTTTGTGACTTGTCTGTCATCCCTTGCAGATCTACATAACATGTATTCTGAAGGCAACTATTGCTTCTGCACCCAGTGACGCTCAGCGCAAATCCTGTTCCTTTGCCAATGGGTACGTGAGTTGTGTGGGGTTTTTTTTGGGGGGGATGGAGGATTAAGTTGACTTTTTCTATGTGGAAGGTTCCATTTCTTTTGTGTTGCAGGTGGTTTGCTGCTGATGGAAACGACCAAGTTTGTGGTTGCTGTGACTCAACATGTGGTCCTGATGGTGTATTTGCTGCTTCACCCTATGGAGGTTGGTAGCATTTGCTCTTTCTAAGGTTGCTTTTGATTCAAGTGCTCTAAATTGGCTTTTTTCCTTATCTTTAGGCATTCAGTGGGAAGGCAAGGCCTCACTTGGTCCTGTAATGGTTCAAGGGCAAAAGAGAGGTTCTCAATAAAACTGACAAATCAATCCTTGGTTGTACCTGACTTGTCATTTTGCTGCATGTCTGATTGAACTTTCAGAATGAGGCAATTTTTGAAAGCCAAAAGCAATGTGGCGAAACCGATAGTTGTCCTGTACTTCAAGTCCCATATAGCATCTGTTCCCAACGGGGGGGTTACGGCCCACAAGGGGGCCTCAGCGAGCTCTGTAGGGGGGGGTCGCGTCATATTTTGAAATGTTTTGAGCAATGACTATTAAAAGTCCTTAACTTTTTTTTGGTTCAATTTATATGAGCCAGTTCATCATGAATCCATTTTCAATCCGTGTTGTCTGATCCTGAACCACTATGGTACACCTATAGTAAGTATTTACATGGGACTATTTTACACTGGTTCGGATTGCTGTGGAGTAGCCCAGTGCCTGCGTGACTCGTCAAAGACGTACACAGAGGTAGTTCCGGCTACAATGTTCTTCCGAAAGACGCATTCTGTTAATAAATGCAAGTTTATTATCGCTTGCTATAGCGCCAAAAGCGTAAAAAATAAAGCCTCACAAATAACTTGCAAGTATTGAGAAAGCAGTCATTTAGTAATAGCCTATATTCTTTTTACCTACACACCACTGTGGATATTTTTGTTTTTGGATTTCAAATAGGGCCAAAATATAGGCTTCTCCTAGGCTTACGTTTATAATTTACAAAGGGCCTAATGATGTTTTTGTCATTCTATTTTCAATATTATAGGCTATGTGCATAAACATCTGGTTATAGTAAGCATACCGTTTGTAAACAACATTTTGTCTTCCTAGCTGCAAGCTTACAAGAGCGATAATATCATTAAATGTGAAGGGGGGGCCCTAAAATATTTTCTTGGGAAAAAGGGGGTCTCAGACAAAAAAAGGTTGAGAACCACTGCCATATAGCATGCAAACATAGGGTTCCCGAGGTTATTAACTTTACTTTCTCCATAGGGAGTTTTAAATGATGAACCTATAAGACCGCTAGTGAAAGCTCAAGGTTATGCTTTTGAAGTAATTAGTTTGTTACAATTTGTTTGACAGAAGAATTCCTGGTGAAAATCATTACCACTGAGTCATTTATACAGCGCTTTCATTTGTACTACTGTACACCAAAGCGCTTCACAATCATATCAGGGGATATCTCCTCAACCACCACCAGTGTGCAGCTTCCACTTAAATGTAACTTGACACCCTTGCCTCATTTAGTATACGTCATTCTATGAATGTGCAAATGAGCCCTGCCTCCATTCACAGCAGCTCAGAGATCCACTCGTTGACGATCACACATTGGCCTGATTGGTTACATGGTAGTTTGTGATGTCAAACACTTGCGATTTCAAACCGTGTTTGAGACTGTATTTGGTTCACTGCAGTTTTAAGGAGAAAATACTCAATGGTGTTGAGTTATGAATATGCACATGGTTTGTCTTAAAGCATATTTAAAAACCCCACAGAGACATTTAAACCACATTAAAAGCTTGATTTTTCACCGCAGAGGGGAAACAACTGATTGTCATTACAACTTGATGTTTGGATGTTAAAGTGGGGAAGTAGCTTGAATGCAAGCCCTGTTCCCTGGTGTCACTGGTTGGCATTGTACAGCTCATAGACTTGAGCTTGCTGTGAGTGACACATTCAAAGAAATTGGAGCAACTGATCATTTCAAAATCCTCATGGATAAACTTTATTTGCTCTACCACACATCCAGCAAAAATAAAATGGAACGGAAAGAGTTTGTAACGAAGGGCACATTTGAAGTGGCTTTTGAATCAGGGTAGCCTTTGTCGTGCCCCGATGACGCAATCGGCCTTTGAATGCAGCCTCCGAAGGCTGCAGCTTTGAATTGGGACACACCTACAGTCAACAATGTTCAAAAGGGACCATCAAAATAAAGTGTTACCCATCTTGTGATTTCGGGGCATGCCAGTTTCCAAACACGATGCATGATGGGATACGCTTAGCCTTGAATACCTCCAAAGCGGTATTCGAGATGGTGTGGGTTTAGTGGACATTAAGGTCACTGAGCTTTGGTATTTTTAAGACATGGGACAGTCTTGTGCACGCACTTCCTGTCAAATGCACGTGTGGTCAAGTGGCCAAGACATCAAGTGTGGATTTGTGCACAGGCACTTTGGTTCTCTTATCTGAAACATTGAGGGGGTATTTACATGACACAATTTTCAAATAAAAACTTAGGCATGGTTCATTTACATGACAACAGTGTTTTGAAGTCAAGTCATCTTCATTTATATAGCGCTTTTAACAATGGATTGTTTCAAAGCAGCTTTACAGAGATAAACATATAATTTAAGGTAACAGATTGTTTTGGCGTTATAGCGGTTCTTGAATAATGTTACTTCCAGCTAAAGTTAACTTTGATTGATTCACCTCCGTCGAAATGATCAGACTTTAAACGCGAACCTGTGATTAACGCTGACGGCGTTCACATGCTCATTCAGAATTCTATAGTTATGTGCTTTTTAAAATCTGTGCGCAGGTTTGTAATTCATACAACCCAGCCTAAACAAACTACTTTTCTTGCCTATAAATTTTGATACAAAATTTTGTTTTATTTTATCACTTCGGGGTACGCGAGCCGGAATTCACAACGCTTTGATACTTGTATACCGTGTATATCATTACCGTGTATACCGTGTACACAACAAAAACTTGAATTTGTGCAAAAGTACATTATGCGCATGCATATTACATGTTCAGTCTATAGAGTGTTGGAGGACCAAGACCAAGTCACTGCTGGTTCCTTCTGGATTTTCCTATGATACTTTGACGTTCTGTTCTACAACATACACACCAAATGGGTTCTCTAATTAAAAACATTCAATTTTCTAAAATGAACATGCTGCATCAATTTGCGCTATAGGTGTGTAGAACAAAATTGTCACATTGAAAAACCCCATAGGAAATCTTCAAATGAACCAGCAGCAAATTAGTCTGTACAAGTCAACGAGTTGAATAAGCAACCAAGTATCAAAATATGCAGAGACAAGAGAAATATGAAAAGACTGACTACATTACAACACCCACAGTGCTTAATGGGACAAGGTGTACCCGGCAGAGTTCTTTTGGAAAGATTTGTTTGCCAATTTAAGAGCATTTAATTTCAGATGAGACGTTAAACCGAGGTCCTGACTCTTTGTGGTCATTAAAAATCCCATGTCACTTCTGGTAAAGAGTAGGGGAGTAACCCCAGTGTCCTGGACAAATCCCCTCCATTAGCCCTTGCCAATCACGGCCTCCTAATAATCCCCATGCATTGAATTTGCTCTATAACTCCTCTCCACCTATAGCTGGTGTGTGGTGAGCGCACTGGTACCATTGTACTGTGGCTGCTGTCGCATCATCCAAGTGGATGCTGCACACTGGTGGTGGTTGAGGAGATATCCCCTGATATGATTGTGAAGCACTTTGGGTGTACAGTAGTACAAATGAAAGCACTGTATAAATGCCTCAGTGGAATTCTTCTGTTAAACAAATTGTAACAAACTAACTGCTTCAATAGCATAACCTTGAGCTTTCACTAGCGGTCTTTAAAGGGGTCATATAATGATACATGCACTTTTACAAGTTGATTATACTGAAATGTGTTGGCAGTGCCTTTACACAACCATCATAAAATACAAATATATGTTTATTCTTATATATGTTTTGGTAAATGGACTGCATTTATATAGCGCTTTCACAGACCCAATGGCAACCAAAGCGCTTTACATATTGCCTCACATTCACACACCGACGGCGGTGTCAGCCATGCAAGGCACCATCCAGCTCGTCGGGAGCAGCTGGGGTTAGGTGTCTTGCTCATGGACACCTCGACACTTGGTCAGGTGGAACCGGGGATTGAACCACCAACCTTCCGGTTTGTAGACAACCTACATGAATAACTGAGCCTTGTTTTCTTGTCTCAAATCAAGCCGTTGGATGCCCCTCCCACGATTGTTGATTGACAGCAGCATTTCAACAGACCCACCCTCGCGAGCGATTTGTCAATCATATTCCACACGGACTGTCTTTGAGCAGAATGGCATCTAAGCGATTGTGGTGTTCTGTTCTTGGGTGCAATAAGGAACACGGCAGTCATTTTAATGTTCCTAAATCCGAACCGCTGAAGACACAGTGGCTGAGTTGTTTACGAATGGAATATTCCCCACGAACAACGTCACTGCTTTAATGTTTGCGCGAATCACCTCAACAGACTGCTTTATAAACGAGGATCAGTATAAAGCTGGTTTTGCTAAGAAGCTGCTCCTGGATAAAGGATCGGTACCAACGATTCGTGTTCCTGCTGAACCTCCAGAAGAACTGAAGTGAGTGTAACGTTTTATCAACCTTTATATTAATCTTTGCAAATCGCTTGCACGCTTCACGATGAATGCGCCTAAGGTTTACACTAAGGGTACATTAAGGCATGTTTGCTATGTACGACGTTCTCAATATAATTCATAATCCCACGTTTATAGTGAACAAGGCGTTATGGTTATTGTGTTACAAACGGTGTATGCACAGAACAGAGGGGCGGGGTGAGCAGAGCTCATCATCATTTAAAAGCATATGCACTGAAACGGCATGCTGAAAACAAAGCTGTTTTTGACCAGGTAAAATTAGTGTTCTTACAATACTAACGAGAATTTAATTAAAGTATATTACAAACTTTTAATTTAGACCCAAAAGAATCATATTAGCTTGTACAAAAGTGGCATTATATGACCCCTTTAAAAAGTTCATTATCATTCCCTATGGAGAAAAGAGAAGTTAATAACTTGGGCAACCCGATGGTTGCATGCTATATGGGACTTGAAAAGTACAGGACGTCTATCAGTTTTACCACATTGGCAGATTGAGAAACCTTTTCAAGGCAAAAGTAGTTAAACCAGACATGCAGCAAAATGACAAGTCAGGTACAACCAAGGATTGATTTGCCAGTTTTATTGAGAACCTCTCTTTTGCCCTTGAACCATTACAGGACCAAGTGAGGCCTTGCCTTCCCACTGAATGCCTAAAGAGAAGAAAAAATCCAAGTTAAAGCACTTGAATCAAGAGCAACCTTAGAAAGAGCAAATGCTACCAACCTCCATAGGGTGAAGCAGGAAATGCACCATCAGGACCACATGTTGAGTCACAGCAACCACAAACTTGGTCGTTTCCATCAGCAGCAAACCACCTGCAACAAAACAAAGACATAGAACCTTCACCATGAGAAAAGTCTCCCCCCCCCCCCCCCCCCCAAAAAAAAAACCTCACGTACCCATTGGCAAAGGAACAGGATTTGCGCTGGGCGTCACTGGGTGCAGAAGCAATAGTTGCCTTCAGAATACATGTTATGTAGATCTGCAAGAGATGACAGACAAGTCACAAAACCAAAGCAGATGGGAGGAGAAGTCAAATTAACTCATGATATTCATAGTACATACAGAAGGATTGTTGCCCTCCTGGAACATGAACGCCTCCAGCTGGAACTGGATCTTGTCAACCTGGGACCGAGGCATGAAGCGGGAGCTGGAAGCTGTAGTTTTGGCATCCACAAAGCACCTGACGACAAAACCATCACAAAGAGCAACTCATGAATGTCAACTGTTGAGCATCAAGCAACTAGACCTTACCCATGACTGTGACAATGTGGTTACAAAAGGCAACTTTAACGGTCTTACTGCATCAAGGTCCATGATCTTACCCGTGATTCTCAATGAAGGAATATCTCGGAAGAGAGTTCACATCAGGTACTTGAGTGGCCACACAGCTGTCCACAAACACACGCAGAGGCACATGATTGTACTGCTTCACAGATGCCTCGATGTTAATAACGCCACCCAGGAAATAGGAGTATGAAGGCCTCTGATAGGACCAATCATCTACACAAAAAAACATTTTAGGCACCGCCACAATAGCAAGCGTTAAGGTTTATTTTATTGAAAGAAAACCTGTACCAACCCATCATGATCTTCAGGGAGAACAGCAAGACTTCTTCACCAGCCTCTGTTGAGGCATAAGGGACCCATGTTGGCCTCAAGGCATCACTGCTTACATTTTGGATCCTGCGGTTCATGAAAGTACCCATTAAATGGTATCCCAGTTGCACGAGAAAGTGCAGAAAGTCACAGAGATCCTGTACCTTTGATAATGGCATTGAACACCAACAATTGCCCCATCGGCTCGGGTAATCGGAGTACCTGCAAGCGCCTCAGGGGTGTAGGTAAGAGAGAAGGTGTAGACAAGCTCATCCTCATTCATCTGTAAAAAGATTGGGGTTACCAAGAGGGTCATGCCAAAGACTTTACATACACCAAGAGCAAGAGAAGGTGCAATATGGTGGAATTCCTAAAGAGCAAATCACCAATTAGTAAATTCTTCTCATCACCACAGCTGCCCTCAGAAGCTCCGGTGTTGCCAGAGATAGTCAATGTTTTGGAGACATGCACTAAGGATTGAACATTTTGCTGTTCCAGGGTAAAAACTAGCTTTAAAACTATTAAGGCCCAAGATTTAGTGTTCTTGTTTCTTAAGCTCCTTTCATACCATTGATGGGATAGTTTACATCAGATGTTGGTTTGAAGGGTTATTTGAAGGCAAGTAGCTTGAAAATTCAGGACTTACCCATTCAAATAGATAAAAATTGGTCTTAGCTTGCCTGGCATTGTAAAATCAAGTGAATTGACTTTCTTTGAAAAGGTCCTCTGCCACGAAAAAATAACCCATTAAGATGTATCTGTTCTTACCATCAGCACGCTGTTGCAGTCCTGTAATTCATACTCCAAGATGAGCACTCTTGACCCAGGATCCTGACCAACAACAGGACATCCACCTAAAGACAGACCAGTTGGCTGGATCAACTGACCATTGCTGAAAAAGTCCTGCTGGACCTCGACAAGAACCCGGTTCTCGCCACATTGAACCGCTACACTACTGGGAGTCACGGGTTGCCTCAACTGGAAGTCCACCGCCAACTCGCTCTGCACTTCGGGAACGATGGGATACCTCCAATCCAAAGGCTTCACTGGACCCTGCAACAGCTGCTTCTCCTGAAGGCCAAAAGGCTCCTGTGCAAGGCTTTTGGAGTCAGGACCCAAAGGACTCTGAAACTGAGAAGCCACTTGCAAAGGGTTCCAGAGCCCTAGAGGAGAAAGGGCAGGACTTCTGGAAGTTGGAGCTGATTTTGGCCCCATGCTTCTTGGACTAGGACTGTACCTCAAACTTCCCAAGACATCAGGCAGATCAAATGCACTGATCACAACCACCACTAAGACAACTTTCAGGAACCCCATTCTAACAAATTTTGACACAAACACCAGCACTTGGCTTTGCCAATTTGTACAGCTTTGAGTTAAGTTGGCTCCACCCCTTTTACCTTAATTGATTATCCTTGATTCTCCTCTGGACCTGTAGAGTGGCACAGGAAGACATCTATATAGGATACAAGGGAAAGTGGGAAAAGACACACACACGACCAGATCTAGACAGGAAGAAATTGTGCTGACTAGGATGAGGTTGGGTCATACAAAGCTGAATAGTACACTGTTCTTAATGAGAAAGCATGGTGATGGAAATTGTGAGTATTGCCACAGCCATACACCTGGGGTGTATTCCAGAAAGCAAGGTTAACTTACCGTCAGATAAACCTTGAACTCTTGGTTGGTTAACCCCAAACTTGCTTACTCTGGGTATGTCAGTTCCAAAACACCTATGTTGAGTTAGTTTAATCAACCTCCTATTGGTAACCCAGAGTTAATGCGCGCGCACGACGAGTACATAAAGACATTTTCAATGGATCGCCGATTTCAGGAGTCACCATGGAAACCAATGGAGAAAAAAAGCGAGCTACATACGATACTTCGGTGAAACTGAGTTGGAGGTTTTAATGCTTGCTTATGAAGACTATAGCCTAAGCCCATTATAAAAAAAAATAATAAATAAAAAAGCAATACTGCTGCATCAGCAAAAGAAAGTTGGCTTGGCAAATAATAATGGACAGAGTAAATGCTTGAGTTTAGAAAATTATAAATGGGGTATATTCCCTTTGTGGGTCACAATGAAAGGGGAAAATAGCCTACCCCATTTATAATTTGTGACGCAAAAATTTTTTGGGGGCATGTAGTAAAAATAGACAAGTATTTACTTGTTGGCCTCCATACATTTCTTAATATTAGAGTAGTAATGCACATAATTGGCTAGTTATATGTTGGCTTCTCGTTTTGTCAGGTGTAATCCTTCTGGAGCCAGAAGAAGTGTGAGCCAAGTCAAAATGTAACACAAAAACATTCTCCAGCAAGGTAATATTTTCTAAACTTACTAAACTTGTTACTGACATTTAATACTAATTTAGTATTAAATGTAATTTAGTTTTCTATGTAGCCAATAGAAAGAAGGGAGCTGAGGAGCTGGCACTGTCCCTTAATAAAGGGCCACCTGTGGTCGATGGGATTCCAGGGGGGAGTTCGTCAGACTCAGCTACCAAGACAAGTGGCTTAGTAAAATGTAGGTGTACCATATTAATACTTATGATTTATTGATGTTTACACTGTTTTTGTCAGTGTTTTAATAAATAAAATCATCAACACTGTCACCATTTTAAAAAGGCATTTTGAATTCATTTTACAGTCATTGATTCACTTGTGCAGTGTGCACGCTGCTTTGACTGCATATGCTGTATACTGTAATCTTATTACTAGTACTTAGATGCTCCTAATGTCCTTCTTTATTAGTTGTATTTGCTTAAGAATATACATTGAGAATTGAATATGCATGATTATCATGGTTTAATTATCTTGCCGTTGCTGATGGCCACATTGTATTATTGGATCCTCCTGCAACACCACACTCTGTCACAGTTGTAAGTGATTATTGTCTTTAGGTTTCTGTTTGCTAGACCAAGCATCCTTCCTTATTTTCACTGTAGGATGATGATGAAGAGACCACTTCTGCTGTGACAGAAACAGAAAATGTGGGGAGGCCCATATGATGCATAGAATGCATTCCCCCTTTTTTACACAAGAGAATAAATAAATTGTCATTGTCATTTTACAGAATATGGCAGGAGATGTTAATACAGATGAGGGTCCATCTACCTCCACACAGAATCTTAGCAGTGTAAGAAATGTTATGCAGTTCTCCTTCCTCATTTAAATATTTGGTCTGTGTTTGTATTACAGACTTTTTCAGTCTTTCTAGTTGCCTGCCAAAAAGCTGTATAAGGTCCACCTTTAAAAGCAAATCAGAAAAAGTGACATGGAGATGGACCTTATACAGCTTCAAATGGAGGAGAAAAGGCTTAACCTAAAAAAGGCCAGACTTGAAATTGAATTGCTGGAGCACTAGCTTAAGGTGGGAAACAGTATGTAAACATTAGTCTGTCATTTGTTGTTTAATGAAATCTAAAGCAATAAATACAAATGTCTTTTGTTACAGGAAATAAAGAAACAATGAACAACACTTGACTGTTAACTGGTTTTAATTAAAGTGATTTTGGCAAATCATGTCTTGTACCACCCTGCCATCTCTTTGGTCTACTGGGTTCACTGGGGGTTCCTCTTGGCCACATATTACCTAGTTAGTGGGGACCAGTGATGAGGGTGATTTAATGGTTTAAACACCCAAACATTTCGCATCCAAAAAATCTATTGTCACCTGCACATTGATGCTATGCATTGACTTCCTATTTACATAGTCTCCTTCATTGATGGAAGGAGCTTTAATGTGAATGTGGGTTCCATCAATGCACCCAATCACATTTGGGAACCCTGAAATTGAAAGTTATATAATTAGAAACATTTAAAATTATTGTGACTGTATAAAGTAGGGTTAGATTAAGTAGTGCTATATGTAACTAAAATGGTCAGGGGACGCCATGCTCTGTCACCTCTCTGAAACAAACTAACCCTGGAACATAACCTGCTCCGGAGCAGGTTAAGTTCAGAGAGTGAGTTGCTATGACTACTAACATACCCTGAAAGTTACCTCCGTTTTTGGAACCAAAAGTTGAGGTTATCCGCTTACTTACTCTTAAACATACCCGGGTATGTCACATAACCTGCTTTCTGGAATACACCCCAGAGGAAATCAAGGACAAGAAGGCCGGATCATGACAATAACGACGTTACATCACTCAGATGTGTTTTTCATGTTGTGATGTGCTCATCTGCAATATTTATGCAATATTTTCCTTTCAGATGTAAATAGACATTTTAAATAAGCGTGTTTAAGATGTATGGTTAGGTAAATCCACTTTAGAGACGTAACGTTACGTGTGCTTACTGGAGCTCCCCTGTTAGCTAGCTATACATAATAAAACATGTTTTTACAGCAAAATCACAACTATACTATACTGTCTAACTCCTTTACACCTTAAACAGTTAAAACGTTTACTCTATGGTAGTTTAACACATACGATTTAAACACAAGGGACCGTGTTTACTCACATTTGAAAACCCCCGCGTCGCTGATCTCCGTGATGTTTGATAATGACGTATGCTCTCGCATGGCCTCCTGGGATAGAAGAGTACCCATCGCATAGCACTCAAAAATCTGGGCGGAAGAAGTAAGCCATCCGGGAACTTCTCGCCTACTCTTTTATGAATACTGATGTTTCGAACGTACTGCTTCTTTCACGTACTGTTTTCGCCTACTATATAGTAGGAAAGTAGGCATATTCGAACGCACTTTAGGTATACATACGTCCGAATCTCGCGATAATTAGTACGTCACCCAGGTAATTCTCGCCTACTCTTTTATGATTCGTACATACTTTTCGCTCACCTACTCTTTTTCCCATACTATATAGTAGGGAAGTATGCGGTTTGGAACGCAGCCCGTGTCTTTTCCCACTTTGCCTTGTATCCTATATAGATGTCTTCCTGTGCCACTCTACAGGTCCAGAGGAGAATCAAGGATAATCAATTAAGGTAAAAGGGGTGGAGCCAACTTAACTCAAAGCTGTACAAATTGGCAAAGCCAAGTGCTGGTGTTTGTGTCAAAATTTGTTAGAATGGGGTTCCTGAAAGTTGTCTTAGTGGTGGTTGTGATCAGTGCATTTGATCTGCCTAATGTCTTGGGAAGTTTGAGGTACAGTCATAGTCCAAGAAGCATGGGGCCAAAATCAGATCCAACTTCCAGAAGTCCTGCCCTTTCTCCTCTAGGGCTCTGGAACCCTTTGCAAGTGGCTTCTCAGTTTCAGAGTCCTTTGGGTCCTGACTCCAAAAGCCTTGCACAGGAGCCTTTTGGCCTTCAGGAGAAGCAGCTGTTGCAGGGTCCAGTGAAGCCTTTGGATTGGAGGTATCCCATCGTTCCAGAGGTGCAGAGCGAGTTGGCGGTGGACTTCCAGTTGAGGCAACCCGTGACTCCCAGTAGCGTAGCGGTTCAATGTGGCGAGAACCGGGTTCTCGTAGAGGTCCAGCAGGACTTTTTCAGCAATGGTCAGTTGATCCAGCCAACTGGTCTGTCTTTAGGTGGATGTCCTGTTGTTGGTCAGGATCCTGGGTCAAGAGTGCTCATCTTGGAGTATGAATTACAGGACTGCAACAGCGTGCTGATGGTAAGAACAGCTACATCTTAATGGGTTATTTGTTGTGGCAGAGGACCTTTTCAAGGAAAGTCAATTCACTTGATTTTACAATGCCAGGGCAGCTAAGACCAATTTTTATCTATTTGAATGGGTAAGTCCTGAATTTTCAAGCTAATTGCCTTTAAATAACCCTTCAAACCAACATCTGATGTAAACTATCCCATAAATGGTATGAAATGAGCTTAAGAAACAAGAACACTAAATCTTGGGCCTTCATAGTGTTAAAGCTAGTTTTTACCCTGGAACAGCAAAATGTTCAATCCTTAGTGCATGTCTCCAAAACATTGACTATCTCTGGCAACACCTGAACCTCTGAGGGCAGCTGTGGTGATGAGAAGAATTTACTAATTGGTGATTTGCTCTTTAGGAATTCCACCATATTGCACCGTGCACCTTCTCTTGGTCTTGGTGTATGTAAAGTCTTTGGCATGACCCTCTTGGTAACCACAATCTTTTTACAGATGAATGAGGATGAGCTTGTCTACACCTTCTCTCTTACCTACACCCCTGAGGCGCTTGCAGGTACTCCGATTACCCGGGCCGATGGGGCAATTGTTGGTGTTAAATGCCATTATCAAAGGTACGGTATCTCTGTGACTTTCTGCACTTTCTCGTGCAACTGGGATACCATTTAATGGGTACTTTCATGAACTGCAGGATCCAAAATGTAAGCAGTGATGCCTTGAGGCCAACATGGGTCCCTTATGCCTCAACAGAGGCTGGTGAAGAAGTCTTGCTGTTCTCCCTGAAGATCATGATGGGTTGGTACAGGTTTTCTTTCAATAAAATAAACCTTAACCCTTGCTATTGTGGCTGTGCCTAAAATGTTTTTTGTGTAGATGATTGGTCCTATCAGAGGCCTTCATACTCCTATTTCCTGGGTGGTGTTATTAACATCGAGGCATCTGTGAAGCAGTACAATCATGTGCCTCTGCGTGTGTTTGTGGACAGCTGTGTGGCCACTCAAGCACCTGATGTGAACTCTCTTCCGAGATATTCCTTCATTGAGAATCACGGGTAAGATCATGGACCTTGATGCGGTAAGACCGTTAAAGTTGCCTTTTGTAACCACATTGTCAGTCATGGGTAAGGTCTAGTTGCTTGATGCTCTACAGTTGACTTTCATGAGTTGCTCTTTGTAATGGTTTTGTCGTCAGGTGCTTTGTGGATGCCAAAACTACAGCTTCCAGCTCCCGCTTCATGCCTCGGTCCCAGGTTGACAAGATCCAGTTCCAGCTGGAAGCGTTTATGTTCCAGGAGGGCAACAGTCCTTCTGTATGTACTATGAATATCATGAGTTAACTTCTCTTTTCCTCCCATCTGCTTTGGTTTTGTGACTTGTCTGTCATCCCTTCCAGATCTACATAACATGTATTCTGAAGGCAACTTTTGCTTCTGCACCTGGTGATGCTCAGCGCAAATCCTGTTCCTTTGCCAATGGGTACGTGAGGTTTTTTTTGGGGGGGAGGGGGGAGACTTTTCTCATGGTGAAGGTTCTACATCTTTGTTTTGTTGCAGGTGGTTTGCTGCTGATGGAAACGACCAAGTTTGTGGTTGCTGTGACTCAACATGTGGTCCTGATGGTGTATTTGCTGCTTCTCCCTTTGGAGGTTGGTAGCGTTTGCTCTTTCTAAGGTTGCTTTTGATTCAAGTGCTCTAACTTGGCTTTTTTCTTCTCTTTAGGCATTCAGTGGGAAGGCAAGGCCTCACTTGGTCCTGTAATGGTTCAAGGGCAAAAGAGAGGTTCTCAATAAAACTGACAAATCAATCCTTGGTCGTACCTGACTTGTCATTTTGCTGCATGTCTGGTTTAACTACTTTTGGCTTTGACAGTTTCTCATTCTGCCAATGTGGTAAAACTGATTGACGTCCTGTACTTTTCAAGTCCCATATAGCACGCAACCAATGGGTTGCCGAAGTTATTAACTTCTCTTTTCTCCATAGGGAATGATAATGAACCTTTTAAAGGGGTCATATAATGCCATTTTTGTACAAGCTAATATGATTCTTTAGGGTCTAAATTAGGGATGGGAATCGAGAACCGGTTCTTCAGAACTGGTTCCCAGTGAACGAATTCCTTTGAACCGTTAACATGCCTGCTTAACGATTCCACTTATCGGTTCCGCTCGTTGCAAATGTGTCACACACGCGTCATACATATTTTGGTTCAGAACGCAGCAAACATGGCATCGAGGCAGAAGCGCTCGTTTGGATATATATCACACGATAATGAGGTGCCGTCTAGGGCTTAAATCAAACTTCATTCACGCACACATAATATGAAACACTTGCATACGTATACTAAGTAGTCAAACATGTATGTATACTGCTGAATGCTCAAACAAATACATATGAAATGCACAACGACACACCTAAAGTCGCTCGCGCATACACGCAAACTCTACACACACGAGATACGCGAAACTCTCCAGGTCCAGGCACATACTCGTCTGAGACGCGCACACACACACAAACTCTCCACGCACATACTCATATGAGACTCGCGCGCGCGCACACAAACTGTCCACGCACATACTTATATGAGACGTGCGTGCACACACAAACTCAAATGAGACGCGTGCACACAAACTCTCCACGCACATACCGGTACTTATATGAAAAACGCGCGCACACACAAACTCTCCACGCACATACTCATGAGACGCGAGCACACACACACACTCAAACTCGCGCACATACTCAATGAGAGTATGACGGCGCCTCATAACAATATGGTCACTTGCTGCAACACCTGTAAAATTTCCATTTCGTCAAAGGGGGGGACCTCCAATATGCAGAAACATTTGGCCACACAGCATGAACAGACATTAGTCCCATGAAACCTAAACTGGAATGTCACTGTTTCTGTCACTGCGACTTCACGAACAGGTGAACAAGCGCACGTACGCACACATCACTTTTGAAGTAAAATTGAGGATGCAGTGCATGTAATGCATCGATATTTAATTGAACTGAATCGATGACATAATCGTAATCGAACCGAACCGTGAGACCAGTGTAGGTTCACACCCCTAATACTCTGTGCTGTGTCAGCGAGTTAATAATTAACAAACAAATAAGTTATAAGTTCAATAAGTTAATACAAACAAACAAATTTGTACTTATTCCCTCACCCAATGAGAATCGATAAGAGAATCGATAAGGAATCGAATCGATAAGCAATATCGATAATGGAATCGTTAAATTCTTATCAATTCCCATCCCTAGTCTAAATTAAGTTTGTAATATACTTTAATTAAAAATTCTAATTAGTATTGTAAGAACACTTATTTTACCTGGTCAAAAACAGCTGTTTTCAGCATGCCGTTTCAGTGCATATGCTTTTAAATGATGATGAGCTCTGCTGACTCCGCCCCTCTGTTCTGTGCGTACACCGTTTGTAACACAATAACCATAACGCCTTGTTCATAATAAACGTGGGATAATGAATTATATTGAGAACGTCGTAATGTAACCTTAATGTACCCTGAGTGTAAACCTTAGGCTCATCGTGAAGCGTGCAAAGATTAATATAAAGGTTAATAAAACGTTACTCACTTCAGTTCTTCTGGAGGTTCAGCAGGAACACGAATAGTTGGTACTGATCCTTTATCCAGGAGCTGCTTCATAGCAAAACCAGCTTTATACTGATCCTCGTTTATAAAGCAGTCTGGTGAGAAATGATTCGCGCAAACATGAAAGCATTGACGTTGCTCGTGGGGAATATTCCCTTCGTAAACAACTCAGCCACTGTGTCTTCTGCGGTTCGGATTTAGGAACATTAAAATGACTGCCGTGTTCCTTATTGCACCCAAGAACAGAACACCACAATCGCTTAGACGCCATTCTGCTCATAGACAGTCCGCGTGGAATATGATTGACAAATCGTTCACGAGCGAGGACGGGTCTGTTGAAACGCTGCTGTCAATCAACAATCGTGGGAGGGGCATCCGACCGTGTGACGTCACACGGTCGAATGGCTTGATTTGAGACGGGAAAACTTAAGAATAAACATATATTTTTATCATTTTATGATGGTTGTGTACAGGCACTGCCAACACACATTTCAGTATAATCAACTTGTAAAAGTGCATGTATCATTATATGACCCCTTTAAAGACCGCTAGTGAAAGCTCAAGGTTATGGTATTGAAGCAATTAGTTTGTTACAATTTGTTTAACAGAAGAATTCCACTGAGGCATTTATATAGTGCTTTCAGTTGTATACTGTACACCCAAAGCGCTTCACAATCATTTCAGGGTATATCTCCTCAACCACCACCAGTGTGCAGCATCCACTTGGATGATGCGACAGCAGCCACAGTACAATGGTACCAGTGCGCTCACCACACACCAGCTATAGGTGGAGGAGTTATGGAGCCAATTCAATGCATGGGGATTATTAGGAGGCCGTGAATGGCAAGGGCTAATGGAGGGGATTTGTCCAGGACACTGGGGTTACACCCCTACTCTTTACCAGAAGTGACATGGGATTTTTAATGACCACAAAGAGTCAGAACCTCGTTTTAACGTCTTATCTGAAATTAAATGCTCTTAAATTGGCAAACAAATCTTTCCAAAAGAACTCTGCCGGGGACACCTTGTCCCATTAAGCACTGTGGGTGTTGTAATGTAGTCAGTCTTTTAATATTTCTCTTGTCTCTGCATATTTTGATACTTGGTTGCTTATTCAACTCGTTGACTTGTACAGACTAATTTGCTGCTGGTTCATTTGAAGATTTCCTATGGGGCTTTTCAATGTGACAATTTTGTTCTACACACCTATAGCGCAAATTGATGCAGCATGTTCATTTTAGAAAATTGTATATTTTTAATTAGAGAACCCATTTGGTGTGTATGTTGTAGAACAGAACGTCAAAGTATCATAGGAAAATCCAGAAGGAACCAGCAGTGACTTGGTCTTGGTCCTCCAACACTCTATAGACTGAACATGTAATATGCATGCGCATAATGTACTTTTGCACAAATTCACGTTTTTGTTGTGTACACGGTATACACGGTAATGATATACTTTTCAAAAACTTGCACTTCAAAATTCATTTTTCAAAAGTTAGCTTTTTTTAGGCCTCCAAAACACTGTTGTCATGTAAATGAACCATGCATAAGTTTTTATTTGAAAATTGTGTAATGTAAATACCCCCTCAATGTGTCAGATAAGAGACAAAGTGCCTGTGCACAAATCCACACTTGATGTCTTGGCCACTTGACCACACGTCTGTTTGACAGGAAGTGCGTGCGGAAGACAGCCCCATGTCTTAAAAATACCAAAGCTCAGTGCCCTTAATGTCCACTAAACCCACACCATCTCGAATACCGCTTTGGAGGTAATCAAGGCTAAGTGTATCCCATCATGCATCGTGTTTGGAAACTTGCATGCCCCGAAATCACAAGATGGGTAACACTTTATTTTGATGGTCCCTTTTGAACATTGTTGACTGTAGGTGTGTCCCAATTCAAAGCTGCAGCCTTCGGAGGCTGCATTCAAAGGCCGATTGCGTCATCAGGGCGCGACAAAGGCTACCCTGATTCAAAAGCCACTTCAAATGTGCCCTTCGTTACACACTCTTTCAGTTCCATTTTATTTTTGCTGGATGTGTGGTAGAGCAAATAAAGTTTATCCATGAGGATTTTGAAATGATCAGTTGCTCCAATTTCTTTGAAAGTGTCACTCACAGCAAGCTCAAGTCTATGAGCTGTACAATGCCAACCAGTGACACCAGGGAACAGGGCTTGCATTCAAGCTACTTCCCCACTTTAACGTCCAAACATCAAGTTGTAATGACAATCAGTTGTTTCCCCTCTGCGGTGAAAAATCAAGCTTTTAATGTGGTTTAAATGTCTCTGTGGGGTTTTTAAATATGCTTTAAGACAAACCATGTGCAAATTCATAACTCAACACCATTGAGTATTTTCTCCTTAAAACTGCAGTGAACCAAAGACAGTCTCAAACACGGTTTGAAATCGCAAGTGTTTGACATCACAAACTACCATGTAACCAATCAGGCCAATGTGTGATCGTCAACGAGTGGATCTCTGAGCTCCTGTGAATGGAGGCAGGGCTCATTTGCACATTCATAGAATCACGTATACTAAATGAGGCAAGGGTGTCAAGTTACATTTAAGTGGAAGCTGCACACTGGTGGTTGAGGAGATATCCCCTGATATGATTGTGAAGCGCTTTGGTGTACAGTAGTACAAATGAAAGCGCTATATAAATGACTTTCACTAGCGGTCTTATAGGTTCATCATTTAAAACTCCCTATGGAGAAAGTAAAGTTAATAACCTCGGGAACCCTATGTTTGCATGCTATATGGCAGTGGTTCTCAACCTTTTTTTGTCTGAGACCCCCTTTTTCCCAAGAAAATATTTTAGGGCCCCCCCTTCACATTTAATGATATTATCACTCTTGTAAGCTTGCAGCAAGGATGACAAAATATGTTGTTTTCAAACAAACGGTATGTTTACTATAACCAGATATGTTTATGCACATAGCCTATAATATTGAAAATACAATGACAAAAACATCATTAGGCCCTTTGTAAATTATAAACGTAAGCCTAGGAGAAGCCTATATTTTGGCCCTATTTGAAATCCAAAAACAACAATATTCACAGTGGTGTGTAGGTAAAAAGAAAGAATATAGGCTATTACTAAATGACTGCTTTCTCAATACTTGCAAGTTATTTGTGAGGCTTTATTTTTTACGCTTTTGGCGCTATAGCAAGCGATAATAAACTTGCATTTATTAACAGAATGCGTCTTTCGGAAGAACATTATAGCCGGAACTACCTCTGTGTACGTCTATGACAAGTCACGCAGGCACTGGGCTACTCCACAGCAATCCGAACCAGTGTACAATAGTCCCATGTAAATACTTATTATAGGTGTACCATAGTGGTTCAGGATCAGACAAAAACACGGATTGAAAATGGATTCATGATGAACTCGCTCAAATGGAACAGAAAAAAAAAAGTTAAGGACTTTTAATGCTCATTGCTCAAAACATTTCAAAATATGACGCGACCCCCCACAGAGCTCGCCGAGGCCCCCCGTTGGGAACAGATGCTATATGGGACTTGAAGTACAGGACGACTATCGGTTTCACCACATTGGCAGAATGAGGCAATTTTTGAAAGCCAAAAGCAGTTCAATCAGACATGCAGCAAAATGACAAGTCAGGTACAACCAAGGATTGATTTGTCAGTTTTATTGAGTACTTTTATTGAGTACTTTATAGCCAAATCTCGTTGAGTATGAATCGATCCGGACATCATCCGCCATGTTGACGTTATCATGTGACCTACGACGAGTTATCACAAGCACAACAACTGAAAAGATAAACGACACGTTTAATTAATCTATCTGTAAATATCTTGATATCGATGAAACTTGCTCATTTTGTGGTATTGTTGAAGAAACAGCTGCCAATTTATTTTGTGAATCCATTTAGGGTTGATTTAAGTTGTTATATTTTAAACCCTACTAATGTGACCCACAGTTTTATCCTTATAACGATATTTTTTTTTAAGAAACCCCAAAATCGTCATCTCTTGAATATGTTGTTAATTTCTTTATTTTATACCCAAAAAGTTTCTCCTTTAAGTTTTCCTCTTTTCTTGATGAATTTACCTCTCGTTTCATCCCTCAGACTTATAACAACAAAACAATTTTTAATGTATTATGAAGAACTATTGAAAGATATTTAGCCTTGTTATTGTTCTTTTTTCCTGTGTATAAATATCATATTATCATGTACACAAACCAATGATCTTTATGTTTTGTCATTATGATTGTTCATTGTTAGATACAACTATATGGTATCTTTCCATGATCTTTATGTAATAAGTTTATAAGTTTAAATGATATGAGCGACAGGTGCACTAACACTTCATAACATCAGTAACTCGACAGCACAACCTAGAACAGTTTTCCTCGGTGTTTGTAATGTCTGCACAAGGAGACGGGCCGCTGCTCGAAGATCTATCCTGTGGAGAAAACTGTTGACTTTACTCGAAAAATGTAAGTATCACTCCTTAAAAATTAATATTACCTCAGAATGAATTGCATTGTTAGCCCACCCCAAAACTTAAACAAAATAATATTAAATGCTGACCAATACTTAATTATATTACTTTTTTATATACTAAAAATGATATAATTTAATAAAACAAGCAAAATGTAATTTGTCATATGAGTTATGCATGAATACACGTGAACATCTCAATTGTCAGTCAAGCAATGAATTAATGCGTACATTAAATAATTATATTTTATATACTGACAACAATAAGAAACATGAATAAATGACTAAAAGAACAAATAAAAGTAACCATCACACAATAAACCATATGCAATAATTGTTGCATGTACAATTCAACAACACATGAAACAAATTTTTATTCAAACTACAAGCATGTATTTACAGGCGCTGAGCCCCACATACTGCCATCTCAACACAGCGGTTCCCATTCTGCGGCTTTACTCTGAAGAATTCACCAGAGCTGACCGTGCCTTCGTGCCGGAGCTTGTTCTGCGCTGCGCTTCACAATCAAAGAGAGATGGAGGGACTCATAAGGGCAGATGGAGAGATGGAGGGACTCATAAGGGCAGATGGAGAGATGGAGGGACTCATAAGGGCAGATGGAGAGATGGAGGGACTCATAAGGGCAGATGGAGAGATGGAGGGACTCATAAGGGCAGATGGAGAGATGGAGGGACTCATAAGGGCAGATGGAGAGATGGAGGGACTCATAAGGGCAGATGGAGTGATGGAGGGACTCATAAGGGCAGATGGAGAGATGGAGGGACTCATAAGGGCAGATGGAGAGATGGAGCGTCTCATCCATGGCACCGTTTCCAGGATTCAGCTCTGGGCTCCTCATCCTCAGTGCTCACACCAGTCTGAATAAAAACATGTTTAGTTACTTTATAGATTTGTTTATTTACCTTATTTACAGCACATTTGTCTAATGTCAACAGTGTTGACAACAGTGAATTAACGTTATCCTATAATAATGCCATATACATCACTCAGATGTCTTTTTCATGTTGTGATGTGCTCATCTGCAATATGTCAATACTTACAATATTTTCCTTTCAGATGTAAATAGACATTTTTAATAAGCGTGTTTAAGATGTATATGGTTATGTAAATCCACTTTAGAGACGTTACGTGTGCTTAGAGCTCCCCTGTTAGCTAGCTATACAAAACATGTTTTTACAGCAAAATCACAACTATACTATACTGTCTAGTCTCAGCCTCAGACGTCACGCCCACGGAACGTTGGCTAAACGTCTGATGCATATGGTACACTTAACTGGAAACACTTCAGGAATGTCGAAGTCGTCATCTGATTGGTTGAATTTTATCGGATTTCCGGGGGGCGCGAGTGTCGCGTTTGATTTCGGTCCGCCGGGAAACAAAGTGCAGACATGTGATTGCGGAAGAAAAACTGTTGTGTTTACATGAGTGACAATGAGCATTTATCAAGATCAGCTAAACGTAGGATTCTTAAAAGTACGCGAGGTTCACGGCATAGACTCTTAAAGTTTTCTTCTCCTTCTTTGATTTTCTATGCTGACTGACTTGTTGCACGCCGGTCTGTTGTTGTGGGGACACGCTGAACGAAACGAACTGTAATTGGTTGTTTTACATGTCGATCAAATGGCCTTATGGGCGGGCCTTGGCCAAAGAAAGCAGCCGTCAGTCTGAAGGTCTGGCTACGCGAGACTATTATGGGAGGGTCTTTGTCTTCCCAGGTGTGAAACACATCAATATTTATGATGATTGACGCCTCCTCGTAGAGAGCTTTCTTACACAAAATATGTCTTACAAATTTTAAATCAATATATTATTTTATGTGAATGAGTGGGCAGAATGATTTTCACATCGTTTTGAAACAAAAACTCTAGACTACGTGATACAATTTTCAAAAGTCTTGTGAACAAATAGTCAGTATGGGTTTTATGGCCTTATTTCCGTGACAATTCTTTTAGTTTTTTTCACAAACCACGCATAAACGTAATTTTCTCAAAACTACAAACTTTTACATACAGTAATGATCAGAATTAGCACCCTTAGTAAATATGATCAAAAATGGCTGTAAAAAATAAATTTTTGATCTTTCATTCAAAAAATGTGCAAAAATCTAACCTTTCATTGAAGTACAGGAATTGAAAGTGGGGGGTAAATCTTATTATGAAATAAATGCTTTTCTCCAAAACACGCTGGCCATAATTATTGGCTCCCTGTTATTAAATACTTTTTGCAATCTCCTTTTGCCAAGATAACAGCTCTGAGTTTTCTTCTATAATGACTGATGAGTTTGGAGAACAACTGATAAGAGATCAGAGACCATTCCTCCATACAGAATCTCTCCAGATCCTTCAGATTCACAAGTTCATGTTCAGTTCACCCCACTCATTTTCTATAGGGTTACGTTTAGGGGCCTGGGACGGTCATGGCAGAAGCTTCATTTTGTGCTCGGTTTCCCATTTTTGTGTTGATAAAGATGGATGTTTTTCAGACCGCTGTCCTGATGGAAGATCCAACCACGGCCCATTATAGGATTTCTAGCAGACGCAGTCAGGATTTCCATAATACCATATATCTGAACAAGATGTCCAGGACCTCCAGGACAAAAATAGGCCCACAACATATAAGATCCATCAATATTTAACTGTATGCATGGGGTACTTTTTATCCCTGTTTGCACCAAAAACATCTGGTGGGTTTGCTGCCAAAAAGCCCTTTTTTGAGCATAGAATCAGGTCCCTTTTGAAGTTCCAGTCATGTCTGACAACTGAATTGCTGGAGTTTATTTCTGGAGGAGCGAGGAGGATTTTTCTTGAAACCCTCCCAAACAACATGTGGTGATGTAGGGGTTGTTTGAAATATTTCTTTAGGCTTTCCGACCCCCAAGACTCAAGTAATCTCTGCAATTCTCCATCTGTGATCCTTGGAGAGTCTTTAGCCACTCAAATTTTCCTCCTCACTGTGCATTAAGACAATATAGACACACTTCCTCTTCCTGGCAGATTCGTAACATCTTTAGTTGATTGGAACTTCTTAATTATTGCCCTGATGGTCAAAATAGGGATTTTCAATTCTTTAACAATTTTCTTACAGCCACTCTCTATTTTGTGATGCTCAACAATCTTTTGATGCACATCAGAACTATGTTCTTTGGTTTTACTCATTGTTATGAATGATTAAGTGAATTTGGCCTTTGTGTTTCCTCATATTTAAACTCCTGTGAAACAAGAAGTCATAGCTAGACAATTTCATGTTCCTAGTCACCCTGGTGGGCTAAAAAAAGGTACATATTAATGGGAATATACTTTAGAGATATTTTACTCATAAAACATTCTAGGGGTGCCAATAATTGTGGCGAACATGTTTTGGAGAAAAATATTTATTTCATAATGTCATTTGAAATAAATATTGGTGCGTCCCCAAAATGCATACACTCTACAGGTCCAGAGGAGAATCAAGGATGATCAATTAAGGTAAAAGGGGTGGAGCCACCTTAACTCAAAGTTGTACAAATTGGCAAAGCTAAGTGCTGGTGTTTGTGTCACAATTTGTTAGAATGGGGTTTCTGAAAGTTGTCTTAGTGGTGGTTGTGATCTTTGCATTTGATCTGCCTGATGTCTTGGGAAGTTTGAGGTACAGTCATAGTCCAAGAAGCATGGGGCCAAAATCAGATCCAGCTTCCAGAAGTCCTGCCCTTTCTCCTCTAGGGCTCTGGAACCCTTTGCAAGTGGCTTCTCAGTTTCAGAGTCCTTTGGGTTCTGACTCCAAAAGCCTTGCACAGGAGCCTTTTGGCCTTCAGGAGAAGCAGCTGTTGCAGGGTCCAGTGAAGCCTTTGGATTGGAGGTATCCCATCGTTCCAGAGGTGCAGAGCGAGTTGGCGGTGGACTTCCAGTTGAGGCAACCCATGACTCCCAGCAGCGTTGCGGTTCAATGTGGCGAGAACCGGGTTCTCGTAGAGGTCCAGCAGGACTTTTTCAGCAATGGTCAGTTGATCCAGCCAACTGGTCTGTCTTTAGGTGGATGTCCTGTTGTTGGTCAGGATCCTGGGTCAAGAGTGCTCATCTTGGAGTATGAATTACAAGACTGCAACAGCGTGCTGATGGTAAGAACAGATGCATCTTAATGGGTTATTTTGTGGCAGAGGACCTTTTCAAGGAAAGTCAGTTTACTTGGTTTTACAATGTCAGGGCAGCTAAGACCAATTTTTATCTATTTGAATGGGTAAATCCTGAATTTTCAAGCTACTTGCCTTTAAATAACCCTTCAAACCAACATCTTATGTAAACTATCCCATAAATGGTATGTAAGGAGCTTAAGAAACAAGAACACTAAATCTTGGGCCTTAATAGTGTTAAAGCTAGTTTTTACCCTGGAACCGCAAAATGTTCAATCCTTAGTGCATGTCTCCAAAACATTGACTATCTCTGGCAACACCTGAGCCTCTCAGGGCAGCTGTGGTGATGAGAAGAATTTACTAATTGGTGTTTTTTTTTTTTTTTTTTTTTTTTTGGTAACACTTTATTTCGATAGTCCACTTTAGACATTATACTAACTATAAGTAACTTAGCAGCTACATGTCAACTAACTGTCATTAGAGTATTAGTAGACTGTCTGCTTAATATCTGCTAACACTTTATTTTGTTGGTACCCCAACAGACACTCTACTAACTATAAGTAACTTAGCAACTACAAGTCAACTTGTTCTTCTAACCCGAACCCTAACACCTAACCATAACCTACCAGTCTACTACAGTCTACTAATACTCTGACAGTTAGTTGACATGTTGTTGAAAAGTTACTTATAGTTAGTAGAATGTCTAAAGTGACTATCGAAATAAAGTAACTTTTTTTTTTTTTTTTTTTTTGGAATTCAACCATATTGCACAGTGCACGTTCTCCCATTCATAGCAATATGAGTGCACGGTTTTGTGTATGTAAAGTCTTTAGGATAACCATCTTGGTAACCACAATCTTTTTACAGATGAATGAGGATGAGCTTGTCTACACCTTCTCTCTTACCTACACCCCTGAGGCGCTTGCAGGTACTCCGATTACCCGAGCCGATGGGGCAATTGTTGGTGTTAAATGCCATTATCAAAGGTACGGTATCTCTGTGACTTTCTGCACTTTCTCGTGCAACTGGGATACCATTTAATGGGTACTTTCATGAACCGCAGGATCCAAAATGTAAGCAGTGACGCCTTGAGGCCAACATGGGTCCCTTATGCCTCAACAGAGGCTGGTGAAGAAGTCTTGCTGTTCTCCCTGAAGATCATGATGGGTTGGTACAGGTTTTCTTTCAATAAAATAAACCTTAACCCTTGCTATTGTGGCGGTGCCTAAAATGTTTTTTTGTGTAGATGATTGGTCCTATCAGAGGCCTTCATACTCCTATTTCCTGGGTGGTGTTATTAACATCGAGGCATCTGTGAAGCAGTACAATCATGTGCCTCTGCGTGTGTTTGTGGACCGTTGTGTGGCCACTCAAGCACCTGATGTGAACTCTCTTCCGAGATATTCCTTCATTGAGAATCACGGGTAAGATCATGCACCTTGATTTGGTAGGACTGTTTAAGTTGCTTTTTGTAACCACATTGTCACAGAGTCATGGGTAAGGTCTAGTTGCTTGATGCTCTACAGTTGACATTCATGAGTTGCTCTTTGTGATGGTTTTGTCGTCAGGTGCTTTGTGGATGCCAAAACTACAGCTTCCAGCTCCCGCTTCATGCCTCGGTCCCAGGTTGACAAGATCCAGTTCCAGCTGGAGGCATTCATGTTCCAGGAGGGCAACAATCCTTCTGTATGTACTATGAATATCATGAGTTAACTTCACTTCTCCTCCCATCTGCTTTGGTTTTGTGACTTGTCTGTCATCCCTTGCAGATCTACATAACATGTATTCTGAAGGCAACTATTGCTTCTGCACCCAGTGACGCTCAGCGCAAATCCTGTTCCTTTGCCAATGGGTACGTGAGTTGTGTGGGTTTTTTTTTGGGGGGGATGGAGGATTAAGTTGACTTTTTCTATGTGGAAGGTTCCATTTCTTTGTTGTGTTGCAGGTGGTTTGCTGCTGATGGAAACGACCAAGTTTGTGGTTGCTGTGACTCAACATGTGGTCCTGATGGTGTATTTGCTGCTTCACCCTATGGAGGTTGGTAGCATTTGCTCTTTCTAAGGTTGCTTTTGATTCAAGTGCTCTAAATTGGCTTTTTTCCTTATCTTTAGGCATTCAGTGGGAAGGCAAGGCCTCACTTGGTCCTGTAATGGTTCAAGGGCAAAAGAGAGGTTCTCAATAAAACTGACAAATCAATCCTTGGTTGTACCTGACTTGTCATTTTGCTGCATGTCTGATTGAACTTTCAGAATGAGGCAATTTTTGAAAGCCAAAAGCAATGTGGCGAAACCGATAGTCGTCCTGTACTTCAAGTCCCATATAGCATCTGTTCCCAACGGGGGGGTTACGGCCCACAAGGGGGCCTCAGCGAGCTCTGTAGGGGGGGGGTCGCGTCATATTTTGAAATGTTTTGAGCAATGAGCATTAAAAGTCCTTAACTTTTTTTTTGTTCAATTTATATGAGCCAGTTCATCATGAATCCATTTTCAATCCGTGTTGTTTGATCCTGAACCACTATGGTACACCTATAGTAAGTATTTACATGGGACTATTTTACACTGGTTCGGATTGCTGTGGAGTAGCCCAGTGCCTGCGTGACTCGTCAAAGACGTACACAGAGGTAGTTCCGGCTACAATGTTCTTCCGAAAGACGCATTCTGTTAATAAATGCAAGTTTATTATCGCTTGCTATAGCGCCAAAAGCGTAAAAAATAAAGCCTCACAAATAACTTGCAAGTATTGAGAAAGCAGTCATTTAGTAATAGCCTATATTCTTTTTACCTACACACCACTGTGGATATTGTTGTTTTTGGATTTCAAATAGGGCCAAAATATAGGCTTCTCCTAGGCTTACGTTTATAATTTACAAAGGGCCTACTGATGTTTTTGTCATTCTATTTTCAATATTATAGGCTATGTGCATAAACATATCTGGTTATAGTAAGCATACCGTTTGTAAACAACATTTTGTCTTCCTAGCTGCAAGCTTACAAGAGCGATAATATCATTAAATGTGAAGGGGGGGCCCTAAAATATTTTCTTGGGAAAAAGGGGGTCTCAGACAAAAAAAGGTTGAGAACCACTGCCATATAGCATGCAAACATAGGGTTCCCGAGGTTATTAACTTTACTTTCTCCATAGGGAGTTTTAAATGATGAACCTATAAGACCGCTAGTGAAAGCTCAAGGTTATGCTTTTGAAGTAATTAGTTTGTTACAATTTGTTTGACAGAAGAATTCCTGGTGAAAATCATTACCACTGAGTCATTTATACAGCGCTTTCATTTGTACTACTGTACACCAAAGCGCTTCACAATCATATCAGGGGATTTCTCCTCAACCACCACCAGTGTGCAGCTTCCACTTAAATGTAACTTGACACCCTTGCCTCATTTAGTATACGTCATTCTATGAATGTGCAAATGAGCCCTGCCTCCATTCACAGCAGCTCAGAGATCCACTCGTTGACGATCACACATTGGCCTGATTGGTTACATGGTAGTTTGTGATGTCAAACACTTGCGATTTAAAACCGTGTTTGAGACTGTATTTGGTTCACTGCAGTTTTAAGGAGAAAATACTCAATGGTGTTGAGTTATGAATATGCACATGGTTTGTCTTAAAGCATATTTAAAAACCCCACAGAGACATTTAAACCACATTAAAAGCTTGATTTTTCACCGCAGAGGGGAAACAACTGATTGTCATTAGAACTTGATGTTTGGATGTTAAAGTGGGGAAGTAGCTTGAATGCAAGCCCTGTTCCCTGGTGTCACTGGTTGGCATTGTACAGCTCATAGACTTGAGCTTGCTGTGAGTGACACATTCAAAGAAATTGGAGCAACTGATCATTTCAAAATCCTCATGGATAAACTTTATTTGCTCTACCACACATCCAGCAAAAATAAAATGGAACGGAAAGAGTTTGTAACGAAGGGCACATTTGAAGTGGCTTTTGAATCAGGGTAGCCTTTGTCGTGCCCCGATGACGCAATCGGCCTTTGAATGCAGCCTCCGAAGGCTGCAGCTTTGAATTGGGACACACCTACAGTCAACAATGTTCAAAAGGGACCATCAAAATAAAGTGTTACCCATCTTGTGATTTCGGGGCATGCCAGTTTCCAAACACGATGCATGATGGGATACGCTTAGCCTTGAATACCTCCAAAGCGGTATTCGAGATGGTGTGGGTTTAGTGGACATTAAGGTCACTGAGCTTTGGTATTTTTAAGACATGGGACAGTCTTGTGCACGCACTTCCTGTCAAATGCACGTGTGGTCAAGTGGCCAAGACATCAAGTGTGGATTTGTGCACAGGCACTTTGGTTCTCTTATCTGAAACATTGAGGGGGTATTTACATGACACAATTTTCAAATAAAAACTTAGGCATGGTTCATTTACATGACAACAGTGTTTTGAAGTCAAGTCATCTTCATTTATATAGCGCTTTTAACAATGGATTGTTTCAAAGCAGCTTTACAGAGATAAACATATAATTTAAGGTAACAGATTGTTTTGGCGTTATAGCGGTTCTTGAATAATGTTACTTCCAGCTAAAGTTAACTTTGATTGATTCACCTCCGTCGAAATGATCAGACTTTAAACGCGAACCTGTGATTAACGCTGACGGCGTTCACATGCTCATTCAGAATTCTATAGTTATGTGCTTTTTAAAATCTGTGCGCAGGTTTGTAATTCATACAACCCAGCCTAAACAAACTACTTTTCTTGCCTATAAATTTTGATACAAAATTTTGTTTTATTTTATCACTTCGGGGTACGCGAGCCGGAATTCACAACGCTTTGATACTTGTATACCGTGTATATCATTACCGTGTATACCGTGTACACAACAAAAACTTGAATTTGTGCAAAAGTACATTATGCGCATGCATATTACATGTTCAGTCTATAGAGTGTTGGAGGACCAAGACCAAGTCACTGCTGGTTCCTTCTGGATTTTCCTATGATACTTTGACGTTCTGTTCTACAACATACACACCAAATGGGTTCTCTAATTAAAAACATACAATTTTCTAAAATGAACATGCTGCATCAATTTGCGCTATAGGTGTGTAGAACAAAATTGTCACATTGAAAAACCCCATAGGAAATCTTCAAATGAACCAGCAGCAAATTAGTCTGTACAAGTCAACGAGTTGAATAAGCAACCAAGTATCAAAATATGCAGAGACAAGAGAAATATGAAAAGACTGACTACATTACAACACCCACAGTGCTTAATGGGACAAGGTGTACCCGGCAGAGTTCTTTTGGAAAGATTTGTTTGCCAATTTAAGAGCATTTAATTTCAGATGAGACGTTAAACCGAGGTCCTGACTCTTTGTGGTCATTAAAAATCCCATGTCACTTCTGGTAAAGAGTAGGGGAGTAACCCCAGTGTCCTGGACAAATCCCCTCCATTAGCCCTTGCCAATCACGGCCTCCTAATAATCCCCATGCATTGAATTTGCTCTATAACTCCTCTCCACCTATAGCTGGTGTGTGGTGAGCGCACTGGTACCATTGTACTGTGGCTGCTGTCGCATCATCCAAGTGGATGCTGCACACTGGTGGTGGTTGAGGAGATATCCCCTGATATGATTGTGAAGCACTTTGGGTGTACAGTAGTACAAATGAAAGCACTGTATAAATGCCTCAGTGGAATTCTTCTGTTAAACAAATTGTAACAAACTAACTGCTTCAATAGCATAACCTTGAGCTTTCACTAGCGGTCTTTAAAGGGGTCATATAATGATACATGCACTTTTACAAGTTGATTATACTGAAATGTGTTGGCAGTGCCTTTACACAACCATCATAAAATACAAATATATGTTTATTCTTATATATGTTTTGGTAAATGGACTGCATTTATATAGCGCTTTCACAGACCCAATGGCAACCAAAGCGCTTTACATATTGCCTCACATTCACACACCGACGGCGGTGTCAGCCATGCAAGGCACCATCCAGCTCGTCGGGAGCAGCTGGGGTTAGGTGTCTTGCTCATGGACACCTCGACACTTGGTCAGGTGGAACCGGGGATTGAACCACCAACCTTCCGGTTTGTAGACAACCTACATGAATAACTGAGCCTTGTTTTCTTGTCTCAAATCAAGCCGTTGGATGCCCCTCCCACGATTGTTGATTGACAGCAGCATTTCAACAGACCCACCCTCGCGAGCGATTTGTCAATCATATTCCACGCGGACTGTCTTTGAGCAGAATGGCATCTAAGCGATTGTGGTGTTCTGTTCTTGGGTGCAATAAGGAACACGGCAGTCATTTTAATGTTCCTAAATCCGAACCGCTGAAGACACAGTGGCTGAGTTGTTTACGAATGGAATATTCCCCACGAACAACGTCACTGCTTTAATGTTTGCGCGAATCACCTCAACAGACTGCTTTATAAACGAGGATCAGTATAAAGCTGGTTTTGCTAAGAAGCTGCTCCTGGATAAAGGATCGGTACCAACGATTCGTGTTCCTGCTGAACCTCCAGAAGAACTGAAGTGAGTGTAACGTTTTATCAACCTTTATATTAATCTTTGCAAATCGCTTGCACGCTTCACGATGAATGCGCCTAAGGTTTACACTAAGGGTACATTAAGGCATGTTTGCTATGTACGACGTTCTCAATATAATTCATAATCCCACGTTTATAGTGAACAAGGCGTTATGGTTATTGTGTTACAAAGGGTGTATGCACAGAACAGAGGGGCGGGGTGAGCAGAGCTCATCATCATTTAAAAGCATATGCACTGAAACGGCATGCTGAAAACAAAGCTGTTTTTGACCAGGTAAAATTAGTGTTCTTACAATACTAACGAGAATTTAATTAAAGTATATTACAAACTTTTAATTTAGACCCAAAAGAATCATATTAGCTTGTACAAAAGTGGCATTATATGACCCCTTTAAAAAGTTCATTATCATTCCCTATAGAGAAAAGAGAAGTTAATAACTTGGGCAACCCGATGGTTGCATGCTATATGGGACTTGAAAAGTACAGGACGTCTATCAGTTTTACCACATTGGCAGATTGAGAAACCTTTTCAAGGCAAAAGTAGTTAAACCAGACATGCAGCAAAATGACAAGTCAGGTACAACCAAGGATTGATTTGCCAGTTTTATTGAGAACCTCTCTTTTGCCCTTGAACCATTACAGGACCAAGTGAGGCCTTGCCTTCCCACTGAATGCCTAAAGAGAAGAAAAAATCCAAGTTAAAGCACTTGAATCAAGAGCAACCTTAGAAAGAGCAAATGCTACCAACCTCCATAGGGTGAAGCAGGAAATGCACCATCAGGACCACATGTTGAGTCACAGCAACCACAAACTTGGTCGTTTCCATCAGCAGCAAACCACCTGCAACAAAACAAAGACATAGAACCTTCACCATGAGAAAAGTCTCCCCCCCCCCCCCAAAAAAAAAAAAACCTCACGTACCCATTGGCAAAGGAACAGGATTTGCGCTGGGCGTCACTGGGTGCAGAAGCAATAGTTGCCTTCAGAATACATGTTATGTAGATCTGCAAGAGATGACAGACAAGTCACAAAACCAAAGCAGATGGGAGGAGAAGTCAAATTAACTCATGATATTCATAGTACATACAGAAGGATTGTTGCCCTCCTGGAACATGAACGCCTCCAGCTGGAACTGGATCTTGTCAACCTGGGACCGAGGCATGAAGCGGGAGCTGGAAGCTGTAGTTTTGGCATCCACAAAGCACCTGACGACAAAACCATCACAAAGAGCAACTCATGAATGTCAACTGTTGAGCATCAAGCAACTAGACCTTACCCATGACTGTGACAATGTGGTTACAAAAGGCAACTTTAACGGTCTTACTGCATCAAGGTCCATGATCTTACCCGTGATTCTCAATGAAGGAATATTTCGGAAGAGAGTTCACATCAGGTGCTTGAGTGGCCACACAGCGGTCCACAAACACACGCAGAGGCACATGATTGTACTGCTTCACAGATGCCTCGATGTTAATAACGCCACCCAGGAAATAGGAGTATGAAGGCCTCTGATAGGACCAATCATCTACACAAAAAAACATTTTAGGCACCGCCACAATAGCAAGCGTTAAGGTTTATTTTATTGAAAGAAAACCTGTACCAACCCATCATGATCTTCAGGGAGAACAGCAAGACTTCTTCACCAGCCTCTGTTGAGGCATAAGGGACCCATGTTGGCCTCAAGGCATCACTGCTTACATTTTGGATCCTGCGGTTCATTAAAGTACCCATTAAATGGTATCCCAGTTGCACGAGAAAGTGCAGAAAGTCACAGAGATCCTGTACCTTTGATAATGGCATTGAACACCAACAATTGCCCCATCGGCTCGGGTAATCGGAGTACCTGCAAGCGCCTCAGGGGTGTAGGTAAGAGAGAAGGTGTAGACAAGCTCATCCTCATTCATCTGTAAAAAGATTGGGGTTACCAAGAGGGTCATGCCAAAGACTTTACATACACCAAGAGCAAGAGAAGGTGCAATATGGTGGAATTCCTAAAGAGCAAATCACCAATTAGTAAATTCTTCTCATCACCACAGCTGCCCTCAGAAGCTCCGGTGTTGCCAGAGATAGTCAATGTTGTGGAGACATGCACTAAGGATTGAACATTTTGCTGTTCCAGGGTAAAAACTAGCTTTAAAACTATTAAGGCCCAAGATTTAGTGTTCTTGTTTCTTAAGCTCCTTTCATACCATTGATGGGATAGTTTACATCAGATGTTGGTTTGAAGGGTTATTTGAAGGCAAGTAGCTTGAAAATTCAGGACTTACCCATTCAAATAGATAAAAATTGGTCTTAGCTTGCCTGGCATTGTAAAATCAAGTGAATTGACTTTCTTTGAAAAGGTCCTCTGCCACGAAAAAAATAACCCATTAAGATGTATCTGTTCTTACCATCAGCACGCTGTTGCAGTCCTGTAATTCATACTCCAAGATGAGCACTCTTGACCCAGGATCCTGACCAACAACAGGACATCCACCTAAAGACAGACCAGTTGGCTGGATCAACTGACCATTGCTGAAAAAGTCCTGCTGGACCTCGACAAGAACCCGGTTCTCGCCACATTGAACCGCTACACTACTGGGAGTCACGGGTTGCCTCAACTGGAAGTCCACCGCCAACTCGCTCTGCACTTCGGGAACAATGGGATACCTCCAATCCAAAGGCTTCACTGGACCCTGCAACAGCTGCTTCTCCTGAAGGCCAAAAGGCTCCTGTGCAAGGCTTTTGGAGTCAGGACCCAAAGGACTCTGAAACTGAGAAGCCACTTGCAAAGGGTTCCAGAGCCCTAGAGGAGAAAGGGCAGGACTTCTGGAAGTTGGATCTGATTTTGGCCCCATGCTTCTTGGACTAGGACTGTACCTCAAACTTCCCAAGACATCAGGCAGATCAAATGCACTGATCACAACCACCACTAAGACAACTTTCAGGAACCCCATTCTAACAAATTTTGACACAAACACCAGCACTTGGCTTTGCCAATTTGTACAGCTTTGAGTTAAGTTGGCTCCACCCCTTTTACCTTAATTGATTATCCTTGATTCTCCTCTGGACCTGTAGAGTGGCACAGGAAGACATCTATATAGGATACAAGGGAAAGTGGGAAAAGACACACACACGACCAGATCTAGACAGGAAGAAATTGTGCTGACTAGGATGAGGTTGGGTCATACAAAGCTGAATAGTACACTGTTCTTAATGAGAAAGCATGGTGATGGAAATTGTGAGTATTGCCACAGCCATACACCTGGGGTGTATTCCAGAAAGCAAGGTTAACTTACCGTCAGATAAACCTTGAACTCTTGGTTGGTTAACCCCAAACTTGCTTACTCTGGGTATGTCAGTTCCAAAACACCTATGTTGAGTTAGTTTAATCAACCTCCTATTGGTAACCCAGAGTTAATGCGCGCGCACGACGAGTACATAAAGACATTTTCAATGGATCGCCGATTTCAGGAGTCACCATGGAAACCAATGGAGAAAAAAAGCGAGCTACATACGATACTTCGGTGAAACTGAGTTGGAGGTTTTAATGCTTGCTTATGAAGACTATAGCCTAAGCCCATTATAAAAAAAAATAATAAATAAAAAAGCAATACTGCTGCATCAGCAAAAGAAAGTTGGCTTGGCAAATAATAATGGACAGAGTAAATGCTTGAGTTTAGAAAATTATAAATGGGGTATATTCCCTTTGTGGGTCACAATGAAAGGGGAAAATAGCCTACCCCATTTATAATTTGTGACGCAAAAATTCTTTGGGGGCATGTAGTAAAAATAGACAAGTATTTACTTGTTGGCCTCCATACATTTCTTAATATTAGAGTAGTAATGCACATAATTGGCTAGTTATATGTTGGCTTCTCGTTTTGTCAGGTGTAATCCTTCTGGAGCCAGAAGAAGTGTGAGCCAAGTCAAAATGAAACACAAAAACATTCTCCAGCAAGGTAATATTTTCTAAACTTACTAAACTTGTTACTGACATTTAATACTAATTTAGTATTAAATGTAATTTAGTTTTCTATGTAGCCAATAGAAAGAAGGGAGCTGAGGAGCTGGCACTGTCCCTTAATAAAGGGCCACCTGTGGTCGATGGGATTCCAGGGGGCAGTTCGTCAGACTCAGCTACCAAGACAAGTGGCTTAGTAAAATGTAGGTGTACCATATTAATACTTATGATTTATTGATGTTTACACTGTTTTTGTCAGTGTTTTAATAAATAAAATCATCAACACTGTCACCATTTTAAAAAGGCATTTTGAATTCATTTTACAGTCATTGATTCACTTGTGCAGTGTGCATGCTGCTTTGACTGCATATGCTGTATACTGTAATCTTATTACTAGTACTTAGATGCTCCTAATGTCCTTCTTTATTAGTTGTATTTGCTTAAGAATATGCATTGAGAATTGAATATGCATGATTATCATGGTTTAATTATCTTGCCGTTGCTGATGGCCACATTGTATTATTGGATCCTCCTGCAACACCACACTCTGTCAAAGTTGTAAGTGATTATTGTCTTTAGGTTTCTGTTTGCTAGACCAGGGGTCGGCAACCCAAAATGTTGAAAGAGCCATATTGGACCAAAAAAAAATAAAAAATTCTGTCTGGAGCCGCAAAAGATTAAAAGCTTTATATAAGCCTTATAATGAAGGCAACACATGCTGTAAGTGTTATATTAGCCCTCTAGTATCAAAATGATAAGTAGGCTACAAATTAGAGCTTAGATCGGGCCCAAAAAATCAAGCCCGGCCCGACACATTTAACGTAATTATGAGCCCGAGCCCGATTTTAACCCGACCATTTTTTAATGCGTGGGTCGTTATAACTGACGTTCTCAACTTTCTTTCTCCCGCGCCCGCAACATTTATGTTTTGTCCCGCTCCCGCCCGCAAATAGACTTTTTTCTGTACCTCCAAATACTTTCAAGTTAGCCTACGTGTTGCCACCATACATCCTCCTGATAAATTATTTGTTATTAAAGCATTAAAACACAACAAACCACTGTTAATTTAACATAAAAGCAAGCAGTTTACTATGCGTGCATGGTTTGGGATGACTTTGGGACGCCAATTGCGCTCTCTTAATAATTCCTAAAAAGCTGACAGTTCATCGCGATCTCACACATCTCTGTTATTATCAATGAAGCTGACTGCACAATGAATCTTTCATAATATCCCCACGTTGTTCGTTATAATTGGAGAATTTGCCAGCATACAGAATTCAGCACTGAACAAAAAAGTCAGTTTTGAGCGTGAGGGGAGTTTATCTTAAATGCTTCTGATTGGCCATTGCGTTCAAGAAATCAACACATATGTCTGTGATTGGCTATATCGCTCAACGCTGCAAACATGTTATGAATAGAAATTCTGGCCTGTAAATCGTTTCTATTTTGTTTTAGTAGAGTGAGTGCATTACCGCAAGCACCCGCGCTCGCACTCGGCCATCAAATCTAGTCCCGCGCCGCACTAGAGTGCGTTGGGAGTGCTCAGCTGTCTTTCTCTTTTTCCCCTTAGGATCCATGGCCCATGACACACCCGCCGGTTTGTTTGTCAGCCACCGGTCTGGCATCACGCCGATCTGACAGACACGTGTGTCACAGTCTATGACGTAAATTCTTCGTTGACAGAAATGTTGAAATTAAATATTTATTATGCACATTTTTACAACGTTGAAAAACTTTAAGAATGTTTGTCCTGTTTTTCATCCTACAGAAATTATATTAAAACAAAAAATATTTTTTCCATTTTCAAATTTTTGAAAAAGCTCCAGGGAGCCACTAGGGCGGCGCTTAAGAGCCGCATGCGGCTCTAGAGCCACGGGTTGCCGACCTATGTGCTAGACCAAGCATCCTTCCTTATTTTCACTGTAGGATGATGATGAAGAGACCACTTCTGCTGTGACAGAAACAGAAAATGTGGGGAGGCCCATAGAGGTATGATGCATAGAATGCATTCCCCCTTTTTTACACAAGAGAATAAATAAATTGTCATTGTCATTTTACAGAATATGGCAGGAGATGTTAATACAGATGAGGGTCCATCTACCTCCACACAGAATCTTAGCAGTGTAAGAAATGTTCTGCAGTTCTCCTTCCTCATTTAAATATTTGGTCTGTGTTTGTATTACAGACTTTTTCAGTCTTTCTAGTTGCCTGCCAAAAAGCTGTATAAGGTCCACCTTTAAAAGCAAATCAGAAAAAGTGACATGGAGATGGACCTTATACAGCTTCAAATGGAGGAGAAAAGGCTTAACCTAAAAAAGGCCAGACTTGAAATTGAATTGCTGGAGCACTAGCTTAAGGTGGGAAACAGTATGTAAACATTAGTCTGTCATTTGTTGTTTAATGAAATCTAAAGCAATAAATACAAATGTCTTTTGTTACAGGAAATAAAGAAACAATGAACAACACTTGACTGTTAACTGGTTTTAATTAAAGTGATTTTGGCAAATCATGTCTTGTACCACCCTGCCATCTCTTTGGTCTACTGGGTTCACTGGGGGTTCCTCTTGGCCACATATTACCTAGTTAGTGGGGACCAGTGATGAGGGTGATTTAATGGTTTAAACACCCAAACATTTCGCATCCAAAAAATCTATTGTCACCTGCACATTGATGCTATGCATTGACTTCCTATTTACATAGTCTCCTTCATTGATGGAAGGAGCTTTAATGTGAATGTGGGTTCCATCAATGCACCCAATCACATTTGGGAACCCTGAAATTGAAAGTTATATAATTAGAAACATTTAAAATTATTGTGACTGTATAAAGTAGGGTTAGATTAAGTAGTGCTATATGTAACTAAAATGGTCAGGGGACGCCATGCTCTGTCACCTCTCTGAAACAAACTAACCCTGGAACATAACCTGCTCCGGAGCAGGTTAAGTTCAGAGAGTGAGTTGCTATGACTACTAACATACCCTGAAAGTTACCTCCGTTTTTGGAACCAAAAGTTGAGGTTATCCGCTTACTTACTCTTAAACATACCCGGGTATGTCACATAACCTGCTTTCTGGAATACACCCCAGAGGAAATCAAGGACAAGAAGGCCGGATCATGACAATAACGACGTTCCATCACTCAGATGTGTTTTTCATGTTGTGATGTGCTCATCTGCAATATTTATGCAATATTTTCCTTTCAGATGTAAATAGACATTTTAAATAAGCGTGTTTAAGATGTATGGTTAGGTAAATCCACTTTAGAGACGTAACGTTACGTGTGCTTACTGGAGCTCCCCTGTTAGCTAGCTATACATAATAAAACATGTTTTTACAGCAAAATCACAACTATACTATACTGTCTAACTCCTTTACACCTTAAACAGTTAAAACGTTTACTCTATGGTAGTTTAACACATACGATTTAAACACAAGGGACCGTGTTTACTCACATTTGAAAACCCCCGCGTCGCTGATCTCCGTGATGTTTGATAATGACGTATGCTCTCGCGTGGCCTCCTGGGATAGAAGAGTACCCATCGCATAGCACTCAAAAATCTGGGCGGAAGAAGTAAGCCATCCGGGAACTTCTCGCCTACTCTTTTATGAATACTGATGTTTCGAACGTACTGCTTCTTTCACGTACTGTTTTCGCCTACTATATAGTAGGAAAGTAGGCATATTCGAACGCACTTTAGGTATACATACGTCCGAATCTCGCGATAATTAGTACGTCACCCAGGTAATTCTCGCCTACTCTTTTATGATTCGTACATACTTTTCGCTCACCTACTCTTTTTCCCATACTATATAGTAGGGAAGTATGCGGTTTGGAACGCAGCCCGTGTCTTTTCCCACTTTGCCTTGTATCCTATATAGATGTCTTCCTGTGCCACTCTACAGGTCCAGAGGAGAATCAAGGATAATCAATTAAGGTAAAAGGGGTGGAGCCAACTTAACTCAAAGCTGTACAAATTGGCAAAGCCAAGTGCTGGTGTTTGTGTCAAAATTTGTTAGAATGGGGTTCCTGAAAGTTGTCTTAGTGGTGGTTGTGATCAGTGCATTTGATCTGCCTAATGTCTTGGGAAGTTTGAGGTACAGTCCTAGTCCAAGAAGCATGGGGCCAAAATCAGATCCAACTTCCAGAAGTCCTGCCCTTTCTCCTCTAGGGCTCTGGAACCCTTTGCAAGTGGCTTCTCAGTTTCAGAGTCCTTTGGGTCCTGACTCCAAAAGCCTTGCACAGGAGCCTTTTGGCCTTCAGGAGAAGCAGCTGTTGCAGGGTCCAGTGAAGCCTTTGGATTGGAGGTATCCCATCGTTCCAGAGGTGCAGAGCGAGTTGGCGGTGGACTTCCAGTTGAGGCAACCCGTGACTCCCAGTAGCGTAGCGGTTCAATGTGGCGAGAACCGGGTTCTCGTAGAGGTCCAGCAGGACTTTTTCAGCAATGGTCAGTTGATCCAGCCAACTGGTCTGTCTTTAGGTGGATGTCCTGTTGTTGGTCAGGATCCTGGGTCAAGAGTGCTCATCTTGGAGTATGAATTACAGGACTGCAACAGCGTGCTGATGGTAAGAACAGCTACATCTTAATGGGTTATTTGTTGTGGCAGAGGACCTTTTCAAGGAAAGTCAATTCACTTGATTTTACAATGCCAGGGCAGCTAAGACCAATTTTTATCTATTTGAATGGGTAAGTCCTGAATTTTCAAGCTAATTGCCTTTAAATAACCCTTCAAACCAACATCTGATGTAAACTATCCCATAAATGGTATGAAATGAGCTTAAGAAACAAGAACACTAAATCTTGGGCCTTCATAGTGTTAAAGCTAGTTTTTACCCTGGAACAGCAAAATGTTCAATCCTTAGTGCATGTCTCCAAAACATTGACTATCTCTGGCAACACCTGAACCTCTGAGGGCAGCTGTGGTGATGAGAAGAATTTACTAATTGGTGATTTGCTCTTTAGGAATTCCACCATATTGCACCGTGCACCTTCTCTTGGTCTTGGTGTATGTAAAGTCTTTGGCATGACCCTCTTGGTAACCACAATCTTTTTACAGATGAATGAGGATGAGCTTGTCTACACCTTCTCTCTTACCTACACCCCTGAGGCGCTTGCAGGTACTCCGATTACCCGGGCCGATGGGGCAATTGTTGGTGTTAAATGCCATTATCAAAGGTACGGTATCTCTGTGACTTTCTGCACTTTCTCGTGCAACTGGGATACCATTTAATGGGTACTTTCATGAACTGCAGGATCCAAAATGTAAGCAGTGATGCCTTGAGGCCAACATGGGTCCCTTATGCCTCAACAGAGGCTGGTGAAGAAGTCTTGCTTTTCTCCCTGAAGATCATGATGGGTTGGTACAGGTTTTCTTTCAATAAAATAAACCTTAACCCTTGCTATTGTGGCTGTGCCTAAAATGTTTTTTTGTGTAGATGATTGGTCCTATCAGAGGCCTTCATACTCCTATTTCCTGGGTGGTGTTATTAACATCGAGGCATCTGTGAAGCAGTACAATCATGTGCCTCTGCGTGTGTTTGTGGACAGCTGTGTGGCCACTCAAGTACCTGATGTGAACTCTCTTCCGAGATATTCCTTCATTGAGAACCACGGGTAAGATCATGGACCTTGATGCGGTAAGACCGTTAAAGTTGCCTTTTGTAACCACATTGTTAGTCATGGGTAAGGTCTAGTTGCTTGATGCTCTACAGTTGACTTTCATGAGTTGCTCTTTGTGATGGTTTTGTCGTCAGGTGCTTTGTGGATGCCAAAACTACAGCTTCCAGCTCCCGCTTCATGCCTCGGTCCCAGGTTGACAAGATCCAGTTCCAGCTGGAAGCGTTTATGTTCCAGGAGGGCAACAGTCCTTCTGTATGTACTATGAATATCATGAGTTAACTTCTCTTCTCCTCCCATCTGCTTTGGTTTTGTGACTTGTCTGTCATCCCTTCCAGATCTACATAACATGTATTCTGAAGGCAACTATTGCTTCTGCACCTGGTGCTGCTCAGCGCAAATCCTGTTCCTTTGCCAATGGGTACGTGAGGTTTTTTTTGGGGGGGAGGGGGGAGACTTTTCTCATGGTGAAGGTTCTACATCTTTGTTTTGTTGCAGGTGGTTTGCTGCTGATGGAAACGACCAAGTTTGTGGTTGCTGTGACTCAACATGTGGTCCTGATGGTGTATTTGCTGCTTCTCCCTTTGGAGGTTGGTAGCGTTTGCTCTTTCTAAGGTTGCTTTTGATTCAAGTGCTCTAACTTGGCTTTTTTCTTCTCTTTAGGCATTCAGTGGGAAGGCAAGGCCTCACTTGGTCCTGTAATGGTTCAAGGGCAAAAGAGAGGTTCTCAATAAAACTGACAAATCAATCCTTGGTCGTACCTGACTTGTCATTTTGCTGCATGTCTGGTTTAACTACTTTTGGCTTTGAAAGTTTCTCATTCTGCCAATGTGGTAAAACTGATTGACGTCCTGTACTTTTCAAGTCCCATATAGCACGCAACCAATGGGTTGCCGAAGTTATTAACTTCTCTTTTCTCCATAGGGAATGATAATGAACCTTTTAAAGGGGTCATATAATGCCATTTTTGTACAAGCTAATATGATTCTTTAGGGTCTAAATTAGGGATGGGAATCGAGAACCGGTTCTTCAGAACTGGTTCCCAGTGAACGAATTCCTTTGAACCGTTAACATGCCTGCTTAACGATTCCACTTATCGGTTCCGCTCGTTGCAAATGTGTCACACACGCGTCATACATATTTTGGTTCAGAACGCAGCAAACATGGCATCGAGGCAGAAGCGCTCGTTTGGATATATATCACACGATAATGAGGTGCCGTCTAGGGCTTAAATCAAACTTCATTCACGCACACATAATATGAAACACTTGCATACGTATACTAAGTAGTCAAACATGTATGTATACTGCTGAATGCTCAAACAAATACATATGAAATGCACAACGACACACCTAAAGTCGCTCGCGCATACACGCAAACTCTACACACACGAGATACGCGAAACTCTCCAGGTCCAGGCACATACTCGTCTGAGACGCGCACACACACACAAACTCTCCACGCACATACTCATATGAGACTCGCGCGCGCGCACACAAACTGTCCACGCACATACTTATATGAGACGTGCGTGCACACACAAACTCAAATGAGACGCGTGCACACAAACTCTCCACGCACATACCGGTACTTATATGAAAAACGCGCGCACACACAAACTCTCCACGCACATACTCATGAGACGCGAGCACACACACACACTCAAACTCGCGCACATACTCAATGAGAGTATGACGGCGCCTCATAACAATATGGTCACTTGCTGCAACACCTGTAAAATTTCCATTTCGTCAAAGGGGGGGACCTCCAATATGCAGAAACATTTGGCCACACAGCATGAACAGACATTAGTCCCATGAAACCTAAACTGGAATGTCACTGTTTCTGTCACTGCGACTTCACGAACAGGTGAACAAGCGCACGTACGCACACATCACTTTTGAAGTAAAATTGAGGATGCAGTGCATGTAATGCATCGATATTTAATTGAACTGAATCGATGACATAATCGTAATCGAACCGAACCGTGAGACCAGTGTAGGTTCACACCCCTAATACTCTGTGCTGTGTCAGCGAGTTAATAATTAACAAACAAATAAGTTATAAGTTCAATAAGTTAATACAAACAAACAAATTTGTACTTATTCCCTCACCCAATGAGAATCGATAAGAGAATCGATAAGGAATCGAATCGATAAGCAATATCGATAATGGAATCGGAATCGTTAAATTCTTATCAATTCCCATCCCTAGTCTAAATTAAGTTTGTAATATACTTTAATTAAAAATTCTAATTAGTTTTGTAAGAACACTAATTTTACCTGGTCAAAAACAGCTGTTTTCAGCACGCCGTTTCAGTGCATATGCTTTTAAATAATGAGCTCTGCTGACTCCGCCCCTCTGTTCTGTGCGTACACCGTTTGTAACACAATAACCATAACGCCTTGTTCATAATAAACGTGGGATAATGAATTATATTGAGAACGTCGTACATAGAAAACATGCCTTAATGTACCCTGAGTGTAAACCTTAGGCTCATCGTGAAGCGTGCAAAGATTAATATAAAGGTTAATAAAACGTTACTCACTTCAGTTCTTCTGGAGGTTCAGCAGGAACACGAATAGTTGGTACTGATCCTTTATCCAGGAGCTGCTTCATAGCAAAACCAGCTTTATACTGATCCTCGTTTATAAAGCAGTCTGGTGAGAAATGATTCGCGCAAACATGAAAGCATTGACGTTGCTCGTGGGGAATATTCCCTTCGTAAACAACTCAGCCACTGTGTCTTCTGCGGTTCGGATTTAGGAACATTAAAATGACTGCCGTGTTCCTTATTGCACCCAAGAACAGAACACCACAATCGCTTAGATGCCATTCTGCTCATAGACAGTCCGCGTGGAATATGATTGACAAATCGTTCACGAGCGAGGACGGGTCTGTTGAAACGCTGCTGTCAATCAACAATCGTGGGAGGGGCATCCGACCGTGTGACGTCACACGGTCGAATGGCTTGATTTGAGACGGGAAAACTTAAGAATAAACATATATTTTTATCATTTTATGATGGTTGTGTACAGGCACTGCCAACACACATTTCAGTATAATCAACTTGTAAAAGTGCATGTATCATTATATGACCCCTTTAAAGACCGCTAGTGAAAGCTCAAGGTTATGGTATTGAAGCAATTAGTTTGTTACAATTTGTTTAACAGAAGAATTCCACTGAGGCATTTATATAGTGCTTTCAGTTGTATACTGTACACCCAAAGCGCTTCACAATCATATCAGGGGATATCTCCTCAACCACCACCAGTGTGCAGCATCCACTTGGATGATGCGACAGCAGCCACAGTACAATGGTACCAGTGCGCTCACCACACACCAGCTATAGGTGGAGGAGTTATGGAGCCAATTCAATGCATGGGGATTATTAGGAGGCCGTGAATGGCAAGGGCTAATGGAGGGGATTTGTCCAGGACACTGGGGTTACACCCCTACTCTTTACCAGAAGTGACATGGGATTTTTAATGACCACAGAGAATCAGAACCTCGTTTTAACGTCTTATCTGAAATTAAATGCTCTTAAATTGGCAAACAAATCTTTCCAAAAGAACTCTGCCGGGGACACCTTGTCCCATTAAGCACTGTGGGTGTTGTAAAGTAGTCAGTCTTTTAATATTTCTCTTGTCTCTGCATATTTTGATACTTGGTTGCTTATTCAACTCGTTGACTTGTACAGACTAATTTGCTGCTGGTTCATTTGAAGATTTCCTATGGGGCTTTTCAATGTGACAATTTTGTTCTACACACCTATAGCGCAAATTGATGCAGCATGTTCATTTTAGAAAATTGTATATTTTTAATTAGAGAACCCATTTGGTGTGTATGTTGTAGAACAGAACGTCAAAGTATCATAGGAAAATCCAGAAGGAACCAGCAGTGACTTGGTCTTGGTCCTGCAACACTCTATAGACTGAACATGTAATATGCATGCGCATAATGTACTTTTGCACAAATTCACGTTTTTGTTGTGTACACGGTATACACGGTAATGATATACTTTTCAAAAACTTGCACTTCAAAATTCATTTTTCAAAAGTTAGCTTTTTTTAGGCCTCCAAAACACTGTTGTCATGTAAATGAACCATGCATAAGTTTTTATTTGAAAATTGTGTAATGTAAATACCCCCTCAATGTGTCAGATAAGAGACAAAGTGCCTGTGCACAAATCCACACTTGATGTCTTGGCCACTTGACCACACGTCTGTTTGACAGGAAGTGCGTGCGGAAGACAGCCCCATGTCTTAAAAATACCAAAGCTCAGTGCCCTTAATGTCCACTAAACCCACACCATCTCGAATACCGCTTTGGAGGTAATCAAGGCTAAGTGTATCCCATCATGCATCGTGTTTGGAAACTTGCATGCCCCGAAATCACAAGATGGGTAACACCATAGCTGCCAACTCTCACGCATTGGCCGTGAGACACCCGCATTTGATTGGTTTCACACGCTCACACGCCACACTCCCGATTTCTCACGCTGAAGTGTCAACCCGGGCGGTCAAATGCCTGGAAGATGAGTTTATCTATATATCTACCTGTTGAGCCACTCTTGATCGACTAGTTATACCGCAAATTCGTTAAAAATCTCCCGTTATCTAGAGCGAGCGTGCATGCGAGACAGAGATTGTGCTCCAAACCGCGTAGAGCGAGCGAGAGACCTTGCGCGAGCGAGACCGCCCCCCCCCGTCAACAAATCTCACTCGTCTCTACCCCATCCCCCCCCCCCCCCCCCCCCCCGAGCCCCCCCCCCCCCGTCAACAAATCTCACGCCAAGCAAAACTCAAAAGTTGGCAGGTATGGTAACACTTTATTTTGATGGTCCCTTTTGAACATTGTTGACTGTAGGTGTGTCCCAATTCAAAGCTGCAGCCTTCGGAGGCTGCATTCAAAGGCCGATTGCGTCATCAGGGCGCGACAAAGGCTACCCTGATTCAAAAGCCACTTCAAATGTGCCCTTCGTTACACACTCTTTCAGTTCCATTTTATTTTTGCTGGATGTGTGGTAGAGCAAATAAAGTTTATCCATGAGGATTTTGAAATGATCAGTTGCTCCAATTTCTTTGAAAGTGTCACTCACAGCAAGCTCAAGTCTATGAGCTGTACAATGCCAACCAGTGACACCAGGGAACAGGGCTTGCATTCAAGCTACTTCCCCACTTTAACATCCAAACATCAAGTTGTAATGACAATCAGTTGTTTCCCCTCTGTGGTGAAAAATCCAGCTTTTAATGTCTCTGTGGGGTTTTTAAATATGCTTTAAGACAAACCATGTGCAAATTCATAACTCAACACCATTGAGTATTTTCTCCTTAAAACTGCAGTGAACCAAAGACAGTCTCAAACACGGTTTGAAATCGCAAGTGTTTGACATCACAAACTACCATGTAACCAATCAGGCCAATGTGTGATCATCAACGAGTGGATCTCTGAGCTCCTGTGAATGGAGGCAGGGCTCATTTGCACATTCATAGAATCACGTATACTAAATGAGGCAAGGGTGTCAAGTTACATTTAAGTGGAAGCTGCACACTGGTGGTGGTTGAGGAGATATCCCCTGATATGATTGTGAAGCGCTTTGGTGTACAGTAGTACAAATGAAAGCGCTGTATAAATGACTCAGTGGTAATGATTTTCACCAGGAATTCTTCTGTCAAACAAATTGTAACAAACTAATTACTTCAAAAGCAGAACCTTGAGCTTTCACTAGCGGTCTTATAGGTTCATCATTTAAAACTCCCTATGGAGAAAGTAAAGTTAATAACCTCGGGAACCCTATGTTTGCATACTATATGGCAGTGGTTCTTAACCTTTTTTTGTCTGAGACCCCCTTTTTCCCAAGAAAATACTTTAGGGCCCCCCCTTCACATTTAATGATATTATTACTCTTGTAAGCTTGCAGCAAGGAAGACAAAATATGTTGTTTTCAAACAAACAGTATGTTTACTATAACCAGATATGTTTATGCACATAGCCTATAATATTGAAAATACAATGACAAAAACATCAGTAGGCCCTTTGTAAATTAAAAACGTAAGCCTAGGAGAAGCCTATATTTTGGCCCTATTTGAAATCCAAAAACAACAATATTCACAGTGGTGTGTAGGTAAAAAGAAAGAATATAGGCTATTACTAAATTACTGCTTTCTCAATACTTGCAAGTTCTTTGTGAGGCTTTATTTTTTACGCTTTTGGCGCTATAGCAAGCGATAATAAACTTGCATTTATTAACAGAATGCGTCTTTCGGAAGAACATTATAGCCGGAACTACCTCTGTGTACGTCTATGACAAGTCACGCAGGCACTGGGCTACTCCGCAGCAATCCGAACCAGTGTAAAATAGTCCCATGTAAATACTTATTATAGGTGTACCATAGTGGTTCAGGATCAGACAAAAACACGGATTGAAAATGGATTCATGATGAACTCGCTCAAATGGAACAGAAAAAAAAAAGTTAAGGACTTTTAATGCTCATTGCTCAAAACATTTCAAAATATGACGCGACCCCCCACAGAGCTCGCTGAGGCCCCCTTGTGGGCAGTAACCCCCCGTTGGGAACAGATGCTATATGGGACTTGAAGTACAGGACGACTATCGGTTTCACCACATTGGCAGAATGAGGCAATTTTTGAAAGCCAAAAGCAGTTCAATCAGACATGCAGCAAATTGACAAGTCAGGTACAACCAAGGATTGATTTGTCAGTTTTATTGAGTACTTTTATTGAGTACTTTATAGCCAAATCTCGTTGAGTATGAATCGATCCGGACATCATCCGCCATGTTGACGTTATCATGTGACCTACGACGCGTTATCACAAGCACAACAACTGAAAAGATAAACGACACGTTTAATTAATCTATCTGTAAATATCTTGATATCGATGAAACTTGCTCATTTTGTGGTATTGTTGAAGAAACAGCTGCCAATTTATTTTGTGAATCCATTTAGGGTTGATTTAAGTTGTTATATTTTAAACCCTACTAATGTGACCCACAGTTTTATCCTTATAACGATATTTTTTTTTTAAGAAACCCCAAAATCGTCATCTCTTGAATATGTTGTTAATTTCTTTATTTTATACCCAAAAAGTTTCTCCTTTAAGTTTTCCTCTTTTCTTGATGAATTTACCTCTCGTTTCATCCCTCAGACTTATAACAACAAAACAATTTTTAATGTATTATGAAGAACTATTGAAAGATATTTAGCCTTGTTATTGTTCTTTTTTCCTGTGTATAAATATCATATTATCATGTACACAAACCAATGATCTTTATGTTTTGTCATTATGATTGTTCATTGTTAGATACAACTATATGGTATCTTTCCATGATCTTTATGTAATAAGTTTATAAGTTTAAATGATATGAGCGACAGGTGCACTAACACTTCATAACATCAGTAACTCGACAGCACAACCTAGAACAGTTTTCCTCGGTGTTTGTAATGTCTGCACAAGGAGACGGGCCGCTGCTCGAAGATCTCTCCTGTGGAGAAAACTGTTGACTTTACTCGAAAAATGTAAGTATCACTCCTTAAAAATTAATATTACCTCAGAATGAATTGCATTGTTAGCCCACCCCAAAACTTAAACAAAATAATATTAAATGCTGACCAATACTTAATTATATTACTTTTTTATATACTAAAAATGATATAATTTAATAAAACAAGCAAAATGTAATTTGTCATATGAGTTATGCATGAATACACGTGAACATCTCAATTGTCAGTCAAGCAATGAATTAATGCGTACATCAAATAATTATATTTTATATACTGACAACAATAAGAAACATGAATAAATGACTAAAAGAACAAATAAAAGTAACCATCACACAATAAACCATATGCAATAATTGTTGCATGTACAATTCAACAACACATGAAACAAATTTTTATTCAAACTACAAGCATGTATTTACAGGCGCTGAGCCCCACATACTGCCATCTCAACACAGCGGTTCCCATTCTGCGGCTTTACTCTGAAGAATTCACCAGAGCTGACCGTGCCTTCGTGCCGGAGCTTGTTCTGCGCTGCGCTTCACAATCAAAGAGAGATGGAGGGACTCATAAGGGCAGATGGAGAGATGGAGGGACTCATAAGGGCAGATGGAGAGATGGAGGGACTCATAAGGGCAGATGGAGAGATGGAGGGACTCATAAGGGCAGATGGAGAGATGGAGCGTCTCATCCATGGCACCGTTTCCAGGATTCAGCTCTGGGCTCCTCATCCTCAGTGCTCACACCAGTCTGAATAAAAACATGTTTAGTTACTTTATAGATTTGTTTATTTACCTTATTTACAGCACATTTGTCTAATGTCAACAGTGTTGACAACAGTGAATTAACGTTATCCTATAATAATGCCATATACATCACTCAGATGTCTTTTTCATGTTGTGATGTGCTCATCTGCAATATGTCAATACTTACAATATTTTCCTTTCAGATGTAAATAGACATTTTTAATAAGCGTGTTTAAGATGTATATGGTTATGTAAATCCACTTTAGAGACGTTACGTGTGCTTAGAGCTCCCCTGTTAGCTAGCTATACAAAACATGTTTTCACAGCAAAATCACAACTATACTGTACTGTCTAGTCTCAGCCTCAGACGTCACGCCCACGGAACGTTGGCTAAACGTCTGATGCATATGGTACACTTAACTGGAAACACTTCAGGAATGTCGAAGTCGTCATCTGATTGGTTGAATTTTATCGGATTTCCGGGGGGCGCGAGTGTCGCGTTTGATTTCGGTCCGCCGGGAAACAAAGTGCAGACGTGTGATTGCGGAAGAAAAACTGTTGTGTTTACATGAGTGACAATGAGCATTTATCAAGATCAGCTAAACGTAGGATTCTTAAAAGTACGCGAGGTTCACGGCATAGACTCTTGAAGTTTTCTTCTCCTTCTTTGATTTTCTATGCTGACTGACTTGTTGCACGCCGGTCTGTTGTTGTGGGGACATGCTGAACGAAACGAACTGTAATTGGTTGTTTTACATGTCGATCAAATGGCCTTATGGGCGGGCCTTGGCCAAAGAAAGCAGCCGTCAGTCTGAAGGTCTGGCTACGCGAGACTATTATGGGAGGGTCTTTGTCTTCCCAGGTGTGAAACACATCAATATTTATGATGATTGACGCCTCCTCGTAGAGAGCTTTCTTACACAAAATATGTCTTACAAATTTTAAATCAATATATTATTTTATGTGAATGAGTGGGCAGAATGATTTTCACATCGTTTTGAAACAAAAACTCTAGACTACGTGATACAATTTTCAAAAGTCTTGTGAACAAATAGTCAGTATGGGTTTTATGGCCTTATTTCCGTGACAATTCTTTTAGTTTTTTTCACAAACCACGCATAAACGTAATTTTCTCAAAACTACAAACTTTTACATACATTAATGATCAGAATTAGCACCCTTAGTAAATATGATCAAAAATGGCTGTAAAAAATAAATTTTTGATCTTTCATTCAAAAAATGTGCAAAAATCTAACCTTTCATTGAAGTACAGGAATTGAAAGTGGGGGGTAAATCTTATTATGAAATAAATGCTTTTCTCCAAAACACGCTGGCCATAATTATTGGCTCCCTGTTATTAAATACTTTTTGCAATCTCCTTTTGCCAAGATAACAGCTCTGAGTTTTCTTCTATAATGACTGATGAGTTTGGAGAACAACTGATAAGAGATCAGAGACCATTCCTCCATACAGAATCTCTCCAGATCCTTCAGATTCACAAGTTCATGTTCAGTTCACCCCACTCATTTTCTATAGGGTTACGTTTAGGGGCCTGGGACGGTCATGGCAGAAGCTTCATTTGTGCTCGGTTACCCATTTTTGTGTTGATAAAGATGGATGTTTTTCAGACCGCTGTCCTGATGGAAGATCCAACCACGGCCCATTATAGGATTTCTAGCAGACGCAGTCAGGATTTCCATAATACCATATATCTGAACAAGATGTCCAGGACCTCCAGGACAAAAATAGGCCCACAACATATAAGGTCCATCAATATTTAACTGTATGCATGGGGTACTTTTTATCCCTGTTTGCACCAAACACATATGGTGGGTTTGCTGCCAAAAAGCCCTTTTTTGAGCATAGAATCAGGTCCCTTTTGAAGTTCCAGTCATGTCTGACAACTGAATTGCTGGAGTTTATTTCTGGAGGAGCGAGGAGGATTTTTCTTGAAACCCTCCCAAACAACATGTGGTGATGTAGGGGTTGTTTGAAATAGTTCTTTAGGCTTTCTGACCCCCAAGACTCAAGTAATCTCTGCAATTCTCCATCTGTGATCCTTGGAGAGTCTTTAGCCACTCAAATTTTCCTCCTCACTGTGCATTAAGACAATATAGACACACTTCCTCTTCCTGGCAGATTCGTAACATCTTTAGTTGATTGGAACTTCTTAATTATTGCCCTGATGGTCAAAATAGGGATTTTCAATTCTTTAACAATTTTCTTACAGCCACTCTCTATTTTGTGATGCTCAACAATCTTTTGATGCACATCAGAACTATATTCTTTGGTTTTACTTATTGTGATGGATGATTAAGTGAATTTGGCCTTTGTGTTTCCTCATATTTAAACTCCTGTGAAACAGGAAGACATAGCTAGACAATTTCGTGTTCCTAGTCACCCTGGTGGGCTAAAAAAAGGTACATATTAATGGGAATATACTTTAGAGATATTTTACTCATAAAACATTCTAGGGGTGCCAATAATTGTGGCGAACGTGTTTTGGAGAAAAATATTTATTTCATAATGTCATTTGAAATAAATATTGGTGCGTCCCCAAAATGCATACACTCTACAGGTCCAGAGGAGAATCAAGGATGATCAATTAAGGTAAAAGGGGTGGAGCCACCTTAACTCAAAGTTGTACAAATTGGCAAAGCCAAGTGCTGGTGTTTGTGTCACAATTTGTTAGAATGGGGTTTCTGAAAGTTGTCTTAGTGGTGGTTGTGCTCTTTGCATTTGATCTGCCTGATGTCTTGGGAAGTTTGAGGTATAGTCATAGTCCAAGAAGCATGGGGCCAAAATCAGATCCAGCTTCCAGAAGTCCTGCCCTTTCTCCTCTAGGGCTCTGGAACCCTTTGCAAGTGGCTTCTCAGTTTCAGAGTCCTTTGGGTCCTGACTCCAAAAGCCTTGCACAGGAGCCTTTTGGCCTTCAGGAGAAGCAGCTGTTGCAGGGTCCAGTGAAGCCTTTGGATTGGAGGTATCCCATCGTTCCAGAGGTGCAGAGCGAGTTGGCGGTGGACTTCCAGTTGAGGCAACCCGTGACTCCCAGCAGCGTTGCGGTTCAATGTGGCGAGAACCGGGTTCTCGTAGAAGTCCAGCAGGACTTTTTCAGCAATGGTCAGTTGATCCAGCCAACTGGTCTGTCTTTAGGTGGATGTCCTGTTGTTGGTCAGGATCCTGGGGCAAGAGTGCTCATCTTGGAGTATGAATTACAGGACTGCAACAGCGTGCTGATGGTAAGAACAGATGCATCTTAATGGGTTATTTTGTGGCAGAGGACCTTTTCAAGGAAAGTCAGTTTACTTGGTTTTACAATGCCAGGGCAGCTAAGACCAATTTTTATCTATTTGAATGGGTAAATCCTGAATTTTCAAGCTACTTGCCTTCAAATAACCCTTCAAACCAACATCTGATGTGAACTATCCCATAAATGGTATGTAAGGAGCTTAAGAAACAAGAACACTAAATCTTGGGCCTTAATAGTGTTAAAGCTAGTTTTTACCCTGGAACCGCAAAATGTTCAATCCTTAGTGCATGTCTCCAAAACATTGACTATCTCTGGCAACACCTGAGCCTCTCAGGGCAGCTGTGGTGATGAGAAGAATTTACTAATTGGTGTTTTTTTTTTTTTTTTTTTTTTTTTGGTAACACTTTATTTCGATAGTCCACTTTAGACATTATACTAACTATAAGTAACTTAGCAGCTACATGTAAACTAACTGTCATTAGAGTATTAGTAGACTGTCTGCTTAATATCTGCTAACACTTTATTTTGTTGGTACCCCAACAGACACTCTACTAACTATAAGTAACTTAGCAACTACAAGTCAACTTGTTCTTCTAACCCGAACCCTAACACCTAACCATAACCTACCAGTCTACTACAGTCTACTAATACTCTGACAGTTAGTTGACATGTTGTTGAAAAGTTACTTATAGTTAGTAGAATGTCTAAAGTGACTATCGAAATAAAGTGTAACCGTTTTTTTTTTTTTTTTTTTTTTTTTTTTTTTTTTTTTTTTTTTTTTTTTTGAATTCAACCATATTGCACAGTGCACGTTCTCCCATTCATAGCAATATGAGTGCACGGTTTTGGTGTATGTAAAGTCTTTAGGATAACCATCTTGGTAACCACAATCTTTTTACAGATGAATGAGGATGAGCTTGTCTACACCTTCTCTCTTACCTACACCCCTGAGGCGCTTGCAGGTACTCCGATTACCCGGGCCGATGGTGCAATTGTTGGTGTTCAATGCCATTATCAAAGGTACGGTATCTCTGTGACTTTCTGCACTTTCTCGTGCAACTGGGATACCATTTAATGGGTACTTACATGAACCGCAGGATCCAAAATGTAAGCAGTGATGCCTTGAGGCCAACATGGGTCCCGTATGCCTCAACAGAGGCTGGTGGAGAAGTCTTGCTGTTCTCCCTGAAGATCATGATGGGTTGGTACAGGTTTTCTTTCAATAAAATAAACCTTTACCCTTGCTATTGTGGCTGTGCCTAAAATGTTTTTTGTGTAGATGATTGGTCCTATCAGAGGCCTTCATACTCCTATTTCCTGGGTGGTGTTATTAACATCGAGGCATCTGTGAAGCAGTACAATCATGTGCCTCTGCGTGTGTTTGTGGACAGCTGTGTGGCCACTCAAGCACCTGATGTGAACTCTCTTCCGAGATATTCCTTCATTGAGAATCACGGGTAAGATCATGGACCTTGATTTGGTAGGACTGTTTAAGTTGCTTTTTGTAACCACATTGTCACAGTCATGGGTAAGGTGTAGTTGCTTGATGCTCTACAGTTGACATTCATGAGTTGCTCTTTGTGATGGTTTTGTCGTCAGGTGCTTTGTGGATGCCAAAACTACAGCTTCCAGCTCCCGCTTCATGCCTCGGTCCCAGGTTGACAAGATCCAGTTTCAGCTGGAAGCGTTTATGTTCCAGGAGAGCAACAGTCCTTCTGTATGTACTATGAATATCATGAGTTAACTTCTCTTCTCCTCCCATCTTCTTTGGTTTTGTGACTTGTCTGTCATCTCTTGCAGATCTACATAACATGTATTCTGAAGGCAACTATTGCTTCTGCACCCAGTGACGCCCAGCGCAAATCCTGTTCCTTTGCCAATGGGTACGTTAGTTGTGTGGAGTTTTTTTTTTTTGGGGGGGGGGGGGGGGGGGGGGGGGGGAATGGAGGATTAAGTTGACTTTTTCTATGTGGAAGGTTCCATGTCTCTGTGTTGCAGGTGGTTTGCTGCTGAAGGAAACGACCAAGTTTGTGGTTGCTGTGACTCAACATGTGGTCCTGATGGTGTATTTGCTGCTTCACCCTATGGAGGTTGGTAGCATTTGCTCTTTCTAAGGTTGATTTTCAAGTGCTCTAAATTGGCTTTTTTCTTCTCTTTAGGCATTCAGTGGGAAGGCAAGGCCTCACTTGGTCCTGTAATGGTTCAAGGGCAAAAGAGAGGTTCTCAATAAAACTGACAAATCAATCCTTGGTTGTACCTGACTTGTCATTTTGCTGCATGTCTGATTGAACTTTCAGAATGAGGCAATTTTTGAAAGCCAAAAGCAATGTGGCGAAACCGATAGTCGTCCTGTACTTCAAGTCCCATATAGCATCTGTTCCCAACGGGGGGGTTACGGCCCACAAGGGGGCCTCAGCGAGCTCTGTTGGGGGGGGTCGCGTCATATTTTGAAATGTTTTGAGCAATGAGCATTAAAAGTCCTTAACTTTTTTTGTTCAATTTATGAGCCAGTTCATCATGAATCCATTTTCAATCTGTGTTTTTGTCTGATCCTGAACCACTATGGTACACCTATAATAAGTATTTACATGGGACTATTTTACACTGGTTCGGATCGCTGTGGAGTAGCCCAGTACCTGCGTGACTTGTCATAGACGTACACAGAGGTAGTTCCGGCTATAATGTGCTTCCGAAAGACGCATTGTTAATAAATGCAAGTTTATTATCGCTTGCTATAGCGCCAAAAGCGTAAAAAATAAAGCCTCACAAAGAACTTGCAAGTATTGAGAAAGCAGTCATTTAGTAATAGCCTATATTCTTTCTTTTTACCTACACACCACTGTGAATATTGTTGTTTTTGGATTTCAAATAGGGCCAAAATATAGGCTTCTCCTAGGCTTACGTTTATAATTTACAAAGGGCCTAATGATGTTTTTGTCATTCTATTTTCAATATTATAGGCTATGTGCATAAACATATCTGGTTATAGTAAGCATACCGTTTGTAAACAACATTTTGTCTTCCTAGCTGCAAGCTTACAAGAGCGATAATATCATTAAATGTGAAGGGGGGGCCCTAAAATATTTTCTTGGGAAAAAGGGGGTCTCAGACAAAAAAAGGTTGAGAACCACTGCCATATAGCATGCAAACATAGGGTTCCCGAGGTTATTAACTTTACTTTCTCCATAGGGAGTTTTAAATGATGAACCTATAAGACCGCTAGTGAAAGCTCAAGGTTATGCTTTTGAAGTAATTAGTTTGTTACAATTTGTTTGACAGAAGAATTCCTGGTGAAAATCATTACCACTGAGTCATTTATACAGCGCTTTCATTTGTACTACTGTACACCAAAGCGCTTCACAATCATATCAGGGGATATCTCCTCAACCACCACCAGTGTGCAGCTTCCACTTAAATGTAACTTGACACCCTTGCCTCATTTAGTATACGTCATTCTATGAATGTGCAAATGAGCCCTGCCTCCATTCACAGGAGCTCAGAGATCCACTCGTTGACGATCACACATTGACCTGATTGGTTACATGGTAGTTTGTGATGTCAAACACTTGCGATTTCAAACCGTGTTTGAGACTGTCTTTGGTTCACTGCAGTTTTAAGGAGAAAATACTCAATGGTGTTGAGTTATGAATATGCACATGGTTTGTCTTAAAGCATATTTAAAAACCCCACAGAGACATTTAAACCACATTAAAAGCTTGATTTTTCACCGCAGAGGGGAAACAACTGATTGTCATTACAACTTGATGTTTGGATGTTAAAGTGGGGAAGTAGCTTGAATGCAAGCCCTGTTCCCTGGTGTCACTGGTTGGCATTGTACAGCTCATAGACTTGAGCTTGCTGTGAGTGACACTTTCAAAGAAATTGGAGCAACTGATCATTTCAAAATCCTCATGGATAAACTTTATTTGCTCTACCACACATCCAGCAAAAATAAAATGGAACTGAAAGAGTTTGTAACGAAGGGCACATTTGAAGTGGCTTTTGAATCAGGGTAGCCTTTGTCGCGCCCTGATGATGCAATCGGCCTTTGAATGCAGCCTCCAAAGGCTGCAGCTTTGAATTGGGACACACCTACAGTCAACAATGTTCAAAAGGGACCATCAAAATAAAGTGTTACCCATCTTGTGATTTCAGGGCATGCCAGTTTCCAAACACGATGCATGATGGGATACGCTTAGCCTTGAATACCTCCAAAGCGGTATTCGAGATGGTGTGGGTTTAGTGGACATTAAGGGCACTGAGCTTTGGTATTTTTAAGACATGGGGCTGTCTTGTGCACGCACTTCCTGTCAAATGCACGTGTGGTCAAGTGGCCAAGACATCAAGTGTGGATTTTTGCACAGGCACTTTGGTTCTCTTATCTGACACATTGAGGGGGTATTTACATGACACAATTTTCAAATAAAAACTTAGGCATAGTTCATTTACATGACAACAGTGTTTTGAAGTCAAGTCATCTTCATTCATATAGCGCTTTTAACAATGGATTGTTTCAAAGCAGCTTTACAGAGATAAACGTATAATTTAAGGTAACAGATTGTTTTGGCGTTATAGCGGTTCTTGAATAATGTTACTTCCAGCTAAAGTTAACTTTGATTGATTCACCTCCGTCGAAATGATCAGACTTTAAACGCGAACCTGTGATTAACGCTGACGGCGTTCACATGCTCATTCAGAATTCTATAGTTATGTGCTTTTTAAAATATGTGCGCAGGTTTGTAATTCATACAACCCAGCCTAAACAAACTACTTTTCTTGCCTATAAATTTTGATACAGAATTTTGTTTTATTTTATCACTTCGGGGTACGCGAGCCGGAATTCACAACGCTTTGATACTTGTATACCGTGTATATCATTACCGTGTATACCGTGTACACAACAAAAACGTGAATTTGTGCAAAAGTACATTATGCGCATGCATATTACATGTTCAGTCTATAGAGTGTTGCAGGACCAAGACCAAGTCACTGCTGGTTCCTTCTGGATTTTCTTATGATACTTTGACGTTCTGTTCTACAACATACACACCAAATGGGTTCTCTAATTAAAAACATACAATTTTCTAAAATGAACATGCTGCATCAATTTGCGCTATAGGTGTGTAGAACAAAATTGTCACATTGAAAAACCCCATAGGAAATCTTCAAATGAACCAGCAGCAAATTAGTCTGTACAAGTCAACGAGTTGAATAAGCAACCAAGTATCAAAATATGCAGAGACAAGAGAAATATTAAAAGACTGACTACATTACAACACCCACAGTGCTTAATGGGACAAGGTGCACCCGGCAGAGTTCTTTTGGAAAGATTTGTTTGCCAATTTAAGAGCATTTAATTTCAGATGAGACGTTAAACCGAGGTCCTGACTCTTTGTGGTCATTAAAAATCCCATGTCACTTCTGGTAAAGAGTAGGGGTGTAACCCCAGTGTCCTGGACAAATCCCCTCCATTAGCCCTTGCCAATCACGGCCTCCTAATAATCCCCATGCATTGAATTTGCTCTATAACTCCTCTCCACCTATAGCTGGTGTGTGGTGAGCGCACTGGTACCATTGTACTGTGGCTGCTGTCGCATCATCCAAGTGGATGCTGCACACTGGTGGTGGTTGAGGAGATATCCCCTGAAATGATTGTGAAGCGCTTTGGGTGTACAGTAGTACAAATGAAAGCACTATATAAATGCCTCAGTGGAATTCTTCTGTTAAACAAATTGTAACAAACTAATTGCTTCAATAGCATAACCTTGAGCTTTCACTAGCGGTCTTTAAAGGGGTCATATAATGATACATGCACTTTTACAAGTTGATTATACTGAAATATGTTGGCAGTGCCTTTACACAACCATCATAAAATAATACAAATATATGTTTATTCTTATATATGTTTTGGTAAATGGACTGCATTTATATAGCGCTTTCACAGACCCAATGGCAACCAAAGCGCTTTACATATTGCCTCACATTCACACACCGACGGCGGTGTCAGCCATGCAAGGCACCATCCAGCTCGTCGGGAGCAGCTGGGGTTAGGAGTCTTGCTCATGGACACCTCGTCACTTGGTCAGGTGGAACCGGGGATTGAACCACCAACCTTCCGGTTTGTAGACAACCTACATGAACCACTGAGCCACTGTCGCCCCTTGAATTGGCTCTATAACTTGTTTTCTTGTCTCAAATCAAGCCGTTGGATGCCCCTCCCACGATTGTTGATTGACAGCAGCGTTTCAACAGACCCACCCTCGCGAGCGATTTGTCAATCATATTCCACGCGGACTGTCTTTGAGCAGAATGGCATCTAAGCGATTGTGGTGTTCTGTTCTTGGGTGCAATAAGGAACACGGCAGTCATTTTAATGTTCCTAAATCCGAACCGCTGAAGACACAGTGGCTGAGTTGTTTACGAATGGAATATTGCCCACGAGCAACGTCACTGCTTTCATGTTTGCGCGAATCCCCTCAACGGACTGCTTTATAAACGAGGATCAGTATAAAGCTGGTTTTGCTAAGAAGCAGCTCCTGGATAAAGGATCGGTACCAACGATTCGTGTTCTTGCTGAACCTCCAGAAGAACTGAAGTGAGTGTATAGTTTTATTAACCTTTATATTAATCTTTGCAAATCGCTTGCACGCTTCACGATGAATGCACCTAAGGTTTACACTAAGGGTACATTAAGGCATGTTTGCTATGTACGACGTTCTCAATATAATTCATAATCCCACGTTTATAGTGAACAAGGCGTTATGGTTATTGTGTTACAAACGGTGTACGCAATGAACAGAGGGGCAGGGTGAGCAGAGCTCATCATCATTTAAAAGCATATGCACTGAAACGGCATGCTGAAAACAAAGCTGTTTTTGACCAGGTAAAATTAGTGTTCTTACAAAACTAACGAGAATTTAATTAAAGCATATTACAAACTTTTAATTTAGACCCAAAAGAATCATATTAGCTTGTACAAAAGTGGCATTATATGACCCCTTTAAAAGGTTCATTATCATTCCCTATGGAGAAAAGAGAAGTTAATAACTTGGGCAACCCGATGGTTGCATGCTATATGGGACTTGAAAAGTACAGGACGTCTATCAGTTTTACCACATTGGCAGATTGAGAAACTTTTTCAAGGCAAAAGTAGTTAAACCAGACATGCAGCAAAATGACAAGTCAGGTACAACCAAGGATTGATTTGCCAGTTTTATTGAGAACCTCTCTTTTGCCCTTGAACCATTACAGGACCAAGTGAGGCCTTGCCTTCCCACTGAATGCCTAAAGAGAAGAAAAAATCCAAGTTAAAGCACTTGAATCAAGAGCAACCTTAGAAAGAGCAAATGCTACCAACCTCCATAGGGTGAAGCAGGAAATGCACCATCAGGACCACATGTTGAGTCACAGCAACCACAAACTTGGTCGTTTCCATCAGCAGCAAGCCACCTGCAACAAAACAAATACATAGAACCTTCACCATGAGAAAAGTGGCCCCCCCCCCACAAAAAAAACAAACAAAAACAAAACACCTCATGTACCCATTGGCAAAGGAACAGGATTTGCGCTGAGCGTCACTGGGTGCAGAAGCAATAGTTGCCTTCAGAATACATGTTATGTAGATCTGCAAGGGATGACAGACAAGTCACAAAAACAAAGCAGATGGAGGAGAAGTGAAGTTAACTCATGACATTCATAGTACATACAGAAGGACTGTTGCCCTCCTGGAACATAAAAGCTTCCAGCTGGAACTGGATCTTGTCAACCTGGGACCGAGGCATGAAGCGGGAGCTGGAAGCTGTAGTTTTGGCATCCACAAAGCACCTGACGACAAAACCATCACAAAGAGCAACTCATGAATGTCAACTGTTGAGCATCAAGCAACTAGACCTTACCCGTGACTGTGACAATGTGGTTACAAAAGGCAACTTTAACGGTCTTACTACATCAAGGTCCATGATCTTACCCGTGATTCTCAATGAAGGAATATCTCGGAAGGGTGTTCACATCAGGTGCTTGAGTGGCCACACAGCTGTCCACAAACACACGCAGAGGCACATGATTGTATTGCTTCACAGATGCCTCGATGTTAATAACGCCTCCCAGGAAATAGGAGTATGAAGGCCTCTGATAGGACCAATCATCTACACAAAAAAACATTTTAGGCACGGCCACAATAGCAAGGGTTAAGGTTTATTTTATTGAAAGAAAACCTGTACCAACCCATCATGATCTTCAGGGAGAACAGCAAGACTTCTTCACCAGCCTCTGTTGAGGCATAAGGGACCCATGTTGGCCTCAAGGCATCACTGCTTACATTTTGGATCCTGCGGTTCATGAAAGTAACCATTAAATGGTATCCCAGTTGCACGAGAAAGTGCAGAAAGTCACAGAGATCCTGTACCTTTGATAATGGCATTGAACACCAACAATTGCCCCATCGGCTCGGGTAATCGGAGTACCTGCAAGCGCCTCAGGGGTGTAGGTAAGAGAGAAGGTGTAGACAAGCTCATCCTCATTCATCTGTAAAAAGATTGGGGTTACCAAGAGGGTCATGCCAAAGACTTTACATACACCAAGACCAAGAGAAGGTGCACGGTGCAATATGGTGGAATTCCTAAAGAGCAAATCACCAATTAGTAAATTCTGAACATCACAGCTGCCCTCAGAAGCTCAGGTGTTGCCAGAGATAGTCAATGTTTTGGAGACATGCACTAAGGATTGAACATTTTGCGGTTCCAGGGTAAAAACTAGCTTTAACACTATTAAGGCCCAAGATTTGGTGTTCTTGTTTCTTAAGCTCCTTTCATACCATTGATGGGATAGTTTACATAAGATTTTGGTTTGAAGGGTTATTTGAAGGCAAGTAGCTTGAAAATTCAGGACTTACCCATTCAAATAGATAAAAATTGGTCTTAGCTGACCTGGCATTGTAAAATCAAGTGAATTGACTTTCCTTGAAAAGGTCCTTTGCCACGAAAAAATAACCCATTAAGATGTATCTGTTCTTACCATCAGCACGCTGTTGCAGTCCTGTAATTCATACTCCAAGATGAGCACTCTTGACCCAGGATCCTGACCAACAACAGGACATCCACCTAAAGACAGACCAGTTGGCTGGATCAACTGACCATTGCTGAAAAAGTCCTGCTGGACCTCGACGAGAACCCGGTTCTCGCCACATTGAACCGCTACACTACTGGGAGTCACGGGTTGCCTCAACTGGAAGTCCACCGCCAACTCGCTCTGCACCTCTGGAACGATGGGATACTTCCAATCCAAAGGCTTCACTGGACCCTGCAACAGCTGCTTCTCCTGAAGGCCAAAAGGCTCCTGTGCAAGGCTTTTGGAGTCAGGACCCAAAGGACTCTGAAACTGAGAAGCCACTTGCAAAGGGTTCCAGAGCCCTAGAGGAGAAAGGGCAGGACTTCTGGAAGTTGGATCTGATTTTGGCCCCATGCTTCTTGGACTAGGACTATACCTCAAACTTCCCAAGACATCAGGTAGATCAAATGCACTGATCACAACCACCACTAAGACAACTTTCAGGAACCCCATTCTAACAAATTTTGACACAAACACCAGCACTTGGCTTTGCCAATTTGTACAGCTTTGAGTTAAGTTGGCTCCACCCCTTTTACCTTAATTGATTATCCTTGATTCTCCTCTGGACCTGTAGAGTGGCACAGGAAGACATCTATATAGGATACAAGGGAAAGTGGGAAAAGACACACACACGACCAGATCTAGACAGGAAGAAATTGTGCTGACTAGGATGAGGTTGGGTCATACAAAGCTGAATAGTACACTGTTCTTAATGAGAAAGCATGGTGATGGAAATTGTGAGTATTGCCACAGCCATACACCTGAAACAGTAGAGCATGTAATAGTTTACTGTCAAAAATACAATCAGGCTAGGCAAAGGCTTGTTACTCAGCTGGAAGTAAAGAAAGTGTCTTTAGATACAAAGAGCTTATTGGAAAGAAGTTCAGGAGAAATTTTTGGTTTTTCACTTTCTTTGAAAAGTACAGGCCTTTTTAAAAGGATATAAACTCTACTTTATATGTTTGGTTTTGTTTGTTTATTTGTTTGTTTATTTTGTTTGTTTAAAACAGTACAGAACTCCAGTCCAGTGGTGGCGGTAATGCACAATAAATAGTTGCTAACCGCCAATTAAAAAAAAAAGAAGAACCTGTAGACTGTATGCATCTTGGGGACGCACCATTCTGCAAATTTTTTATGCGACTGTCCAAATACCCACACTTGCCGTCTTTGTACTTGACCACTTGTCTACTTACAGAGCTTTATTTACATGTTTTGATTTCAAGTACTTTGCATTTTAAAATAAACGTATAAATGTCTGTTCAGTAGTCCCTGTGTAACAAAAGACACAATTTTTATTTTTTGAATATGTTTTTGACATTTTTGTTAATAAAGTTCCAGCAGAAGAAACAAAGCAAACTAAACAAAACAGAAAAAAAGGACAACAGCTCAGGCAAACCTTAAATGCACAATTCTCAAATCAATTCTTGATCAAATAAAATAAAATTAAAGATAAATAAACATTCACAGGAATAGGGTTCTTGTTTTGAGCCATCACAACAGCTTTCAAGAAAAATGTAAGCAATCATGCAAGGTGAGACAAACATAATCCAAATAGGGTGTTCATATCCGATTGAATACGTCTGTAGAAGAATGTAATATACATGTTAAAAATTCTATTGGGATGAGTTCTTTCACAAGGTTATGCCATTTTTTGATTGAAGGAGTTTTCTCACTTATCCAGAACATCAAAATATTCTTTCTTGCAGGAAAAGTTAAAATATTAAAAAGTCTGTTATGATATTTATTCAAAATAATACCAGCCGGCAGACCTAGAATAAATGAATAAGGATCAACATTAATTATCATTCACAGAATATTGCCAATGTGATCTGCAATTTTCTTCCAAAACAACTGAATTCTGTGACAAGACCAGATAAAGGTGAATATACTTACCGACTGATATTTTGCATTTTGAGCAGTTGGTGGAAAGTTTTGGGTCCATTTTATTTCTGATATAAGGGGTGATATGTAGCCGACGTATTATTTTGAATTGAATAGCACGTGCTCCGTTACACACTGATATTCTTTTAGGATGATCCCAGACTAGATCCCAGACTAAATCCCAATCCTCTGAGGAGATATTTACTGCAAAATCATTTCCCCACATCTGTCTAAGATTTTCTGTGTCTAAAAGAACCAATTTAAAAACTGTGATGTTTGTATTAACCCTCTGGGGTCTGAGGTGTTTTCTGGGCCCTGGAGGTGTTCTGACATGCTCTGACATTTGTGTTTATTTCTGTTACTTGTAACATTTTCATGGCTAAAGTCTGATTACACTGTATTCAGCACAAACTCTGCTACAATAATATGTGAGCAGCATGTATGTTAAAGCTTGTAGTTTTGAGATGACGTTTATGTGTGGTTTGTGAAAAAATTTGTGATGTTATTTGATGGTTTGTTTTATTATGTTTTGCTCTTTACTTTCGTATTTGTATATTTATCATTAAAATTGTTGATTGTTGGCCGGTGTGAGGGAACTATAAACAAAGGATGAGGAGAGATTTAAAAAAGAATGGCTTTTTGATTGTTTGGATTTATTTACACAACACAACACAACAGTCCTTAGATACAAAAGACAAAAAGGCACATTATTGAGCACACTGATCTAAACAGAGAGACGTGAAGAGTCACACATATTTGTGCCCATTTCCTAGGTGTTTGCTTCAGTTTACCATGTTCATGTACAGAGACTCGTGTAAATGTTTAAGTCAGCAGGGCTCATCTGTGTTATCTGGTCCTTGTATAAAAATTTTTAAATAAAAGGTTTTTTAAAAAGACAACTGTGCACATGCTGATATCAGGAGAAACTATATGAAACTATATTGTACGGGTGGCAAGTATTCGCTGAGTTACAGTTCATTTTCTGTCGTGTTTCAGAATGAACTTCACACTGAGAGACGGCAGAACACACATTATGTTTATTTTTTTTTATTTTAAGAAAAGCAGAACATTTTGTTTTTATTATGAGTTTTGAATGATGTATAAAACTTGCCTGTATAGCAAAAATAGACAAAGTTATTTGAGTGTCTTTTGCACTGATAAGAAAAAAAGCGAGGTGACCGCCGACCCCAGGGGGTTGAGCAAGAAAAGCGTCTTTGTCATTTAAATGAGTCTGCAGTTACTAGACATGGACATTCCTGCTGATATACTTGTGTATCTAGTGGAGCAGGTTGATTTTAAAGTCCCTGTAAAGTCAAAATTAAGTATGTGTTCTGAGTTTGTCACACCACAGAAACATGTATTATTAGCCACCCAACCAAAATTGAATGATAAAAAAAGCCGGCAAGTACATCAAATAAGCTATCAAAATCTTGAAAAAATGAGCAGTATTCTCTGCTCTCAAACGCTGGGGGCGTGTCCCTTGGCTGCGCTGAAACCACGCCCACTCATGTAAAAAAGCTGCCGACGCTGATATTAGGTGATACTGCTTTCGGGACGGGGAGATGAGGGCCGAGGCGGGAGAGAGTGGGTTCGGCCCCATTCACCAGTAACAGCAGATTATCAGTGAATCCCAGTTGTCTCCGACAAAAGTTTATAAAACTATCCGTGTAAAATGATTGCTACAGAGGCGGGTGTTGGCGGTGATCCTCAGCTCTCCATCAAGGTTGGCTCTTTACAAAATTAATCCACCTCTTCGTGATCGACAACAGAACCGGAGGACAATACAATGCTGAATAAAGTTGTCGTTTTTGTTATTTTTGGACCGAAATGTATTTTCGATGCTTCAAAACATTCTAACTAACCCACTGATGTCACATGGACTACTTTGATGATGTCTTTATTTCCTTTCTGGACAAGGACAGTATACCGTACATACATTTTCAATGGAGGGACAGAAAGCTCTCGTACTAAATCTAAAATATCTTAAACTGTGTCCGAAGATTAACGGAGGTCTTACGGGCTTGGGACGACATGAGGGAGAGTCATTAATGACATAATTTTAATTTTTGGGTGAACTAACCCTTTAAAGCATGGTTTGTCTTCACCCCACTCATTTTGATAGGGTTCAGTTTAGGGGACTGGGACGGTCATGGCAGAAGCTTCATTTTGTGCTCAGTTACCCATTTTTGTGTTTGTTTTGGACCGCTGTCCTGATGGAAGATCCAACCACGGCCCATTATAAGATTTCTAGCAGAGGCAGTCAGGTTTAGATTTTTAATCAGTTGGTATTTGCTAGAATCCATAATACCATGTATCTGAAAAAGATGTCCAGGACCTCCAGCAAAAAATTAGGCCCACAGCATATAAGATCCAGCAATATTTAACCGTATGTGTGGGGTAGTTTTTATCCCTGTTTGCACCAAACACATCTGGTGGGTTTGCTGCCAAAAAGCCTTTTTTTTTTTTTTTCATCTGAGCATAGAATCAGGTCCCTTTTGAAGTTCCAGTCATGTCTGATAACTGAATTGCTGGAGTTTATTTCTGGAGGAGCAAGGAGGATTTTTCTTGAATCCCTCCCAAACAACATGTGGTGATGTAGGGGTTGTTTGAAATATTTCTTTAGGCTTTCCGACCCCCAAGACTCAAGTAATCTCTGCAATTCTCCATCTGTGATCCTTGGAGAGTCTTTAGACACTCAAATTTTCCTCCTCACTGTGCATTAAGACAATATAGACACACTTCCTCTTCCTGGCAGATTCATAACATCTTTAGTTGATTGGAACTTCTTAATTATTGCCCTGATGGTCAAAATGGGGATTTTCAATTCTTTAGCAATTTTCTTACAGCCACTCTCTATTTTGGGATGCTCAACAATCTTTTAATGCACATCAGAACTATATTCTTTGGTTTTACTTATTGTGATGGATGATTAAGGGAATTTGGCCTTTGTGTTTCCTCATATTTAAACTCCTGTGAAACAAGAAGTCATAGCTAGACAATTTCGTGTTCCTAGTCATCCTGGTATGCTAAAAAAAAGGTAAATATTAATGGGAATATACTTATTATATAAAAGATATTTTACTCATAAAACATTCTAGGGGTGCCAATAATTGTGGCCAATGTGTTTTGGAGAAAAACATTTATTTCATAATGTGATAAACTAAAAGTGTGTCCCATTGGGTAATCAAAAGTTCTACACACACTTGCGGTCTTCAAGCCCACTTGAACACATGGATCAAAGACCGGAAATACTGTAGGTCATGTAAGTAGACAAGTGGTCAAGTACAAAGACGGCAAGTGTGGGTATTTCTACAGGCGCATAAAAAAGGGGCAGAGTGGTGCGTCCCCAAAATGCATACACTCTACAGGTCCAGAGGAGAATCAAGGATAATCAATTAAGGTAAAAGGGGTGGAGCCACCTTAACTCAAAGCTGTACAAAATGGCAAAGCCAAGTGCTGGTGTTTGTATCAAAATTAGTTAGAATGGGGTTTCTGAAAGTTGTCTTAGTGGTGGTTGTGATCTTTGCATTTGATCTGCCTGATGTCTTGGGAAGTTTGAGGTACAGTCATAGTCCAAGAAGCATGGGGCCAAAATCAGATCCAGCTTCCAGAAGTCCTGCCCTTTCTCCTCTAGGGCTCTGGAACCCTTTGCAAGTGGCTTCTCAGTTTCAGAGTCCTTTGGGTCCTGACTCCAAAAGTCTTGCACAGGAGCCTTTTGGCCTTCAGGAGAAGCAGCTGTTGCAGGGTCCAGTGAAGCCTTTGGATTGGAGGTATCCCATCGTTCCAGAGGTGCAGAGCGAGTTGGCGGTGGACTTTCAGTTGAGGCAACCCGTGACTCCCAGCAGCGTAGCGGTTCAATGTGGCGAGAACCGGGTTCTCGTAGAGGTCCAGCAGGACTTTTTCAGCAATGGTCAGTTGATCCAGCCAACTGGTCTGTCTTTAGGTGGATGTCCTGTTGTTGGTCAGGATCCTGGGTCAAGAGTGCTCATCTTGGAGTATGAATTACAGGACTGCAACAGTGTGCTGATGGTAAGAACAGATGCATCTTAATGGGTTATTTGTTGTGGCAGAGGACATTTCAAGGAATGTCAGTTCACTTGGTTTTACAATGCCAGGGCAGCTAAGACAAATTGATCTATTTGAATGGGTTAGTCCTGAATTTTCAAGCTACTTGCCTTCAAATAACCCTTCAAACCAACATCTGATGTAAACTATCCCATAAATGGTATGAAAGCTTAAGAAACAAGAACACTAAATCTTGGGCCTTAATAGTGTTAAAGCTGGTTTTTACCCTGGAACTGCAAAATGTTCAATCCTTAGTGCATGTCTCCAAAACATTGACTATCTGGCAACACCTGAGCCTCTGAGGGCAGCTGTGGTGATGAGAAAGAATTTACTAATTGGTGATTTGCTCTTTAGGAATTCCCCCATATTGCACCGTGCACCTTCTCCTGTTCATAGCAATATGAGTGCACAGTCTGGGTGTATGTAAAGTCTTTGGGATGAACCTCTTTGTAACCACAATCTTTTTACAGATGAATGACGATGAGCTTGTCTACACCTTCTCTCTTACCTACACCCCTGAGGCGCTTGCAGGTACTCCGATTACCCGGGCCGATGGTGCAATTGTTGGTGTTCAATGCCATTATCAAAGGTACAGGATCTCTGTGACTTTTTGCACTTTCTCGTGCAAATGGGAGACCATTTTAATGGGTACTTTCATTAACTGCAGGATCCAAAATGTAAGCAGTGACGCCTTGAGGCCAACATGGGTCCCTTATGCCTCAACAGAGGCTGGTGAAGAAGTCTTGCTGTTCTCCCTGAAGATCATGATGGGTTGGTACAGGTTTTCTTTCAATAAAATAAACCATTACCCTTGCTATTGTGGCTGTGACAGTCTGTTTTTTTTTTGTTTGTGTGTGTAGATGATTGGTCCTATCAGAGGCCTTCATACTCCTATTTCCTGGGTGGTGTTATTAACATCGAGGCATCTGTGAAGCAGTACAATCATGTGCCTCTGCGTGTGTTTGTGGACCGCTGTGTGGCCACTCAAGTACCTGATGTGAACTCTCTTCCGAGATATTCCTTCATTGAGAATAATGGGTAAGATCATGCAACTTGATGTGGTAGGAGTGTTAAAGTTGCTTTTTGTAACTTTGTTAGTCATGGGTAAGGTCTAGTTGCTTGATTCTCTACAGTTGACATTCATGAGTTGCTATTTGTGACGGTTTTGTTGTCAGGTGCTTTGTGGATGCAAAAACTACAGCTTCCAGCTCCCGCTTCATGCCTCGGTCCCAGGTTGACAAGATCCAGTTCCAGCTGGAGGCGTTTATGTTCCAGGAGGGCAACAGTCCTTCTGTATGTACTATGAATATCATGAGATAATTTGACTTCTCCTCCCATCTGCTTTGGTTTTGTGACTTGTCTGTCATCTCTTGCAGATCTACATAACATGTATTCTGAAGGCAACTATTGCTTCTGCACCCAGTGATGCCCAGCGCAAATCCTGTTCCTTTGCCAATGGGTACGTGAGTTGTGTGGGTTTTTTTTGGGGGGAGGTGTCTTTTTTTTTTTTTTTTTAAGTTTATTGTTCCATGTCTTTGTGTTGCAGGTGGTTTGCTGCTGATGGAAACGACCAAGTTTGTGGTTGCTGTGACTCAACATGTGGTCCTGATGGTGAATTTGCTGCTGCTTCTCCTTATGGAGGTTGGTAGCGTTTGCTCTTTCTAAGGTTGCTTTTGATTCAAGTGCTCTAACTTTGCTTTTCTTCTCTCTAGGCATTCAATGGGAAGGCAAGGCCTCACTTGGTCCTGTAATGGTTCAAGGGCAAAAGAGAGGCTCTCAATAAAACTGACAAATCAATCCTTGGTTGTTCCTGACTTGTCATTTTGTTGCATGTCTGATTGAACTGCTTTTGACTCTGAAAAAGTGCCTCATTCTGCCAATGTGGTGAAACAACTGATAGACGTCCTGTACTTTTTCAAGTCCCATATAGCATGCAAACATAGGTTTCCCGAAGTTATTACCTTCACTTTCTTCATAGGGAGTTTTAAATGATGAACCTTTTAAAGACTGTTAGTAAAAGCTCAAGGTTATGCTTTTGAAGCAATTAGTTTGTTAAATTTTTTAACAGAATAATTCCTGGTGAAAATCATTACCACTGAGTCATTTATATAGCGTTTTCATTTGTACTACTGTACACCCAAAGCGCTTCACAATCATATCAGGGGATTTCTCAACCACCACCAGTGTGCAGCTTCCAGTTGGGTGATGCAATGGCGGCAGCTGTAATGACAATCAGTTTTTTGGAGAATTCTTTCATAAAGAAACCATTCCTTCTGCACTTCAAGTCCCCTTGTAGTGAATATCAAGCTTTTAATGAATTTGTCTGGTGTTTTTAATATGCTTTAAGACAAGGCATGTGCAAATTCATCACCATTGTTGAGTATTTTCTCAGTATTTGTCTCAAACACTGTTTGAAATCGCTGGCGTTTCTAATGTCACAAACTACCTTTTGGTGATCAAAGATGAGTTTTATGGGATACAATGATTGACTACAGGGGGACTTTAAGCATTAAGTGGCGGTCTCACTACACTTTTCATTCCATTGACTTCCATTCATACACATTCAAATGTGGGAACTGGAAATGCAAGCCATGCAAACTGCTTTCAAAAGTTTGGTAAACTCTGCAAGTTTGAAGACAAACTTTTTTTTTTTTTTTACCTTTTTTTTTTTGCTTTTCATGAACGGGGAACCATTGATAGCAGTGGCAATATGTACTATTACATTGTAGGTAGTCTCCATACAATTTTAAACAAGTCTAGTGCGACCACGGTTTTATGAAGTTAAATGTCCAACAGTAGCTGAAAGTAATGAAACTACTTTCCTTTTTAGTTCCACCCTACATATTTGAATACCATGTTTCACATTTGATTTTATTTTATTTTATTTAATTATATCAAGAAGCCTAAAACATAAAAAACAAAAGGCATCAAAATACAATCGAGGATTAAAACACAATAAAGTCCAGGACTTATTTCCATTGTGGTCCTCTACACATAACGTCAAGACAGGACAATTACATACTGTGCGATAATCAAATAACACAACATACTATATAAAAAAAAGATTTTAAATAAGAAAAATTGTAAATGGTAACTGGCTCCTGGTTCTATTTCGCTACCCTCTCTAATAACCACTCCCTGGCCCTCTTTTTAAAAGAATTGATGCTTAAAATTCCTTTAATTTGCCGATCTAACTTGTTCCACTGAACCGCCCCTATGTAGGTAAATGTTTTTTTCCCTAACATTGTCTTAAATGCATAAGGACAAAGGTCTGATATACTGCCACGAGTGTAAACAGTGTGTGTGTCCTTCACCTTGGTAATAAGACACAACAAATAATTTGGGACTTTACCATATAATATTTTGTGGGTCATGGTCAGTCTTGACATAATAACGCGTGACTCAACAGGGAGCCAGTTAAGCTCAACAAATTGTGACCTTCCTATATGAGACCTATGGCCCATGTTTAGAATTATTCTTATTAACTTATTTTGTGCTGTGTGCAGCCTTCCTTTAAGTCGTTTTTTAAGGCCTTCAAACCAGGAAGTGCATGCATATTCAAACTGGTTTAAAATTAAAGCGTTAGCTAAAATGATCATTGTTGACCTATCTAAAAAAGTAGAATTTCTAGCTAAAAACTTTATAAGCCCAGTGACTTTACTCAGAACCTTATTGGCCATCATCCTGCCATCCAAGTTGTTTTCTAGGATGCAACCCAGGTATTTTACTGAGGTTTTTGTCCTGACCTCAATATTATTCAAAATGACCCTAAATTTCGAGCATCTGTTTAGTTTATATTTTGAGCCAAACAGAATGGTCTCTGTCTTTTCAAAATGTAGAGACAGTCTATTGTCAATCAGCCAGTTATTTACAGAAGATAGTTCAGCACTCAGGTTACTCTCTAGAATGGATTGTTGTTTATGAGACATTAAAAGTGCAGAATCATCTGCGTACAAAAATAGTTCACATGAACAGGAATCGGCCATATCATTAATATATGTTAAAAATAATGATGGTCCGAGAATACTTCCTTGTGGAACGCCACATTCAACTATACAAGGGTCTGATAATATTCCCCCTAAGGCTACCAATTGTTCCCTCCCTGATAGGTAAGATCTAAACCATCTACAGGTGGAGCTATCTGCCCCTAAGGCCTCAAGTTTGGCAATCAGTCTGTCATGGTTCACCATATCAAACGCCTTTTGGAGATCCAATAACACCATTCCGCAGAGATTTCCATTATCTATTTCTCTGTGAATGATTTCAGATAGATAGAGTAGGCATGATTCGGTAGAATGTGACTTCCTGAATCCGGATTGAAATTTAAACATTAAGTTATTTTTATTCATGTATTCATTAAATTGCTCATTGACCAACCTTTCAAATATTTTAGATACTATACATAAAATAGAGACTGGTCTAGTTACCGGGATCGTGGCTATTTCCTTTTTTAAAAAGGGGGATTACCTTGGCCCTCTTGAGGTCATACGGGAAAACACCACTTTCAACAGACAGGTTAAAAATATGTGAGATGTATGGGGCTATTTGGGCAGCGGTATCTCGTAAAAACCGAGGAGATAAACCATCTAAACCGGGTCCCTTAGAGCAGTCTAACTGTAATAGCTTTTTTTCCACCTCTCCTATTTCAACCTTCCGTAAAGAAAATGAATTTGGCAGTGCCCCAAGTTTATTGTAGAATAATTTCACCCTATCAATATTAAAAAACCCATAGGAAGGTTGAAGCTTTAAGACCAGCTGTTTTGCTATAGAAGTAAAATAAATATTAAAATAATTAGCAACCTCTTTCTTATTGAAATTTAGGACGCCCTTAATTATTAATCCTATGTTTCTTGGTTTCGTAGCATTTGTCTTAGTAGCCCCCAATTCCTTTAAAGTCTTCCATAGCTTTTTTGGGTTATCTTTATTATTTAATATATCATTCTTATAGTGGGTTGATTTAGCCTCTCTAATAAGTACCTGCGTCTTATTTCTTGCTTGTTTATATAAAATAAAATCAGCATTATTTTTGGTTCTATGAAAATTTTTAAGTGCTTTTTCCCTGGTTTTTATAGCGTCATGAATACCTTTGTCAAACCATGCTCTAGAACGCTGTTTGACTCTAGTTTGTCTAACCACTGATTTTTGGTTAATAATTTCTAAAAATATATCTTTCAATTTTTGCCATGCTATATTAACACATGAACAATTTAAAACAGGGGACCAATCCATCTCATCTACCAACATCCTGAAAGTTTCCTGGGAGTAATGTTTAAATGATCTGGATAGTACAGTCTTGTGAGAGCAATAGTTTTTTTTACCAATTTTTCTTGTACAAAAAATTATATTATGGTCACTTATACCGTAAGTAATAGTACCACTTTGAGATATTTTAGTTTTGTCTGATACCAAAATACGATCTATAATACTCTCACAAGTCTTACTTATTCTCGTGGGCTGTTTAACCAGCTGTTCAAGACCAAAACAATGACACAGATCCTCCAGTATTTTGCCATAAGGATGGGCACAGCCTGATACATTAGTGTTCATATCCCCAATTAAAATCATCTCAGAGCTCTCTTTGTTTGATAGTCTCAAGAGAACTTGTTCTAATTTATCATAAAAAGTAGAATGGCCTGGCGGTCTGTAACAGGCCCCCAATAAAATGGGATTTGTTTTTGGTAAACATATGTCCATCCAAACAATCTCTAAATCACTAGCAATATCATCTCTACAGTTGAAAGCCATATCTGAGCGTACAAATACACAGACCCCACCCCCTTTTCTATTCCGGTCCTTCCTAACTATACAATAATTATTAATGGCAATTTCCTCATCACTTATAGTTTCATCCAACCAACTTTCGGTTAAACAGATAACCCCGATCTTTAATTGTTTCACCAATTGTCTTATTTCCTCAATTTTAGGTAGTAGACTTCTAACATTAAGATGTAGGAAATGTAAACCTTTCTTACTAAAAGTTGATTTAAAGTCTGTGCCCTTATCGTCCATCGTCAGACCATCCGCTGCATTGCTGTTCGAAAATGCTGTCCTGTGCTTGTTGTCATAGACTTCACTACTCCGGGGCATATTCTCAGTACCATTACGATGGTGGGCACCGAAGATAGGAGACAAGACTGTAACGTTATGAGGTTCCGATTCACGAGCTACTGGACTGCCCATAGCCCCTGTTTCGTCTCCATTGACGACTGGGCTGATGTCGCATTTCCAATACGGCGCGTCATCCGAAACACCGTCTCCACCAAACTGAAGAGCCCCGTAAAACGTTGACCACGAGGACGCAGATCCAGATCCAGACCCCAGCCCCGGGTCAGTCAGCTGGGAGGCTAAGCCCGTTAGCTCACCGGTAGATCCACTGACAGGTGGAGCTAACTGAAGATGTTGTACTGTGTGGCTAACAGTAGGATCCATGTTAGTAGATTGCCAGGGTTGTGGTCCCGGGTTCATCTCGATATCCCCCGCCAACAACAGCATCACCGCTAGCTGGACGAGACCCTGTTTAGTTGAGTGTCTCTTGCCTTTGTCCAATGAGGATGGGGCGTTGGCATAGCCCTTCACCAGGAACTTTGAGTACAGCACGTGTTGGCTTCTCGCAGCAGGCATCAATAAACACTCCTCAGCTCCCGAAGATAGGATTGCATGCCGGGTTTGAACAATTATCAAACATGAAATTATTGCGGCAGTTATCATCCATCTACTATTCAACTGAATAGATGTAGGAGATAAGATAAACCTCGTAGACATAGCAGACTGTTTAAACTGCCCACACTTCTGCTGTCGTGCTTGGTCTGTGGCGGCCATTTTGCTTGACGGTGTGGTGTGGTGACATGGAAATACATCAGATTATAAAAGTGTACATGGGTTGCAAATATATTGTTTCATTTTGACTTCAACACGCAAACCGATGTAGAGGATTGGAGGTTGCCTCTGCCCAGTATTCAGTTCACTAGATAGATAAGGGTAAATACTACTTTTAAAAATGAGGTTATTCCAATTGGACAATAATAGGAGGTGAAATATTGCACATATTAAAAAAAAAAACTCAATAGTTAATAGTGCTGCATGTGTACAACAAGAGCAATAAATATAACATTAACAATAAGTAATATTAAGTTTTACAAATCCACGGCACAACTATAATGATAACAACACAGAGCAATGATATTGTTGGAATTACTTTCACAATATTTTTTTTCCAGCTGATGAACGATAAAAACATAAACAGCCAATCAGAATCCATCCTGCTTTAAAGAGCTCAAGCATTTAAAGCTGCAGATGATAAAACTGCAGCTTGCGCTTATAATATAAACAGAATGATATTGTGCGTTGGTGTGGAGTTGGACGTTAATATAGTTATCGTTATTGTTCTTGGTGTGAACGGGCCTTAATTATTACACCAGATTTGAATCAACATATGCATATGCTAATATTGTTCTCTATAACAGAGCTCTGTAATAATGTTCTAACTGACTGTCTGAAATCCCACAGGCTGAGGTCGGTGACCTGCGCTTCACACTTAAGTTGAATCCGTATGTTCGTTTGGCCGGAATCTAGTTATTTTACTTTATAAAGCTTTAAATATGAATATTTTTCTTACACAAACGCATCACTTCACTTCAGAAGGAGCTTGTGGAACACTTTCATGATGGATAGATGCACTTTTATGATGGACAGATGCACTTTTTATGATGGACAGATGCACTTTATGATGGACAGATGCACTTTTATGATGGACAGATGCACTTTTATGATGGACAGATGCACTTTTATGATGGACAGATGCACTTTTATGATGGACAGATGCACTTTTATGATGGACAGATGCACTTTTATGATGGACAGATGCACTTTTATCATGGAGAGATGCACTTTTATGATGGATAGATGCACTTTTATGATGGACAGATGCACTTTTATGATGATAGATGCACTTTTATGATGGACAGATGCACTTTATGATGGACAGATGCACTTTTATGATGGACAGATGCACTTTTATGATGGACAGAAGCACTTTTATGATGGACAGATGGACTTTTATCATGGAGAGATGCACTTTTATGATGGATAGATGCACTTTTATGATGGATAGATGCACTTTTATGATGGACAGATGCACTTTTATGATGGACAGATGCACTTTTATGATGGACAGATGCACTTTTATCATGGAGAGATGCACTTTTATGATGGACAGATGCACTTTTATGATGGACAGATGGACTTTTATGATGATAGATGCACTTTTATGATGGACAGATGCACTTTTATGATGATAGATGCACTTTTATGATGGACAGATGCAATTTTATGATGGACAGATGCACTTTTATGATGATAGATGCACTTTTATGATGGACAGATGCACTTTTATGATGATAGATGCACTTTTATGATGGACAGATGCACTTTTATGATGGACAGATGCACTATTATGATGGACAGATGCACTTTTATGATAGACAGATGCACTATTATGATGATAGATGCACTTTTATGATGGACAGATGGACTTTTATGATGATAGATGCACTTTTATGATGGACAGATGCACTTTTATGATGATAGATGCACTTTTATGATGGACAGATGCACTTTTATGATGGATAGATGCACTTTTATGATGATAGATGCACTTTTATCATGGATAGATGCACTTTTATGATGGACAGATGCACTTTTATGATGATAGATGCACTTTTATGATGGATAGATGCACTTTTATGATGGACAGATGCACTTTTATGATGGACAGATGCACTTTTATGATGGACAGATGCACTTTTATGATGGACAGATGCACTTTTATGATGGACAGATGCACTTTTATCATGGACAGATGCACTTTTATGATGGACAGATGCACTTTTATGATGATAGATGCACTTTTATCATGGATAGATGCACTTTTATCATGGACAGATGCACTTTCATGATGGATAGATGCACTTTTATGATGGACAGATGCACTTTTATGATGGACAGATGCACTTTTATGATGGACAGATGCACTTTTATGATGGACAGATGCACTTTTATGATGGACAGATGCACTTTTATCATGGACAGATGCACTTTTATGATGGACAGATGCACTTTTATGATGATAGATGCACTTTTATCATGGATAGATGCACTTTTATGATGGACAGATGCACTTTTATGATGATAGATGCACTTTTATGATGGACAGATGCACTTTTATGATGATAGATGCACTTTTATCATGGATAGATGCACTTTTATGATGGACAGATGCACTTTTATGATGATAGATGCACTTTTATGATGGATAGATGCACTTTTATGATGGATAGATGCACTTTTATCATGGACAGATGCACTTTTATGATGGACAGATGCACTTTTATGATGGACAGATGCACTTTTATGATGGATAGATGCACTTTTATGATGGACAGATGCACTTTTATGATGGACAGATGCACTTTTATGATGGACAGATGCACTTTTATGATGGACAGATACACTTTTATGATGATAGATGCACTTTTATGATGGACAGATGCACTTTTATGATGATAGATGCACTTTTATGATGGATAGATGCACTTTTATGATGAGGAGCCGCTTTCCGACCGGAGGGACTTTTGCAGTTCCTAGAACCTAACATTCCTATAACCCTTTTTTTTCCGCGTGTTCCGACCGGACTAAGTTGGGGATTTTTTAGTTCCTCAGACCGTAGTTCCTATAACTCTTTCAGTACCTAGTCTAGAGCGAGGACTTTTTTAGTTCCCTTTCCCTAGGTCTACGTTGATTGGTTCAACTTATAAGTCATGCCCACTGTCAACACATTTTCTTCACTGTCTGTTGCAATTCGCCTATGTAGGCTACGCTAACTCATAACTTAAGACAAACATAACGCATTCAACCAGCTAATTGCTAATGCTTGCTAAACTTACCTGTCGTTTTGTTTGCCTCCTGCGCTCTGCTCTTCTATCTTCTTCCATCATATTACTTAAGATCATATTACGCTGGAGCCTTCGTCTTCTGTGTTTCTCTGTACAGAACTCAAGATCTTTAAACGCCGCCGTTCGTACTCCGTTATTAAGGTCCCGGAAAGGCAGAACAGGAACATTCCGATAGCCTCCTCCACGCTGGTTTGTTGTCGTTGTATGTGGCGCCGCCGCCGCCGCCGTGCTTGCGTCACTCCCTTACCCCTCCTACCAGTTCCTATGGCCACTTGGCCAGTGCGAACGCAAACAGCAAAACCGAGTTTGGGGGAGAGTAGTTCTTAGAACTGTTTAGAAGTGGACAGTTCCTATAACTAAGTTCCTGGAACTACTTGGTCGGAAAGCGGCTATAGATGCACTTTTATGATGGACGGATGCACTTTTATGATGGACAGATGCACTTTTATGATGGACGGATGCACTTTTATGATGGACAGATGCACTTTTATGATGATAGATGCACTTTTATGATGGACAGATGCACTTTTATGATGGACAGATGCACTTTTATGATGGACGGATGCACTTTTATGATGGACAGATGCACTTTTATGATGGACAGATGCACTTTTATGATGGACAGATGCACTTTTATGATGGACAGATGCACTTTTATGATGGATAGATGCACTTTTATGATGGACAGATGCACTTTTATGATGGACAGATGCACTTTTATGATGGACAGATGCACTTTTATGATGGACAGATGCACTTTTATCATGGATAGATGCACTTTTATGATGGACAGATGCACTTTTATGATGATAGATGCACTTTTATGATGGACGGATGCACTTTTATGATGGACAGATGCACTTTTATGATGGACGGATGCACTTTTATGATGGACAGATGCACTTTTATGATGGACAGATGCACTTTTATGATGGACAGATGCACTTTTATGATGGACAGATGCACTTTTATGATGGACAGATGCACTTTTATGATGGACAGATGCACTTTTATGATGGACAGATGCACTTTTATGATGGACGGATGCACTTTTATGATGGACAGATGCACTTTTATGATGGACAGATGCACTTTTATGATGGATAGATGCACTTTTATGATGGACAGATGCACTTTTATGATGGACGGATGCACTTTTATGATGGACGGATGCACTTTTATGATGGACAGATGCACTTTTATGATGGACAGATGCACTTTTATGATGGACAGATGCACTTTTATGATGGACAGATGCACTTTTATGATGGACAGATGTACTTTTATGATGGACAGATGCACTTTTATGATGGACAGATGTACTTTTATGATGGACAGATGCACTTTTATGATGGATAGATGCACTTTTATGATGGACAGATGCACTTTTATCATGGATAGATGCACTTTTATCATGGATAGATGCACTTTTATGATGGACAGATGCACTTTTATGATGATAGATGCACTTTTATGATGGATAGATGCACTTTTATGATGGACAGATGCACTTTTATGATGGATAGATGCACTTTTATGATGGATAGATGTACTTTTATGATGGACAGATGCACTTTTATGATGGATAGATGCACTTTTATGATGATAGATGCACTTTTATGATGGATAGATGCACTTTTATGATGGATAGATGCACTTTTATGATGGATAGATGCACTTTTATGATGGACAGATGCACTTTTATGATGATAGATGCACTTTTATGATGGACAGATGCACTTTTATGATGATAGATGCATTTCTATGATGGATAGATGCACTTTTATGATGGACAGTTGCACTTTTATCATGGATAGATGCACTTTTATGAATGTCCTAAGTGTGTATTTAGTGTACTTTTGTGTGCAAAATTGGAACAACTTATACTTAGTATACTTTAAGTATGTGACTGTGTAAGGACTAATTATGTTTGATTAGTGATATTAAAGTGTAGGCCTACTTTATTTGTGTGACAAGTACATTACAATTCATTACGAGTGTCTTCAAAACATACAAGCAATACCATAAGAGTGTGATATATTTGAGTAAAAAGTATATGCTCAGTAATACCTTTGGCTTATTCCAAATACTACAAATCGCACACTTTGTCTTCAATAACAAATACACATTAATAAACAAATATTACTTAGCATTATACTAATTGCATACTATAATGTATTTTGAAAGTATATTTTCAATGCATTGTTACAATGATCATTTTCATCACACAGTTAAAAATATACCTAAAATATATATTTTAAGTTAAGTGCAAAAAAATAAAATAAACAGAATTTTCACTTCAGACAATATACTAAAGTACATGATGCCTATACTTTCAATATATTTAAAGATAGTACAAATTTGTTAGTATATTGACAAAGTACTATTGAAGAATATATTTAGTATACTTTTTTCACTAGAGCAGTGTTTATTGTCAGTTTTTTAACGAAAGGTTTTATAGTCTTGAATACGTCAATCCTCTGTCCCACATGAGCACAACGAGTATGTAAAAGAATTCATGGACATTCGGTCCCTTTTCATGCTTTAATCCATATTTGTTTTTGAATTTCACTTTGATATTTTTCAGACAAGAGCATCAGGACTCTGGATGTCATCATGTGTCTGTTGAACGTCCAGTTTCTACACGTGTGTCTCGGTTGTGCAGCTTTGCTTTCCAAGAGCAAGTCTATCACATGTGTGTGTTACAGAGACAAACAAGAAACACTACAAAGACTTTGCAACACTTGACTCTTTACGTTAGTTCTAAATGATGTATGAAGTCATGAAATCAGAGACCCTTGGGTACACTGAACTGTTTTCTTCTCAGGATCGAGGAGTTGAGTTTGATTGCCCCCTGGAGGAGACTCTGGACATGCAGGACCATTTTTAAGATGCATAAATGCAATTCAACACTTGCTCATAACTGTATTAAATTAAAATACTAAACAAAATATTTAATTCATTCATTAAATAATTTATGTAGAATGCCACTAATTACAACGCTCACAATGCCTTAAATAATCAACAACACTCAAATACTCTTGAACTACACATACGACATACAGTCCGTATTTACACTGATCTGAGTCTCATGCGCATTGAGTTCATTTAACACTATAACAGTTATGGGTTTATTTTGAGTCACACATGACAAAAATAATAACTTGAGGTCTAGTTAGTGAGTCAAAATGATTCATAACCGCTATGACTCACAGGTACTTTTAAATAACTAAAACATGCAGCTCATAAAAGTCCTTCATTTGTGAATCGGACGACTGGCCATGCTATATGTTTCTGGAAGTGACTTATTCATAAATATAAACTATTTATTCATATTTCAGTCTTGTGACTGCAATGTTTAGTGGGTGAGAGACAGGTCATGTAAACATCCAAAGTAGCGAATTTAACTTATGCACACAATTGAAATATCACTTTAAAGATTTGCGAATAAAGCAGCGTTTCCATCTCATGTGTTCGAGAGAACAAAATCGCCACTTCCTGTGAAACTGGTGCACAATATCAGTAATAAAACTGTAAGTATCTCTTTTTCCCTCCATCATAAACGAGTGTGTGTCGAGCGTCAGACGAAACACAGTCGTGTTCTCTAGCGTTCGGGAACACACTCGTGTGTGTGTGTGTGTGTGTGAGACGCTTCTGGAGGGAATTACACCAATCTAGTTCTTTCCTTCAATCAATTCATCAATCCATCAACCTACCTACGTCTCCAACTGGGTAATATTAGTGCTAAAATGCTAAACATACTTTTTTTGCATTAAAAGGTTGACTTGAAAAATATATTGAAGCACTTGAAGGGAAATTCAGGACGGTTTCATGGATGATGAGGAGACGCAAGTGTTGGATATGATCTTATTAATGAGGGAATGTACTTTATATATGTGGTCGTTGTTTAAACCCACCCTGAACATTAAACACACATTATTGTTTGGCATATATTTTCAGTGGAGTGAAAGTACAGTTCAGGTGAAACTCGAAAATTTTGAATATGGTGCAAAAGTTCATTTATTTCAGTAATTCACCTTAAAAGGTGAAACTAATATATTATATTGACTCATTACATGCAAAGTGAGATATTTCAAGCCTTTATTTGTTATAATTGTGATGATTATGGCTTACAGCTTATGAAAACCCCAAATTCAAAATTAGAATATTGTGAAAAGGTTTTCATAAGCTGGAACCCATAATCATCACAATTATAACAAATAAAGGCTTGAAATATCTCACTTTGCATGTAATGAGTCAATATATTATATTAGTTTCACCTTTTAAGTTGAATTGCTGTACGGGACCGTGGGGAATTGACTGCGTCGTGATAAGTGGGCATTACAGAAGAGAAGAGTTGAAAACCAATTGAAATGTTTGACGTCAGCCTGAGTAATTACAAACGGATAAAAGATTGCGAACACAAGTTGTTTTTGCTGTAAAAAACTTTACCTTCACATTTTGTATAAGAACGCCTCTTAGCAGTAACAGCAACTTGACTACAAAGCACAGTCACTATCACAGATAGAAGTATAACACAACTGTTTTCTTAAAAAACCCATTAACTTTATAATTGCACATATCAACTTAAGACATACATGTGGCATGTAAACGGTCATCGAATATTCCAATTAGTTTGGGAATACTGGTGCAGATGCTCACTAGCGTTAGCTCAGACTGTGTTGAGTTTGGTCACGATGAGCACTCGCACAGACTGGTCGAACGAAGAGGACACACAGAGACCCTGCTTGTCGGGGCTCCAGTCCAGACTGGAAATGGGTTGTGTGGACAGGGTGACGTTCTGCAGGAGACTCACGGACCCAGCAACACCCATGTCTACTTCATCTGAGTCCTTCTTAGTCCTCTGGGCTGGATACTCACTGCAACAACGGAAAAGCACTGATGTGTGAACAGCGCCACACTGAAGAGTAATGATGAAGCACTCTAGTGGGTCTGGGTGCCGAGAACCGCTGTGTTTATGGACCGGTGTGTAATCGGGTCAATGCCGGACTACCACAAGCTTCAGGACAAACGATACGGTTATCAATACTTGTGTTGTTTTATCTCTGTGAACTTCTGTTAATAGCGGATTAGAAGCTGCTCCTTGTCATTTTCCGTCAATGAATAATGTCATCATATTGCTCAACGTCCGTGTGATATCCATGCGCATTACTTTTTATAAAACAAAAATTTCAAATCCTCTTATCGATTCCTTTGTGTGCATTTCTATATGACTTTAAACCATTCAAGTGCGAGACTCTGTTTTCTGTTCTCGTGTGTATCAGTGTATCGGACCCGTGCAGCTCTTAAAGGGGCAGTGCTCATATTCCTGCCGTCTCTATAATAACTAATCACACAACACAAGACAGAGAGAATACTCACTCGTTCTTCACTGAGTAACTTCTGTAACTATATTTGTAATGTATATTTTATAATGTGCAGTGTTTTTTTACATTTAATTACAGTTTCTGTACCTGCAAATCTTAAAACAGTTTATTTCAATCGTATCTTTGGTCAGATGCATCTATTTGTTTTTTCCGATTTCTAATTTTATGTTTAATTACAGTGTTTACTTGTCTTTAATAATGCTTGGAATTGACATGAGTTAGTCTAGACTCTAGTTGTTCTTCTATGGTATATTTAAAGCACAGGCAAACGCTCCTTGTGTAAGTGTTCTCCAGCCTGATGATCTCTGTTCATGATATTCAGCTACATTTACATGTTTTGCAATAAGACGTCAACTAAATGTGAATGATATCTACGTTTTTGTTTACCTTATTGGACTCGATAAGCAGTATCAGTATCGATCAAATTTAAACGATACACATCCCTACTCTTTAGATGTTCGAAATATTAAAGAAATTCCTTACTATTTCCATAAATGTAGATTACCCGCTCCCCCAGCCGTCATGAAGATGTCCCGATTCTGAGGTAGATGCTTCACCTGCCATACTGTAGACTTGTGCGCCTGAAATACATAGCGCAAACGAGTCTTAAGAGTCACATTTCTACAGTTAAGTGTGCAAAACAAAGATTTAGGAAGCAAAAGCATCATAAAAGTGAATAATGCGCTACAATCCAAGTCTTCTGAAGCCATGTGATTCCTCTGAGTGCTCAAAGACAGAAATTGAAGCCATTATTCAGTGAAAATCTTGAACATTCACTCAAGAGATGTCCGATTTGTGAATGAATCTTTCTTTTGAATCAGATCTTTTCTATTAGTAAATGGATCCGGTCGGCTCACATGTAGGGTTCGATTATTTGTTAAATACTGGTTTCTTTCTCGCACAAAGCGATCGCAGGGCTTCAGGAGACTGTGATATAGCACACGAATGGCACAGGCCGCTTTTATCAATCTTTTAGGCTGCTTTTGTGCCATTTCTGAAGCTTAAAGATAGGGCTGGGCCGAAGAACGATATCATGAGTGCGCAGCGGCACAGACATCCCTCTTAGTTCAGTCGGATATGCCAATTGAAAGAATTAAAACGATTCACCCATTACAAATGTTTCTTGAAGGTAGAGAGAGAGAGAGAGAGAGAGAGAGAGAGAGAGAGAGAGAGAGAGAGAGAGAGAGAGAGAGAGAGAGAGAGAGAGAGAGAGAGAGAGAGAGAGAGAGAGAGAGAGATGTCTTTTGGATTAAGACTAAATCATATATGTAGTAAAAACATCGGCTGTTACATGATTGATGTATAACAAGTGGGTTCCCTACAGTATTGCAGGAAAACTTCATGTTTTTACATACTTTTCCATGCATTCTGCTCACATACTATAGTATCAGAGTTTGTGAATACAGTGTAATCAGACTTTAGCCATGGAAATGTTAGAAGTAACAGAAATAAGCACAGATGTCAGGGCCCAGAAAACACCTCAGACCCCAGAGGGTTACGCATACAAATAACTGAAGGAAACAAACGAATTAAGCCAACTTATATGATTCATAGTCTTTTGGCTTCTCAACCCAATATTTTTTGTAAATTACAAATGCAGTGAATATAGTGGTATCAGAGTGTATCGAAAAATGCAAGTATCTGTATTGGACTCATTCTGGGAAAAGTGTTATCGTTCTCGGTTTCATATGAGGAATGCTATTCATACTTTGCAGTCACGTGACTACCATGGATACCTGGCGGGCAACAAACGGGTATTTTCAACGTAGAGTCCTGTAGTTCCAGGTCTTATGGGTCTTTTAGTAGCTATCAAGTCTGTTAGCGAGCTAGCTGCATAACTATGGACTAGAAATAGGATTAACTCCAAGGTAGCTAAATTGTGTAAAGCAGACAAGATTTTTTTAAATAATCGAGCAGTAATAATTCCTCCGCAAATAATCTAGCTCTACTATTGGGTCATCTCTGGTTCTCATTGAAAACCATAGATATCACAAAGCTCAAAACACCAACTTTTGTATAGTAAAACTGGCAACGTTCTGACAAGATCCTTGATTAGTTTACTGGGTTTCATTGCGTTCTTGCCCGCCAGCCAGTACTATTGACGTCACGTGCAAAGTATGAATAGTCAAAAACACGCTCAAACATAAAAGTTTGGTTTAACTCAAAGAAATTATGACAGAAATATATTACTATTGTATAGTCAAATGTACTTATCATACTAATATTATTATTATCATTCATATTAAGGAACATTATAAAACTAAGATTTTTGTTCCATCCATGTTTTAATTTATACAGTATACAAGTTCTGTTGTACAAAACCTTATTTGACAAAAAATCAAAATGCAATGTTTTGCTGTAAATATATTGTTATATTTTCCTTTTATTACATTTTAAAGGATTTGATTAAATTTTTAACATTTCATTCCATACCATTTTTGATGAAACATTTGATTTAAATCACAAAACATTATTCAGAAAAAAATCAAATAGAAAATGAAATTGATTTCATGGGGTCCTAAATATTGTGGCGTTTACTTGTACTCTCAATAAACACATTTATTTACCATTACTGCCTTACCCATTATTGGTAAACGAATATCGGGATAAATACTGTGTATCAAGATGGTATGATATGGAAAATATATCATGATAATATTGTTGGCCATATCTCCCAGCCCTACTTAAAAGCTTCAGTGCCAATTTATAGTAATTGCATGTTTCCTCCTGTGAGAAAGAGAATAAATGAAGGCAAATACAATTTTCATCATCATTCAGAAAAAAATCAAACATGTATACAGTCTTTCAGTGAAACGAACCTTTTCGGACACTGAAGCGAAGCCCTTGGTGGGATGCTGGGTCCTCATGTCAAACACATGAAACTTGCCCTCTAGAGATGTTGCCACTAGTTTGTTCATGTTAATGTCTTTTCTGTCAAATTCAACAGAGCATACCTGTGAAAGAAGTGCAAAGTGAGTTTATCCATTATACTGCATCTACACAAACTAGATTCCTCCCACTACACTGAAGAAAGCTCTCGCCGGCGCTGCATCCGGACCAGATGATGGACAGATGCTGATTCTTGATGAGCTTCACAATTCTGGATAAACTGAGAATCACTTTTTTTTTAATAGAGATCACAATTCTACCTCGATTCTGAACAGACGACTAAACAAAATAACATGTTGTTTACTAGAGGTTCTGACAAAACGTTAGTTGCTGCAGTCTATCTAAAATGTTTAATTCATTGAAATTAATTATTTTTTTTAAAATCAGTTTGAGTGAATGATTCAATGGCTCACTCATAAAGACTTCACTTGTTTTATTACTGGATGAATCAGTGATTTTGAACGAATCTCTTGAATGAATGATTCAATGAGAAATAGATTTTCAACAGTCACCCGTCGCCACCTACTGGTGTAACGATGTAACTGATACAATCTTTATTTGAAGCGTCAAGTTACTTTCAAAAGGTGATTTACTCTGATGTCTAAAGTGATAAAAATAGTGTTTATATCCGAAGTATAAACTTTTATCCAAGTACTTCTGTGATAATACGAATGATTGTAAGATATTGTAATAATAATGATACTGTGATGTTGAAAAGACGGTTTCATATCTATTCATGACAACGACACACATCTGAATGTTCCTGTGATCGACTTATCAAAGGTTTAATAGAGAGCCGAATCTCTGTCGTTTAGGAATAAGATCAAGTGTGTGTGTGTTTGAACCGAGATCACGGTCTGTTAGCGATTAATCGCGCAGCTCCACTGCTCAGCCACTTTATATTCCCTGTCCATCTGACATTTATATGATTAATAACATTTAAATGATATCTGATGGTTACATCAAAGCCAGTCTGTTACATTTATGCTCTTCTAATTTATATAATCATTTCTTAACCACGACGTTGTGTAAAATGTTCACTATGCACAAACCGCTCACACACGTGTTTATTTCAGATAAAGTGAATGATAATCATATTCATCAGATCATCAGATGGTGTGTTCACGTGACTGTAGCTGAAGTGTACTCGAGCACAGATGATCGGTCCATGAAGGTCTACGCTCTAAACACTCATGATCAGGTGTTGGACAGTTAATAATCGACACTGAAATACTTTCAGCAAGCAGAAGTGAAATATGTCCTAGCACACTTACCCCATTCTTGATATTTGTCTCCCATCGTAAAGACATATTTCTAAGATCAAATAACTTGATGTCACCATTGTCATATCCAGCACACACACAGCGGTCTTGGTCGTTGAACGCGTGACCTTGAGATAAAACAAGGAAAGTTGCCATTAGTTTTATTTTCTATACTTGGATTTCTGATACTAAAAAAAGCACAGTTATAACATATTTTATTAATATTGTACTTTAGAACTAGACAATGATAGAATCTGCCAGAGCTGTAAAAAAATAATAGCAACAACAACAGCATTAAGAGATCGTCAAGGCCCTGATATGCTCTCGTTTAGCAAGTTCTTTGTTCCTCATTCAGGATTAAACTGAAGTAAACCGCTGAATATTAGAATACTGTTTGAGAACATTCTGATGCACAAACACACACAACAACGCCAGCGATGAGAAAAGAGCAGGTAAGAGTCGAGAGCATCTGATCACAGGGAGGCGATGTTCACACCAGCTCTGATCAGGGTTTTACTCAAAGTATTTTGCTTAAAATTAGTACTAAAAACAAACAAACAATGTACATAATATTCAAAATTCTCTTTCCTTGCCTTCTAAAAAATAATTCTCGGGTGTAACAATATATCGTGTCACAATATATCACAATACAAAATATGTATCATGGATAGTGACTATGTATTGTGTATAATTTACCCAAAATAAAAATTACTGTGTGGAAAAATTCCAAGTTGTTTTAGTGTCAGTACTACATTAAACTACTATATATGATGTTGAATATAATGTATAATAATGCAGTGGGGGAATATCTGTGTGTCCTGATAATGCCAGATGTCTGATGTTACCAGTAAAAGTGGCCGACATTATTATAAATATATCTAGTCAGTGACAGAGAAAGCATATTCGTCTAAAATAATTCAGTGTTTTCAGCTTCAGAATCATGAATATTGTTATTCTGGTGTCTCTATTGTCCTGTGCTTTGGGTTTCAGCACCAAGTCCAACACTATTCATTTACACACACACCCAGTTATTGTTTTTTTTTACCTTTTATCATATGTCTTGGAGTATCACATTAATATCGTATCGAGAGTTCAGTATCGTGATGTATCGAATCGTGACATGAGGGCATCGTTACACCCCTACAATTGGCTTTATGCACAGCTTCACTACTTCCTGAACTTCAGCCAGCCCTTTGTTTCCTGTCTGTCATTATTGGACAAACTGATTAACCAGCCTCCACCAGGATTAATCAGTTTGTCCAATAATGACAGACAGGAAACAAAGGGCTGGCTGAAGTTCAGGAAGTAGTAAAGCTGTGCATAAAGCCAATTCTAACATTGTTTATCATAAATTCTCTTAACATGCTGATTAGGCCTAATGCTAAATGTAGAAAACGTCGTCACAAACCTGGTTTGAACGGTCTGAGTCACAGGCTACGGTATGACAGATACAAAAATAAACTACCGGTATATTTGCTGCATTCTCGTTTTCTGAAGCGTTTTAGCAAAAGTATCAATCTATTACGCTGCTCACGTGTTTCAGTTTTAAAAATAACCGTGTCGTCTGCAGCTCTTATGAGGCTTTACGTCTTTAACGTGCGGGGCAGAAAGGGCATGAATTACTCGCTTCACTTCGCTCGCAGAACGCCTAGCTCGCGGGCATAGTCAATACTTCGGAGAAGAGCGACGTGACACGCGTCCTCCGCGCCGAAGTGATGAGCCAGTTCCTCCTCCCCACAGCGAGTCAGGCTTCTACAGTCGCTACTACTTTGTTCCCAAGAAGGATGCTGGCCTCAGACCCATCCCAGATCTCCGGCATCTGTACAGGGCCCTTATGAAACGGCCAATCAAGATGCTAACCCTGAAGCAAATCCTCACGCAAGTTTGCCCAGGGGATTAGTATATCTCAGTGGATCTATAAGATGCCTACTTTTATATCCAGATAGCCCCCCATCACAGACCTTTCTTGAGATTCGCGTTTGAAGGGGTGGCCTACCCATAGATATCCATAATAAAGGCTAGATGTCTTACGGCGGAGTCTCTATCGTCATCACCGGCGGCCATCTTGTCACAGTCAAGCTTTCTGGCGGGCTCTGTGGTGCCTGATGTAAGATGAGTGATCGGCACGAACACAAATACTCTTATCTCGTCGAAATCTTGACGGATTTACAAACGGTTTGGTTTCTTACAAACATTATTAACGTGGCTATAATTCTGGATGATTATTTATTTATACACTTATAAGTATGCAGTATCATAACTACATCTCTGACGTTTATAACAAACCAAACCGTTTGAAAATCGGTAGAAAATTGAGCAAGTTATGGTTATTTAAAAAGTACATGCACCATTAAAACACAATGTTACGAGTGAGCGAGCTGCCTGTGGCAAGATGGCCGCCAGGTGTGGACGTCGACCTCCATTGGCCAGCAGCGCGGACGAGACAACTAGCCTTTATTATGGATATATATGGGCCTACGAGTTATGCTTGCTACAAAAGTCGGTGTTCAGAAGCAACACCGGTTACATCTCTTGCCCACCGCGGCACCGCCCCCTACTGTCAATTTGATTTATTATTTTCTTTATATAAAATCATTTAGTTCAGTTAGAGAACAGACACTATTAAACTGAACATGTCTGCTTAATAAATCGTGAGCCGAACAGAGTCGCCGCACAGATCAGCAACAGGATCTGACTGACAAGGTGATGCGGAATATGTGTCAAAGCGAAATGTAAAAGGGCCTATTTAAGTGAATTTGTCATTGCACTGTTTTGTTGTTGTGTTTTTCATTAAGAATAATAGGCTAATGAACTAACCATTCAAGTAATCCGCCCCGAATTGGCGCTAATTTTTCCGGTTGACATGTGCGGCCGAGCACATTTTAGTTTCGTTTTCAAATTAGCGCCAATTCGGGGCACAACAACAAAACATTGTTGAATGCCCGTGCAAACGGGCGCATTTTACGCTTGGCTTTAAATTAGCGATTTAAAAGCCCCCGCCGGTGATACCGGTGTTGTCACACGTCGGTGGGAAAATATTCTCACCGTCACATCCCTACTACCAGTATACGGTCCTTCCATTCGGACTGTCCCTAGCCCCGTGCACGTTCACGAAGTTCATGATGCAGCACTTTCCCCCCCGAGACAGAAGGGAATGCGCATCCTGAACTACCTCGACGACCGGCTCATTTTGACCTTTTGATCATTTTGATCATTTGACCGCCTAGGACTGTCTCCCAGCCAGAGGATCTCTTTTCGGGGGGCGGTTCTAGACGCAGCCCAAATGAGGGCGCAAAAAAATACCCACCGAAAGCCACTGTCCAGCAGTCTCTCTTGGCTTCCCCCTCCATCGGCTCCATGTTCACCACAGGTGTGTCTTTCTGCCTGGAGTCCCACACCTTCACTGTTCCTGTTCAGCAAAACACACACATTCAAATCCAACAACACTGAGAACAAACTGAGGCCTTGTCCACACTAATACGGTTTCGTTTGAAAACGCATCTTTTTCTCCCCATGTTGGCCTTCCGTTCACACTGAGACAGCGCTTTTATTAATGAAGACAAACCTTTTTGAAAACACTCTTCAAGTGGATACATTTTAAAACGCTGTTTTCGCGTTGTATGTGGACTGTGAAAACGATGATGTAAGTTTAGTCATGTGACGCGTATTGAACCCATAGATATTCATGTTTATACCGGTATTGTGCCAGTTATGTGCTGTTCACTTTCACACAGTTGCTAAAATATCCTTCACACACTCTTCATATCACAGTCCTGCAAAGATGACAGAAGATTCACTCACATCTGCTGTCCTGTGGCGAAACACGAGCAGTTTCAGACCAAACATATAATGGTGAGTGTGTGTGTGTGTGTGTGTGTGTGTGTGTGTGTGTGTGTGTGTGTGTGTGTGTGTGTGTGTGTGTGTGCGACCTGGACGATCAGTGAATCATGAGATATTTTTCTAAATAAAATTATCCTGTCAGAAGAATTTCCATCTGTATATCATCTCAGTGAGGTTTTGTGAGGATGTACGTATGCGCTGTAGCGTTTTCAGGCGTTCAGGTGAACACGCTAGTGTGGACAGAGAGCGTTTTTAAATGTATCCGGATTAATGTAGACGTAGCCTTAATGTGAGGACACCACCTCCAATTTCAATTATAGTCCTATTAAATACTTAGTTAGATACTTTATTTCCACTTGTTGAAAATGTTATGTTACACTTTATTTTGACAGTTCACTTTAGACATTATATCAACTACAAGTAACTTTGCAACTACATGTCAACTACTAACTCTCATTAGAGTATTAGTAGACTGTTAGGGTTAGTAGAAAAAGTTGACATGTAGTTGCAATGTCTGTTGTTAAGCATCGAAATTAAGTGTTAAGCAGATATTAAGCAGTAGTCTCAGAGTTGCAAGTACACTAAGGTAAATGTTGGATGTGTGTGAGATGATAAGTGACCGTCTCTGCTGCCGGTGAGGATCTCCGGGGCCCCGTCCCCGATGCCCAGTCCTCCCACTCCATCCACACCGTTGATGATCTCCTTGTGTGCTTTGACCGAGTACACCGGGGACTCCGGCGCTTCGAGGTTCCTGCAACGCAGAGGTTAAGTTTCACGTTTCGTTACTGTAACGTCTCAGTCTGGATGCTGGAACACATTCAGATCCTACCAGACGTTGAGGTTTCCGTCGAAGTCTCCGGTGGCCAGATGCCTGTGCTGGAGAGACGAGGCTCCAAACGTGCCACACTTGATCGGCTTCGGCTTCTCGATCTGGAATAAGGTAGGTTTGAAATGGACACACACACACACACACACACGTTTACTTAGCTATCTAAATGGGGATATTCCATAGGCGTAATGGTGTTTATACTGTAAAACTGCATATTCTCTCTCCTTACACTAACCCGACCCCTAAACCTACCCATTACACAAAAATGTCTGTATTTTTACATTTTCAAAAAAACCTATATGTAAAAAATACAAATGAGGACAATCCCTAAAGGAAGGTTTTTGGAGATTTTGGTGACTTCTGGGTACAAATTTGTCCCCAAAATATAGTTAAGTAGGTACACACACACACACACACACGATGATGACACACACACACACGATGACAAACACAACACAAACAAGATAACACACACACACGATAACACACACAAACACGACAACACACAACACACACACGACAACACAAACACAAATGACAACACAAACACGACAACATACATACACACGTCAATAAACCCACACTGGAAAGTTACCAGTGTTTATTAGGTGCCTTTAACTACTATGTACTATGTAGATCAAAATAAACTGTTAAGTTACATACAGTGATCTTATTGTATTAAGTTTAAGGGTTTAAGGGTGTGTTATTTTGCACACAAAACCCCCCCAGAAGATTTAGTTACAGTACAGTACATATGCTAAACTTTCATAACTTTTTTTTTTGTGCAGATTATCCTTTTAAAAAAATAGACAAACCGTAGGTATTTATTCCAAAGAGTTCATGAATTACAACCATTTATGTTTTTATAGAGCATGTTCACGTCTACGCTCAAAAGAGGACGAGAGTAAACTGGCTAAATCTGAGATTTTAGAAGTCGTTAAGAGGTCGCGGTGTAAACAAACCGCGTTCCGTTGCCATGACAACCACGCGACACGAGTTTTCTAGAAAGGCGCTCATCTTCATCCGCTAGTAGTGACCGTGAATCAGTCTTCATTAGTCTGAGGTAAAGTTAAACAGCTCAAACCTCTTTGACCAGCTTCAGTTCGCCGTGCTGGATCTCGTAGATCTGCATCACTCCGGTTCCTCTGGCGAAGTTTCCCATACACACAAACTTTGCGCTGCAGGGAATCCATCTGCTCTCAAACACCGTGTAGTTCAAACTCTTCTGGATGTGTGCGATGATCTGCGGCTTCTCGAGGGCTGCTGACATGGTGCTTTTACTGTCAATTAAACACGAGAACACTACCAGTTTGAGCAGAAGACAGGCGATGTCAGTTGTGTTGCTTGATCAGCGCGTTTAAGGACCCTCCCACAACACATAGCTGACCTACTTATAGCCTGATCAAAATTAACAGAAAATCTTCATAAAACGAATAGACTATAACACTCGACTATTTTATCTTTTGTTTTAAAGTAACAGTTCATATACGTTTTGTAGCTAACAGGGAAATGTATGATTATTGTAAAAAGCAGAAGTCGCATTTGGCACTGCTCGGGCAGCAATGAGGTCCTTTGAGTGTAACATGGCAAACGCCGCCACATGTTCGTGGTAAACATCTTTGTTGAAGTGCGTTTTTAAAACCTCGTTTGACGATGGAGTCTGTAAGTGACACGACAGCGGAGGTGACTTCTACTGTTATGGACTGCGATGGAAACACAGACGCGTTTCAGAAAGTGAAGTCGAAGAAGAGTCATAAACGCAAGCGAGCCTCGTCTGAAGTGAACATGCAGGAGGAGGATTCAGTGGCGGCCAAGAGACCGCAGTTCCCGGCCTTATCTGGAGACCAGCTCAAGGTATGGACCGTGTCCAGCACTGTAAACACCGTCTTCTTGATTCCACGATGTATCTATATTTGACCAGTGAACGAACGAATCTTTTGAGTCGGATCTTTTTAGTGATCGAACGGGTTCCGAACGATTGAATCGGTCTAAGCGGTTCTCGACCCAATAACTGATTCATTTTGCCCACTCTCCTCACATTCCTATAGAACACATTCAAAGTCACAATTATGAGATAAAAGGGCAAAATTATGACTTTCTGATATATGTCTAAATTTATTAATTAATGCCACAATTTCAGCTGTCATAATTTCCAAACCAGTAAGACTTTCATTAATTTTCGGAACACAAATGAAGATCTATTTGTTAATGTAATCCGAGCCAGTTCTGTACACTCAATTGATCGCCTCAAAAAGTTAATTCATGTATCTATGTATCTTTTTTAAAGGGATAGTTTTGTAAATCATAATTAAGACAGAAATTGTGACTCATATATTTATGAGCTGAAAAGTCGAAATTATGATATTCATAATTAAAGGGATAACTTAGTTCACCCAAAAATGACACTTCTGTCATAATTTACTCGCCCTCATGTCGTTCCAAACACAAATGAAGATATTTTAATGAAATCTGAGAGCTTTCTGACAGCTCCACAATTACATCTTTGACGCTTCAATAAGTTCATAAAGATGTCGTAAAACTAATCCATATGAATTGAATGGTTTAGTCCACATTTTCTGAATAGATTTGATCACTTTATATGATGAACAGGTTAAATTCAGGCTTTTACTCGCATATAAACATTGATCAGCGGACATAAACAAAGAGAACAGACCTTACTGAACTTTTTGTAGCATCAAACCGGTAGTTGCGTTGACTGTCAATGGAGGGACAACAATCTCTCAGATTTCCTCAAAAAGATCCTAATTTGTGTTTTGAAGATGAATAAAGGTCAAACAGGTTTGGAACGACATGAGAATAAAACATTTTTTGGGTGAACTAAAACTTTAAATTTGACTGTGTCTCTGTCATAATTTTATGAGACTTTTCATCTCATAAATATGACAGTTTAGACTGACTTGGTTCTGATTTATTATGTGTAAGAAATGTGGTTCGGTCTGCTTCTCAATCTGAAGCGCGTTGTGTGTTTCAGGGAGGTGTGGATGAGATGCGTAAAGTGTCTGTTCCCGCTCACCGATACACACCTCTCAAAGAGAACTGGATGAAGATATACACACCCATCGTGGAGAACCTGCTGCTTCAAGTGCGGTTCAATCTCAGGACAAGACACGTCGAGATCAAAGTGAGTGATGACCATTAGCATTAGCTATCAGTTATGTTTTAACTGAGAATCGGCACCTTAATGGTTTAGTTCACTTTAAAATGAAAATTAAGTCATTATTTGCTCACCCTGGTGTTGTCGCCCTTCTATCTTCTTTGGACCACAAAATGAGAATAATAATAAAAAAAATGTACGTTTAGTTTTTTTTTTTTGCTTAATTGGAATGGTACGAAACTTGTAAGGTTTTGGCACTTGCTGTGTGAACACAAATAATAATAATGCGCATGATTGGAACAGGTTAATGTCCTGAAATAGTGTCACTTGTGCTCCTCGCGGCCATAAATGAGCGCATTGGAAATGAATGGGAGACGAATTTCTTGTTTGTTTATGGATTTGATTTTCTTGCCGTTTTGGATGTGTTTTTGAAAATTGAAAATAGTATTTTTGTGCTTTTTACATAAAAAAGTTACTGAATTTTATGTTTATTGTTAAGTTGACTTAACTTTTTTCCCTTCAGCAATAATCTAGCAAGTGTCGTCTTTGAAAAGAGATCAAACTTCAGTCTGGGCTTTAAAGCATTCCAGATTTACCTCACTTTAAGTTGGAAATTTTATTTTCTATGTTCAAAAAGTAAATAAATGGATTATAAATACAGCGTAAATATATCTTAGTACCATAAAATCCCCTAAAAATACAAAATATTTCATAAAAAACATAATTGAACTAAAATATAGTACAATCATTTCATTGAAACAAAAAAATCTGTAATTTTTGTCCGACACGCAAAAAGCATCAGAGGGTTAAAAAAAGCTGCAGAAGCATCTCCGGATGGTCCGATGTTACACGCGTCGTCAATTCACTGTGTGCAGGACGTTTTTTTTTAAATTATTCTCGTTTTGTGGTGCGCAAAAGAAAGAAGGGCGACAACACCAGGGTGAGTAAATTATGACTTGTTTTTCATTTTAGGCCGAGCTATCCCTAAAAACCGAAGAATGCTTGGAAAATAAACACATTTGCTGTCAGATCCGCAGTAAAACACCCAGTGCTCTTGTTTTCCAGACGTGTAAAGAAACTCAAGACATCAGTTCTCTGACCAGAGCTGCAGACTTCGTCAAGGCGTTCGTCCTGGGCTTTCAGGTGGAGGTGAGCGAGCGCTCCGGGACTCGTTCATTAGGGCAGTGCAACGCTTAATCACATCCAACACAAACGTTTGTGTTTACATAGTGAATGTGTGTACTGTGCAGGGGCGAAAATTTCATCACAATGTTGGGGGGGACAATAAACATAACAATTCTCAAGAGCAATTTTTGAAGGGGACACCAATAATACAGGCAAAATTGTACTTGCAAGGATACGTGTACACCGAGGAAAGCCTTACTACTATTATTAGTGTAGCATGGAGACCGTTCCATTATCCTTCTTCTCAAAGTTTCTTTCTGGTTTAATGAAAAAGCTGACTAAATTGACCAAAATTTTTTTTTCAAAACCAGAATTTTTTTGTAAATAAGTTGTTTTGTTTAAACAACTTATTTACAAAAAATGTATGGTTTTGAAGAATTTTTTGCCGGGTTTTCGCCTGGAAGGCTCTATAGAAATCTGGCACCCTATTGATCGAAGTTAAACTGAGAGAGCGTGCGTTTGACCTTTTGTGAGGTAAAAGGGGCGGAGGCAGTGGACCAAAGCACTGTGAGGCAAGGGAGGGGGGACTCAAAATGTTTAAAACGTTTTTTTTGTTGTTGCCCCGTTTGCATTCGTATTATTTTATTTCTTAAACAATTATTTTAAGAATATATCATTATTTTATTTACAACACACATATTTTAATGATATTTTAGGGGGGTCAACCCTCAGATAGGGGGGGTCCTGACCCCTCCGACCCCCCCGCGATTTCCGCCTATGGTACTGTGTATCATTATTTTGTATATATAAATACACACATATCACATGCATGTATATATTTAAGAAATATTTGTATGTATATACTGTATATATATTTATTCATCATTTATATTATATATAAATAACACATGGTTCTTACATATATATATATATATATATATATATAATAATTATACACAGTACACACATGTATTTTGTAAACACAAACTTTTATTTTGGATCGTGATTAATCGTTGCCCAGCACTAATTTTAATAATAAAAAACGTTAACATTTATGCCAATATGTTTCCAGATGACCCAGTCATTGGATATGGATATTAAGACAGAGATTTGTTTAATAACTCTGAGATGCACAATGGTGGTTCAGTTCAAACTGTCTCTTTAATGAATAAATTATCACCGATTTGTTTGTCATCACTCAAAATGTTACAGGTGTTTCTGTGGCTTTTTTTGATATATAAAAGTTTTAAAAGCTTTATTTCTTACTTTAAATATTTTGAACTAACTTGCCAGCAGTGGTTAGGTTTAGATGATGATTCCTTTGTTTGGTAAAACACACCCGGTTTAGGACATTTCAGTGCGATTACTCTTCTGCGTAACCCTAACTACACTTCTGCATTTATTTGGTTAAAAATACTGTAAAAACAGTAATATTGTGAATGTTGCAGTTTAAAACGGTTGTTTTCTATGTGAATATATTGTACGATGTAATTTATTCCTGTGATCAACTTTACTTTTACAGCAACTTTAGATAAATTTAATGGTTTTGCTAAATAAGTGTTTTTTTGTATCTGATTGACAACAAACTTGTCAAAAAAGCTGAAAAGTGTTTTAAATCTAGTTAATTGAGGTGTCACTCAGTCCGTGCTGTCAGTAGTTTATGCTGTTATTAGTAAAAGGTGTTATTCCCGGCCGTGCAGGGATGATATAACATGATATTGTGTGTAACTCCGCAGGACGCGCTCGCTCTGATCAGACTAGATGAGCTGTTTTTGGAAACGTTTGATGTCACAGATGGTGAGTCATCAGCCGGAGCTGTTTTATAAGCGTGATGTGGTTCTCTCGCTGAACTGTGTGTGTTTCTGCAGTTAAACCTCTGAAAGGAGATCATTTATCCAGAGCCATCGGCAGGATAGCAGGGAAAGGAGGAAAAACCAAGTTTACCATCGAGAACGTGACGAAAACCCGGATTGTGCTCGCAGACACGTGAGTGCACAGGAGTGTGACACTACTGGGGTGTTTTAATCTCTCTCGGTCAATTTCATGGATTTTAACAGGAATTCTAGAATGTCTTAGTGTTTGTTTTGGGCTGGGGATTTATATATATTCTTTTGTATATGTAATTTATTTCAATTAATTAAAAATGTTTATAATATATATATTTATAAATTAATTAATTGAAACAAAATATATATATATAAAAATATATATATACTCAATATACATATATATTTAGTATAGTTGATTTTTTTTTTTCTTTACAGGAAGGTTCATATATTGGGATCTTTCCAGAATATTAAAATGGCACGGACAGCGATATGCAACCTTATTCTCGGTGAGTGAAAATGTAACGCTTAAAGTGCCTCTATTGTGCCATTTTAAAGGTCCCTAATGTCTCCTACAACAGGTTTAAACGCATCTAAGGTCAAAAACACTTTATTTAACTCATAATCTCCACTGCAGCGTCAGCTCTTTCTCTCAGTGTCTGAAACGCTCCGATAAAGATTCAGTCTCTCTAAGCCCCGCCTCTCTGAGAGCTGCTCTGCTGTGATTGGTCAGAAAGCAAACGCTCATTATCATATGTGAATCTCAGCTCTTGATCACAGTGATACGAACAGTAACGATGGCGAGGGTTTCACCGTATCAATCTCATCAAAGTGGATTTGCTTTGTGAGCAGAAAACAGCGTCTTCTCGACACGAACAACACGAACCCAACTCTCCCAGTCTCAGATACACTACAGTGATTGAGGGCGGAGCTAAGAGACGCTGATCAGCCTATCAACACCACAGGCTGGCATTATGCAAATTAGTTACAAACCTACACAGGTTCATCTGGAAGTGAGACTGAATTACTGACGACTCGCTTCAGTTCAGAATCACTTCTTTGTTTTAAGAGAATAACTCCATTTTTCTGCACTTATCTTTGAAACTTTTTTAGACAATGTCAAATACAGGGTTTGAAATTTACTCCTGCTAAATGTGGGTAATAATCAACCATGGCGAGTAACGCTGTCAAATCATGAGCCGGTTTGGCGTTACTTATTATATATAATCCAAACCTGTGCAGATTTAGCGCACATACTCATGAGTCATCATGATATATTAAATACAGCGTATTGCGCAGAATCTGCTCATTTCTGGCTTACTTGAACACACACATTTATTTCAGTAATTCAACTTAAAAGGTGAAACTAATATATTATATAGACTCATTCAGTGGTGGACAGTAACGAAGTAAATGTAATTCGTTACTGTACTTAAGTAGCTTTTTTGCGTATCTGTACTTTACTCAAGTATTTAAATTTTGGGAGACTTTTACTTTAACTCCACTACATTTCAAAGTCAAATATCTTACTTTTTACTCTACTACATTTTCAAAATCAGTCGTTCCTTTTTATTTATGAGTGGATAAAAACGTAACTGGTCGAACGAGCCACCAATCACAGTACAGCGTGCGCTTTTGTTTTGAACTTGCCTTGGCGGTATCTACTAAGCGCGAACCAGAGCCGTTAAATGAGAGTTGCGAACATAGATGGTTGTGACAGTGATCTCGCCGCCGCGCGGTCACGTTATTCGTGTAGCTCTCAATAGTTCCGAACAAATCTCGTTGATGATTTTAAGCGGGACAGAGAGCAGCAGCTATTATTGCAGCAATTATCGGTAAGTATTGACGCATAATGTACATTGCTTACGTTGCCACTAAAATTACTTGCATGTAATAGCTTTTTTTTCTGGGGAGTAACGTTAGCCTAGCAGAAACACTGCATTAATACGTTTTTGTGTTTAATTTCGGAGGGAAATTGGCTCCCATAACATAGAATATATATATGTATATGTGTGTGTGCGCGCACTCATGTGTGTGAATATGTGGGTGTGTGTGTGTATATATATATATATATATATATATATATTTATATTTAATGGCGTTGTGCAGGTTTATGTGAATGTATCATAACATTAAGATGTTAATAATAATGACCACAGGTGCTGGAGAAAAATATATACAGTAAATACTGTAAATGTTTTATACCTTATGGGAACAATCCCCTTCCCTCCAAAATTAAACACACAAAAAATTTATTAAATTCAAATATATATACATACAGTATATATATCTATCAGACTTACTAATGTCATTTTATTAATAGATTGGTGTGCCAAGAGTGACATTAGTCTTCACTTAGACTGAGTTAAGCAAGAGTCTTGTGACAAATTATAATAGGACATTATAGCCATAAAAAAATCAAAGTACTTGGATACTTAAGTACATTTGAAGGCAAATACTTTTGTACTTTTACTCAAGTGAATGTTTAAAGGCAGCACTTCTACTTTTACTTGAGTAGTATTTTACCTTGAGTATCTTTACTTTTACTCAAGTACATGGTATGTGTACTTCGTCCACCACTGGACTCATTACATGCAAAGTGAGATATTTCAAGCCTTTGTTATAATTTTGATGATTATGGCTTACAGCTTATGAAAACCTTTTCACAATATTCTCATTTTGAATTTGGGGTTTTCATAATCTGTATGTGATGTAGTTGATCTGGGTCATTTATCTTTTTTTTAGTTTTGGCTAGTAGAAGTTCTGAATCGGCGGTAACTTAAAAATTGTGTAGCCAAATTGGCCGGTGGGTGAACAAGTCCATTTCAAACCCTGGCCATATTGTAGATCATATAAAATAAGCATCATGGGAGCACTTTAATTTCTGCATCTAAAAAAACAGGAAATAATTCTGATGCCATTTAACCTTTACAGGGAGTCCACCATCGAAGGTGTACAGCAACATCCGTGCCGTGGCGAGTCGCTCAGCGGAGAGGTTTTAAAACCCTTTCTCACATCATGAACTGATCCAGAAACACTGCAGATATATCTATATATCTCTCACAATATCCCCGAAGCAGACGATGAACGATCTCGAACACCAATGGACCGACTCCTCATCAATGCATCATCACTGATCCTTAAGAGAATAAACACATCATGAATGAAAACGCGTGTGGATCCATTCAGTAGTCAAGTTTTAAATGTTTATTGTTTCATATAGTATCATCAAGTAGTCCATATATCCCACAGAAGTTAATTTGATGCAGCATGCAGAATAGACATCCCATAACTGACGTGTGTACTGTGCCTTTATGTGTACGAGATACCCATTTCATTCAGCAAAAGTTGCAGGAAAATTATTTTCTTAAAGCATAAAGATGTGTATTTACAAGACAAAGGGCAAATGATGAGCCGAACATGACCGGATGAAAAGTTTGTGTCTAATTTGGCAACATCTGTAATGTGTTCGTGGTTCTTCTGACATCGAGAGAACTTTCACAGCTGACGTGTAAACGGCTGGAACAGGTTAAACTGAAAAACATGCAGAAAGGACCTGGATAACACAGCAGAAGTGAGCATTACTGTCAGAGATTGGTTGATATGTCGAGATCCGAGTAAACCAGAGATGAGTTTGGTGAAGCTGCTCCCGTCATGCATGTAAACATTCAGAGTCAATTCATGTATAACTTTAAGCCACAGTCTTGTTGGAAATATACTTGACTACACCAATCGTAAGATGCTTTAAAGCTCATGTACTGTGTAATACACACGTTTACCGAAGCACGAGGGTATTCCTGCTGCATTTACATGCGAGTTTACAAAAGATGGACATGAAAATCATCCGTGTGTTTATAGATTATCAGATACACCGCAGTCCCAGAAAGAGTTGGACACTTCAGCCACATTATATGAAATATCAACGCAAGCGTCATTGCAAGAGAGCCTGTTTTTATTCAAGCAAAACCGACGAGCAAATGTAGGTTTGTTAGATTCAATGTGCTAGCTTTGGTTAGCAGAACTATATCCGATTATTGGTGACACTTTACAATAAGGTTCATTAGATAATGTATTAACCAACATGAGCTAACAATGAGCAATACGTTCGTTATTTTATTTAATAAAAATACAGCTGTTCACAGTTAACTAATACAACTTTTGATTTTAATAATGTATTAGTAAATATTGAAATTAACATTAACAAAGATAATAAGTGCAGTTCATTCTTAGTACTTATTGTAAAGTGTTACCAGAATTTTCATCTATTAATCGCTTTTTTATTGCCCATGTGTGAACAGCTTGTAACGAAACCTAAAAAAGCGAGACCTTCCCTGACTTCCAACGAAAGCCTGTAGATTTGTATGCGAGGACTGTCGTTTTAGCCGGAGAAATCAAAAGGATGTGACGTTTACACGCGTTCAATGACATTAGATGAATGCCAAAAGAGCTTCTGTACTGTAATGTCAATGTCAAATAGACTTTATAATCCAAATATCATGAGGTCATGTGTGGACATGATGCCGGCGAGTCTCAGAGCTGCTGTAAACACTTCCACATCTCTAGGATCAGATGCTTTCTGAACTGATGCTTTCTATTTGCGTCATTTTAACTGTGTTTGATTTGTTATTGAGAGGAAAAACCAGCACATATTTATATATTAATCTACTTCAGGGTGTTCATTAGCGGTTTATCGTTGCAAAGGTATTTACTACAACGTTTTACTTCTAAGCAAAAGACCTTTGAATCATGTTCAGTCTCGTTAGCCATGCGTTTCTGGCTGCAGTTCACTCAACGGCCACCGGTGTCGCTAAAAACAAGGTTTCTGAGTTTGCCTATTTAATGTGACGTCGCAGAAAACTGAAGCTAATGCTGAGGAAAGATCTTGCAGATGAATCTTGCTTTGACATTGAGTTTTCTATTGCTGTGACATTCATTGTTATTGTGAATCTAGCGTCCAAATACTACTTGTGACCACCGTATGCTGGGATTCTCATGTGGACAGACGTCGTTACACTTTCACATGAACCAAATCGTATTTTGTTTCTGTTGGACTGTCTCAACGAATCAGACATGATGAAGATGCACTTTCCAACAATATAAACATTTATACATAAACATTATATCACGATTAATACAAAAACAGGTATTAAACATGGTTAGATGCTAAAATCCAAAATGCTAGAATGATAGAAATAGATTATATCACAAAGCGTAACAGGAAAAAAAGCAAACATTGCATCTTTACGTCATGCAATGGAACAAGCTTGTTTGTTCTGCTTGGCACGTCATACCCTACATATACTTATTTATATTATACTTAATTTAAAAAAAAAAAAAAAAAGATGAAACAAAATAAATATTAAAAAAGAAGCATTTCAACAAAACAAAAAACCCCTAAATAAATATGGACAAGCCAATGCTCTTTCCCCTTTACCTGACATGCTCTTTCAGTGTCCATGAGCCCATAAAGTGCTACAGCAGGTTATTGAGCAGATCGGAGGTCAATAACACTCACACGTTGGCTTGACAAGGCTTCTATTTGACAAAAGTGGCTTAAATACTTCCATTGAAATACACAGAGAGCATTTGCTGGATATCTTGAGCAGATCGTCAGAGATGAGAGGAAAGCGGGTCTGGTGGAGAGAGACGGACTCGCTCACACATCCACGACCATCTTCTTGTGTATATCGAGACCTCCCACGACCTGCAGCGGGACACCGGGTCATTCGTGAGGAGATGGACACCATTCTAAACACTTATTCAGAACGACTATACCTTCTGCTGAAATATCATATTTTTATTAGGGATGCGCCGATATGAAAATTTTTGGTCCATAACCGATAATTCTTTATATTTGAAAGCCGATAACCGATATATCGGCAGATAAATCTAACATCCAACGTTTTTTTTTTAATAATTATAACAAAAACAATTAAAAGACAAGTCCCACACACAATTATAATGATGTTCTCATTAAAACTTTATGACACATGTTGCACTAAACGGTAACACTTTACTTGAAGGGGTGTGCATAAGACTAACATGACACCTTCATAAGCATGACACATGTTATGAATATGAAGGAAGTTTTATGCATGTTTGTGACAACTGTCATTAACCGTCATTTGCTCAATTATGACATTTTTAATGCAAATATGACATTGTTTGAGATGTGTTTGTTATGACACCTTGACATAAACCAATACATCATAACCTGTCAGTGTCTTTGTCATGACAACTTGACATTACTTGACAACACAACCTGTCAAAAACATGACATAGCAGATTAATTATCAAACTTAAGAAACCACTGAGCTTTATGGGTTAACATTACATTAAACTGTCAGGTGGTTGGTGTTGACATTGGCTGTCATGAAGCCATTATAACTGTTTAATGACAAATTCAATGTGTACCACTGTAGTTGAGGTCACGAAAAATATTCATGACACAGTTATAATGGCCTCATGACAGCCAATGTCAAAACCAACCACATGACAGTTTAACTTAATTTAATGTCAAGTTGTCATGACAAAGACACTGACAGGTTATGATGTTATGGTTTATGTCAAGCTGTCATAACAAAGACATCTTAAACAATGTCATATTTGCATTCAAAATGTCATTATTAAGCAAAAGACACTTAATGACAGTTGTCATAAACATGCATAAACCCTCCTTCATATTCATGACATATGTCATGTCATGGTTATGAAGGTGTCATGTCAGTCTTATGTACACCCCTTCAAGTAAAGTGTTACCCACTAAACATTATTTTCCTTCATAGTGTGATTCCAATCGTATTTCAAGCAATTAAAATCCATCATGATGAACAGTTCGCCTCTGAAGTGTCTCAGCTGAAGGAAATAATACATCGGCTTTAATATATCGGCCAAATTTTCTTATCAGGCCGATAACGATAGCATTAAAAATGAACATATATCGGCCGATACCGATATGGCGACCGATATATCATGCATCCCTAATTTTTATACTTATTTTATAGAAAATTTAGAGCCTCGTGCACTTTAATCATTCGTAGGTGCGTCGGATAAAAGTTCAACATCAACTCAAAAACATTTGTGTCCCACAGTATGATCAGCTGACCTTCCTCAGGCTTATGAAACATGCAAGTATCAGCCAATTTTGGGGCCGTTTTATGCGTTTTGGCCGCTCGTTTACACGACAACATGCAAACTTTGGAAAACGGGATTCAAAGTGCACGTTTCTTTGAAGACTATACTATTATTGTCTTTGTGAAAACTACAAAACGTGATTTCCTGAAAACAGTGACGTTTTTACAATGTAACATCGCCATCCACTGGCCTGACAGCAGAATACAGGGATGTTAGTCAGTTTTGCGGATCTGTGTTAAACGGGGACGTTGTTGTCTGTAGCAGATTCATTATCAAACTTAAGAAACCACTTAGCTTTATGGGTTAACGTTACATTAAACTGTCATGTGGTTGGTTTTGACATTGGCTGTCATAAGGCCATTATAACTGTGTCATGAATATTTTTCGTGACCTCAACTACAGTGGTACAAATTGAATTTGTCATTAAAATGTTATAATGGCCTCATGACAGCCAATGTCAAAACCAACCACCTGACAGTTTAATGTAATGTTAACCCATAAAGCTAAGTGCTTTCTTAAGTTAGATAATTAATCTGCTATGTCATGTTTATGACATATTTATGACTTAGTAATGTCAAGTTGTCATTACCAAGACACTGACAGGTTATGATGTATTGGTTTATGTCAAGGTGTCATTACAAAGACATCTCAAACAATGTCATATTTGCATTAAAAATGTCATAATTGAGTGAATGACACTTAATGACAGTTGTCATAAACATGCATAAACCCTCCTTCATACTCATGACGTGTGTCATGTCAGTCTTATGCACACCGCTTCAAGTAAAGTGTTACCGGAAAAAGTTTTCAGTTTTTAGTACATCGTTGTCATATAAATGCCCTTAAAAACAACAAATTTAAGAGTATTTACATTAATAATGACAAAGGCCACATAACATTCAAAATGAGAAACTGAAAGAAACATTGTTAATAAAATTTCATAATGATGCAAGTTTGAGTATTATGGAAGCTCATTTTCACCACAGAATAAAAAAAGGGTAATTGGGAATTTTATACATAACGTTTGGACCAAAAATATGTATGTTGTGGCCATGAATTACTTCATCTATGATTTACTAATACGTTTTACGTTACTTGTGGCCACATTGTCATAACTAATTCCATTGTTTTAGTTACATCAAAATGAGCGAACAAATTAGTTCAACATGGCCATGATTTACTAAAATGAGAGAATGAAAAATATACATATATATATATATATTTTTTTGTCCAAGTCATGTTGGAGCTCCGTAGAAATAAACTTGCAATTGTGAGTTATAAAGTCCAAAACTACGAGATATAAACTATTATTTCTCGCAATTCCGAGACTTTTTTTTACATGCAAATCTATTTTGAGTTTATACTTAAAAGTTCAAATAAAATATTAAAAAGATATATACAGGTGAAACTCGAAAAATTAGAATATCGTGCAAAAGTTCAGTAATTCAACTTAAAAGGTGAAACTAATATATTATATATACTCATTACATGCAAAGTGAGATATTTCAAGTTATAATTGTGATGATTATTGGTTACAGATATGATAACCTTTTCACAATATTCTAATTTTGAATTTGGGATTTTCATAAGCTGTAAACCATAATCATCACAATTATAACAAATAAAGGCTTGAAATATCTCACTTTGCATGTAATGAGTCTATATAATATATTAGTTTCACCTTTTAAGTTGAATTACTGAACTTTTGCAGGATATTCAAATTTTTCGAGTTTCACCTGTACAAACACATTGTTCAAAATACATAAGTTGTAATGGTTTAAGATGAGGTTTCCTCACAGCGCAGAACTCCTCGAAGGATATCCTCCCGTCCCCGTCCTTGTCTGCGTTGATGATGGTCTTGTCCACGATCTGCTGCAGCTGCGTGTCCTTCAGGTTGTTGCCCACCATCATCTTCAACACCTGGAACAGCTCCCCGTTGGAGATGTAGCCGTCCTTGTCCATGTCGTAGATCCTGAAAGCGACTGAAAGAAACGGCACGGGTCAGTGATTGCTCGACGTGACGATGTACAGAAGACATGTGAAGTGCTTTCATACTCACAGCGAAGCTTCATTTCCTTATCCCCCTTCACACTGAACTGAGAGACGCCCTCGATGAACTCTAGAGAACGAACAACACCAGTGAGTATTAATCCTGTAACGCTTGTTATTGCTGGAATGTTATGGTGATAATAAAGAACGCACGTTTTATTAAAAGCGACTGATGAGCTCTGGGCTGATGATAAAGAGATCATTTGATACAAATTAAGAATGTAGAGCTGCACGATTAATTAACAGATCGTGATCTCGGTTCAAACACACACACACGATCTTATTCCTAAACGACAGAGATTCGGCTCTCTATTAAACCTTTGATAAGTCGATCACAGGAACATTCAGATGTGTGTCTTTGTCATGAATAGATATGAAACCGTCTTTTCAACATCACAGTATCATTATTATTACAATATCTTACAATCATTCGTATTATCACAGAAGTACTTGGATAAAAGTTTATACTTCGGATATAAACACTATTTTTATCACTTTAGACATCAGAGTAAATCACCTTTTGAAAGTAACTTGACGCTTCAAATAAAGATTGTATCAGTTACATCGTTACACCAGTAGGTGGCGACGGGTGACTGTTGAAAATCTATTTCTCATTGAATCATTCATTCAAGAGATTCGTTCAAAATCACTGATTCATCCAGTAATAAAACAAGTGAAGTCTTTATGAGTGAGTCATTGAATCATTCACTCAAGAGATTCGTTCAAACACACTGATAATGCATCAGAGTTCGCCTACTCATAATATTATACGTGTTTTTGTGTGTGTAGCAGAAGAGTAGACAGCAGAGGACAAAGCTTTAGGACAGTCAATGTTTTTTAGATGGACTGCAGCAACTAACATTTTGTCAGAATCTAGTAAATGAAATGCTATTTTGTTTAGTTGTCTGTTCAGAATCGTGATCTATATTCGAAACCAAACAATTCAATTCATCCAGAATCGTGCAGCTCTAGATCAGCATGTGAATAGCATGTGATAGAATGTGAATGTTCTTGGCAAAGGACACAAAGGGCTTCTTTTCAACCTGTGATGCAACAGGTCTGAGCTACTTTAAGCTCATTTGTTGAAGTATTTCACAGTTTGAGGACATACACACATTTCTGCATGCAATATTCTCAGAAAAAAAGACACATTTTTAGATTCAAAATGCAATGCATTCAAATCATAACATGGCATCATGCGTTAATTTGACTAAACTTGTTATATTTCAGCGCAAAATAAAAAATTATAAATGCCACAAAAAAAAATAAGGCCTATTATTTATGGATAATTATGGACAGAATAATTATCGCGCAATTATTCTGACTTTATATCTCGCAATTATTCTGACTTTATATCACGCAATTATTCTGACTTTATATCTCACAATTATTCTGACTTTATATCACGCAATTATTCTGACTTTATATCTCGCAATTATTCTGACTTTATATCTCGCAATTATTCTCACTTTATATCTCACAATTATTCTGACTTTATATCTCTCAATTCTGACTTTATATCTCGCAATACTGACTTTATATCTCGCAATACTGACTTTATATCTCGCAATTCTCCTCACTTTATATCTCGCAATTATTCTCACTTTATATCTCACAATACTGACTTTATATCTCGCAATTCTCCTCACTTTAAATCTCGCAATTATTCTCACTTTATATCTCGCAATACTGACTTTATATCTCGCAATTCTCCTCACTTTATATCTCGCAATTATTCTCACTTTATATCTCGCAATACTGACTTTATATCTCGCAATTCTCCTCACTTTATATCACGCAATTATTCTGACTTTATATCTCGCAATTATTCTGACTTTATATCTCGCAATTCTGACTTTATATCATGCAATTATTCTGACTTTATATCACGCAATTATTCTGACTTTATATCTCGCAATTCTGACTTTATATCTCTCAATTCTGACTTTATATCTCGCAATACTGACTTTATATCTCGCAATTCTCCTCACTTTATATCTCGCAATTATTCTCACTTTATATCTCGCAATACTGACTTTATATTATGAAACTCTCCTCACTTTATATCTCGCAATTCTCCTCACTTTATATCTCGCAATTATTCTGACTTTATATCACGCAATTATTCTGACTTTATATCTCGCAATTCTCCTCACTTTATATCTCGCAATTATTCTCACTTTATATCTCGCAATTATTCTCACTTTATATCTCGCAATTATTCTCACTTTATATCTCGCAATTATTCTCACTTTATATCTCGCAATTATTCTGACTTTATATCTCGCAATTCTGACTTTATATCACGCAATTATTCTCACTTTATATCTCGCAATTATTCTCACTTTATATCTCGCAAATATTCTCACTTTATATCTCGCAATTATTCTGACTTTATATCTCGCAATTATTCTGACTTTATATTACGCAATTATTCTGGCTTTATATCTCGCAATTATTCTGACTTTAAATCACGCAATTATTCTGACTTTATATCTCGCAATTATTCTGACTTTATATCACGCAATTATTCTGACTTTATATTTCGCAATTATTCTGACTTTATATCACGCAATTATTCTGACTTTATATCTCGCAATTATTCTGACTTTATATCTCGCAATTATTCTGACTTTATATCTCGCAATTATTCTGACTTTATATCACGCAATTATTCTGACTTTATATCTCGTAATTATTCTGACTTTATATCTCGCAATTATTCTGACTTTATATCTCGCAATTATTCTGACTTTATATCTCGCAATTCTGACTTTATATCACGCAATTATTCTGACTTTATATCTCGCAATTATTCTGACTTTATATCTCGCAATTCTGACTTTATATCACGCAATTATTCTGACTTTATATCACGCAATTATTCTGACTTTATATCTCGCAATTCTGACTTTATATCTCTCAATTCTGACTTTATATCTCGCAATACTGACTTTATATCTCGCAATTATTCTGACTTTACATCTCGCAATTATTCTGACTTTATATCTCGCAATTATTCTGACTTTATATCTCGCAATTATTCTGACTTTATATCACGCAATTATTCTGACTTTATATCTCGCAATTATTCTGACTTTATATCACGCAATTATTCTGACTTTATATCTCGTAATTATTCTGACTTTATATCTCGCAATTATTCTGACTTTATATCTCGCAATTATTCTCACTTTATATCTCGCAATTATTCTGACTTTATATCTCGCAATTATTCTCACTTTATATCTCGCAATTATTCTCACTTTATATCTCGCAATTCTGACTTTATATCACGCAATTATTCTGACTTTATATCACGCAATTATTCTGACTTTATATCTCGCAATTCTGACTTTATATCTCTCAATTCTGACTTTATATCTCGCAATACTGACTTTATATCTCGCAATTCTCCTCACTTTATATCTCGCAATTATTCTCACTTTATATCTCGCAATACTGACTTTATATTATGAAACTCTCCTCACTTTATATCTCGCAATTCTCCTCACTTTATATCTCGCAATTATTCTGACTTTATATCACGCAATTATTCTGACTTTATATCTCGCAATTCTCCTCACTTTATATCTCGCAATTATTCTCACTTTATATCTCGCAATTATTCTCACTTTATATCTCGCAATTATTCTCACTTTATATCTCGCAATTATTCTCACTTTATATCTCGCAATTATTCTGACTTTATATCTCGCAATTCTGACTTTATATCACGCAATTATTCTCACTTTATATCTCGCAATTATTCTCACTTTATATCTCGCAAATATTCTCACTTTATATCTCGCAATTATTCTGACTTTATATCTCGCAATTATTCTGACTTTATATTACGCAATTATTCTGGCTTTATATCTCGCAATTATTCTGACTTTAAATCACGCAATTATTCTGACTTTATATCTCGCAATTATTCTGACTTTATATCACGCAATTATTCTGACTTTATATTTCGCAATTATTCTGACTTTATATCACGCAATTATTCTGACTTTATATCTCGCAATTATTCTGACTTTATATCTCGCAATTATTCTGACTTTATATCTCGCAATTATTCTGACTTTATATCACGCAATTATTCTGACTTTATATCTCGTAATTATTCTGACTTTATATCTCGCAATTATTCTGACTTTATATCTCGCAATTATTCTGACTTTATATCTCGCAATTCTGACTTTATATCACGCAATTATTCTGACTTTATATCTCGCAATTATTCTGACTTTATATCTCGCAATTCTGACTTTATATCACGCAATTATTCTGACTTTATATCACGCAATTATTCTGACTTTATATCTCGCAATTCTGACTTTATATCTCTCAATTCTGACTTTATATCTCGCAATACTGACTTTATATCTCGCAATTATTCTGACTTCATATCTCGCAATTATTCTGACTTTATATCTCGCAATTATTCTGACTTTATATCTCGCAATTATTCTGACTTTATATCACGCAATTATTCTGACTTTATATCACGCAATTATTCTGACTTTATATCTCGCAATTATTCTGACTTTATATCTCGCAATTATTCTCACTTTATATCTCGCAATTCTGACTTTATATCTCTCAATTCTGACTTTATATCTCGCAATACTGACTTTATATCTCGCAATTATTCTGACTTTATATCTCGCAATTATTCTGACTTTATATCACGCAATTATTCTGACTTTATATCTCGTAATTATTCTGACTTTATATCTCGCAATTATTCTGACTTTATATCACGCAATTATTCTGACTTTATATCTCGCAATTCTGACTTTATATCTCTCA